>NC_135182.1:9728543-10030865 GCF_041146795.1 Maylandia zebra | reverse complement strand
GCATCCTCCTCTGTCACACCAACCCTAAGCATGTCCTCCTTCTTTACGACCATCTTCTCCATCTTCAACATCCTTTGTCCAATATAAAGTATCTACCATCCCTTCTCTGCACATGTCCAAACCATTTCAATCTCACCCGTCTAACTCTGCCTCCTGAGTTGTCCCTCCGATGTACTCATTTCTAATCTTGTCTATCTTGATCATTCCTAATAACAATCATAACATCTTCACCTGCTCCACCTGCAACTGTGGCTATCCAAAATCCAAATCTCCAAATCATACATCATAGCAGGTCTCATTACAATCTTGTAAACCTTCCTTTTCACTCTTGCTGCTATGCTTCTGTCACATATCACCCCTGACACTCGTCTACACCCACTCCGCCCTGCCTGCACTCTCTTCTTCACCTCGCAGCTACTTCTTGTAGCTTCACCGTTACTCTCGTCTCCCTCTCATTCACACACATGTATTCTGTCTCGACTTCTTTTCTCTTTGCTGCATACCTCCACCCCTCCAGGCTCTCTTCCACTGGCTCCCTGCTCTCACCACAGATCACGATGCTGTCTGCAAACGTCATAGTCAGAGCCAATCATTTATGTAATCCCACCCAACCTTGAACTACACCTTAAAGACACACTCTGCAAACATGACCACAGTCTCACTGTCCTTGTACATATATTTCACTACCCTCACATACATGTCTGCTACTCAGAGATAGTTGGTAGCACTCTCAAAATGTCTGGTCACTAGGGAAGTGATTTCCCGACTGGTTGAGGAGCAGCTGCTGATTGTTGCTGGGTGAAACTGATCGAAGAGGGTGTTGCTCCAAAAACCTCTGTGTGATCACTTTGGTCACTGGCAAAAGTTTGCAAGTGTCTGCAAACAAACACTCTTCCATACAAACTAAAGGTGACTGTAGCCATCTGCTTGCAGCCACAGCAATCACAATGAGGTTTTCAGTGCAGCACCGTATGATCAGCTTCACCTAGCAACTCCTGCAGCCATGAGGTACCTGGACTTACCTTGGGGTCACTGACTGTTTTAAGCCCTGCATGAACGATCATCAGCAATCAGTTTCACAGTGACTGCCAGCAACCACATGCAACCAGTCTGGGAGTACTTATTCTTCCCCAGTGACTGGCGGCCATCCCATCTGCAGGCCTGTGTGACTGGTGCCTTAACAGATCACTTATCAGTTTGTGCAGTTCACTGCAGAACGACTAAAATGGGTAAAAAAAATAAAAGCCAGTCTTAGGAAATGGAATAGTTGTTTGATGTTCTGCTATTAATTAAACCTCTACATGTCATTAAATGTCTTATCAGAAAATTTAACACTTCAAAAATAAATCAATGAAGAGAAAGACAAACTTAATGTGGGATAAATAATATGTTTTGTGTGAATTTCTTTCACTTAAAATGAGAGGGAAAAGTTTACAAAATGAACTTTTATTGATTATGAACTGAAGCAAGTACAAGTTTTATTATGATTTTTTTTTTACTGAGATACAAAGGAGCAGATGTCTTCTCAAAAACATCCACACAGCCAGAAGTCCCTTTTGCAAACACATCTAACCCACTAAGATGGAAGTGGTGGAGTTTAATACAGACACTGGAAGCTAGTCACCTAGAGGTGATGTAGATATCTGTGGGGATTTTTGTCTCTTAATACATTTCCTTATTTACCCCATGCAAATCCGTCTGCTGAGAACAATATGAGGAAACTGATCTGACTTCTTGTTCTGTCAGCTCTAATCTAAGTCACATAAACCCAGACAGAGAGGTGACTGCTGATCCTATGGTCACTGGAATCCCACTTTGTAAGCTAAAACATTTCAGTGCAGTCAGTGGTAGCTTAGCAATGACATGTGCTGCTTGTAATATGAACTTCATCCAGCCCTGAAACAGCTGGAGAAGAGAAGCTGATCTTAAAGGGAAATTAAAAACAGTAACAGTGGATTATATGTGTGCATCATCCTTTGTGCATCCCTAGTGCTCATAGCAGACATTCAAATCCAGAGCAGGAACCATAAAAGTCAGCTGCGTGCAGATGAATTCATAGAACTGAAAAAAGAAATGAAATACAAAAAAGCTTTAGGATTGTGACTGCAGGTATTTAATGGTTTGCTTCTATACAGTTTTGCATCATAGCGCATAGAGAAGACAAATATGAAGTAACCAACGGGTAGATCCGTTTCTGATTTAGGTTTTGATCAAATTGCCAACATATACATTTTGATGAAACTCAGATTGCTCCTTCCCAGGTTGTGGCACAACAAAGCTAAAGAAAAAGAAAACACATGCAAACGAAATGCAAAAGAAATGCAAACGATGAAAAACTGAAGGATGGATCCTTTCACTCACACACCCAAAGCCCACTGTGTGGATTCACCGAGTATCCTGTAAGATTCTTTTTCAGAGAAGTGTGACAGCCTGGAACACAGAGCTCTGACACTTACAAAGTGTATGTGTTTTTTTCTGCTTGCAGTATCCACTCCCTGCACACATGTGTTCGCTGTTTTCAGACCTGTACCCTGTGAAACAGCACAACACGCTGCTCTCTGAACACTTCAGTGCCGACAACAACTGACAGCACGGCCGGCTGCTTCACACGTGAACCTCATAAAAATGGCTTTACCTTCCACTCCGGAGATTAATCTGCCTTTCTCTGCTGTCTCCTCTCACTGTGGCTCACCTTTCTCGACACACGCGCGCAAAAGCGCCGGTGGTGAGGAGGCACGAGTAGGTGTAATTAACAGGAGAACTGGTGTGACAGAATGAGAGAAGGTTCAAGGCTGATGCTAACAGCTCTCTTTTCAGGCTGTCCCAGCAGAACAAAATAGGATCGGGGAGACTGTTGTTGGCCGGGTCCAGGCCTTCTAATTAAAGCAGCAGAAACATCATTCATCAGGTCCACTTTCTTCATTTCCAGGTGTAAGGCAGCCTGGCAGGCAGATGTGGTCATTATATAACTCTTCACATCAGCAGACATCACACATTTATTCAGTCTCGAGCCTAATCATAACCACTCAGGCGTTTGATAAAAAATCGTAGAAAAGAAGCATTTCATTTGGACTCGTTTAAAAAAAATCACCTCTGTATGTTTAGCTTTCCATCATAATGCCAGACGTGAAACGTGGACAACAGCCATGTGCTGGAGGGTTCACAATGTGACCATTCACTGCTTGAGGTTTGCGAGCGTGCTGTCAGCACTTACTTTACTAAGGAAATATGAATACAATGGCAGTGTAGGGTGTAAGCTCACAGTGTTTCAGGTCTCTCTCTGAAAGTTTCGCTTGTTGTTTCATTTCATTTTATTTTTGTGACCGGGGCTGTGCTCATTAATCAACAACACAATAAACTGTAAAAACAGAGCCAACCCTCTATAAGCTAATTCTATTGTCTCTGGCAAGCTCTTAAAAAGGCAACCTAAAATTGGCAGCACTCTTTGTGATCATATTTTCTTTAAAAAGTGTTTATGTCCTAAAGTATCCAGCAGAGTTTATCTTAACTTAATGTGAGGCTTTGGCAGTCTGCGCTTTGTGTCTAACCAGAAAGAATTTCGTCCTGAAACTTTGGAAATAGTTTGATTAATTAGGGCTGCTCAGGCATCGTTAACTTCAGCTACTCTCTCCTCACTTCGATGTGCCAGTATGGTGTTTGCTTTTAATAATAAACAGATTAACCAAATCCACAGTGCAGGAAAAGTTGTTTACTAGGATTGTAATGTAGGAAAACTGGGATGAAAAGTTAATTTCCAGTAAAATGTGTTTTTGTTTGTTTGTTTGTTTGTTTGTTTGTTTGTTTGTTTGTAAAACAAAAAAACCCTTTATATTCATATCTAAACTCACTGTGTAACCAAACACCACATATGTTAGGCTTTTGTGGTGTTTCATTAAGTTGCAGGGCAAATGACAGTAAGGTACGTTGCTTTTGTGTTTCAGATATGAGAAATAATACGCCTTGCTTTTATTTACAGGTCATTCTCGATAACGCCTAAAATCACACTTGGTTAAATCGAAACAAAGTACAGGTGAGCTCAGATTGGTTTTAGTTCAGTTTTAGTTGACTTTCATTTTGTAATAGCCTGATGGATGGATGAAATGATGGATACTGATTTCCAAAGAATGTTACCAGAAAACCTCTAATATAACCCTGCTTACAGTAGGTCAGCAGCAGTCTTTGACATTTTAAGGCTTTGTCACCAAACTCATCTTGGACCTCTGCTGCCCTCTGCTGACAAACCACCACACTGTGCACACCTCTGTTTCCCACTGAAGCGGCACACAGTGAACATTAAAGATTGAGGATATAGCTGGAGCTTACCCTGCACACTAAATATTACAGACATGTTTTGGAGATTAAAACACTTCATGTCATGGTAGCATTCCCACCGACTCCTTTGGTCTGTAGTTCTTTGTAGTCCCTCACCTGTCCGCCACATTCACACAGCCACCACAGCATTCTCCACAAATACACATCATCATTTAATGGAACAGGAATTTTCAGTCACACTTAGGAAAATGATTTAGTGTTGTTTTTTTTTCCCCCCCCAAAACATCAAAATGCCAAGGAGCCACTGACTCACCAAATTGCTTCCTTAGGAGCTGTTATAATATTAAAAAATAATTTAAAAATAAATAAATAACTCTATTCTTAGGCCAGGAGAAGTACTCAGAAGTATTACACAAATTTAACCTAACCCAGTCTTCAGATGTTTTGAGAATACAGGCACTGTTTTCATGGAATAGAGTGCCACATAATGAGGAATTATGATGATTTTAAAGAAAGAATACAGCATCACTGATACATTACCAGAACACATCAGAGAGTTACTGCTGATGCTGTATTGGACTGCATTATATTTAAAGATGCTTCTGATTACAGGAATACGGCACAACCAGACTGTGTGGGATAATGTACAGGAACATCTGTGCTGCGTATGGGAGAAGTCCCCAAGTCCTGATGGGACACACCTTGGAAGGTGGTTGAGAACAACAGGGCTAAGTTCCTGTGGGACTTCCCGTTCCAGACAGACAACCAGCTGGTGGTCAGCCAACCAGACTGGCTGACACGCAACAGAACACCGCAGTTATGATAGATGTGGCAATCCCAGTGGACAGCAACATCAGGAAGAAGGAGCATGAGAAAACAGAGAAGTACCAGGGGCTGAAAGAACATCTGGAGCAGATGTGGAAGGTAAAGTCCAAAGTGGCCCCAGTGGTAATAGGAACATTAGGAGCTGTAACCAGCAGAGTACAGGCACAACATCAGAAGAGCGCAGTCCCAGGAATAGCTAACATACAGCACGGAACCCTGTCATCGCCGTGTCTGCATCGTTTCTCTCCATTCTCTCCCCGTATCCGAAATGTACAATACATAGATTTAATATATTTAATAATTTATATTTATTCATTTAATAATTCACAATACAAAATTGAGATATTAAAGGTTTTTCAAGAGATCCCTAAAGTGAACAAAGTTGCTTGAATAACCTCAGAGTCCCTTGATGCTTGCTTAATGACAGCTTTCTCTGTTTCTCAATCATCAAGTTTTAAGTTTATGCACAAGAAAACCTTGAGCAGGTTTAGCTGAAACACAACCAAGCTATATGGCACACAGCCCAAACAGCACATGATGTGGCTGTGTGCACTCCACACAGCGTGTGCAAAGATGAGTTCTTGGCTAATTGTGACAAACCAACCACAAGAAGGCAACAGAAACTAAAGAATACAACATGACGGTTGCATGCATCACCTATGATAATGCTGCTGAATCTTTTAAAGACAGAGGAAAACAAAGTCATAAAAATATAAGGCAATAGCAGTGCCGTTGAGAAGGAGATAAAATGACTATGCTGAGAGACTCCTGAGTATCCTAGATAATTCGTTTTTTTCATTCAGCAGTGATTTGGGGAATTTTTCAAAGATAGATAGATAGGAGCTGCCATAGCAAGTATAAAGCTGTTCTGTGTCTTTGTGCAGCCAGATGCATTCTTTGGATGCACCTCACGCTCTACTTAGCTTTGTGTAAAGTAAGATGACGGTTAAACTTGAAAACTCAGTGTACACACCCTGGTATTATATAATACTATGCTGATAAGAAATATGCTGATAAGCCTTTGGCCAGACAGTTACAGCACCACAGTCACGGACATCTGTGCTTTTACAACTAGGCCTACTGCAAAGCATAAAGGACTAAAAAGAAGACACACAGAGCCACGGAACTGTAATGGGTTTTTAAATTTCCTAGTGAAATGTGGGTCTATAGTAAGTAATCTATACTTTCTTCTTCTTCTTATGTTTTTTTTTTGTTTTTGTTTTTTTTTCTTTTTCATTCCATAAATTGTTTTCTCTAACCCTCCAAACCCACAGGGCAGCGCTTTACTATGGGTAGGCGGAGTCTGCAGGGAGTGGGCCTGCCCGGCGCTTTTTAATCCAGATGCTCTCCGCCGTGCACCCTGCGTCCGGCAACGAGCTGACACAACCAAGAGGTGAAAGAAGACACACCACCCAGCAACATGACTGCACCCAGCAACACCTACGATGTTATAGTGGTCGGCGCGGGCATATCAGGTAGGCTGCACGTCAGAAAACTTTAGTTTTGTGTTCAGGCTCCGCGGACGAGCTGAGCAAATAAACTGATTAAAGCCAAAGCTCCGAGCAGAGCTGGTAGCGGTCAGATGCGCTTTGTGGAAGGTTAACTACACAACTGTGGCCGTGAGCGAGTGTGTGAGAAGACGCGGCACATCCTGTATCCACAGCTGACTGTGTGCAGAGCTGACAATGATGGAGGTTTTTTTTTATTCGTATTGTTTTTCTTCTTCACGGTGTTCTTCCGTGAGGCTGCCTCCCCTCCCCTCCAGCAGCTAGTCAACCTCTGTATCACCGCAGCAACAGCAGAGCAAGTTGAGTAACAGCTAATCAACCAGCGCATACTTTGTGTTACATAAGAGGACGTGAGCTGGAGGGGTTCGCGTAAATGATTGTTGCTCGCATCCATAAGGCTGACATGTGTCTTGGCCCGTGTTGTTGGATTGTACAGATAAAAGCAGCTGGTTTGTGTTCGCTCTATGATCCAGGTGGAGACTGGCCGTGATGCTGAGGAGGAGTCCAGCAGCCATGTGAAAAATGACGCGATGTGTGGATTACAAACGTTGCATTTGACGCAATAGGTGTAATATTGCACACTTGCATTTTAAGTACAAGTTGGCAATCCCCCCCCCCCCCCCCCCAGTAGTAATAAATAATAATAACAATGATAATAATGCATAGGAGGGGAGGGAAATGCACTGGGCGCCTTCTGGTACTAAACACTCCTTAGAAAACAGGCTGTGTGCTGTTCTTACCTAACAAGGGAAACCTTTACTATGAGGATAGTGAATGTTCTCAATCCTAGAATGCAAATCTTTGTACATAGTGTCATTTGGTAGGGATGTGCTGATACATCAGCTGAATATCAGTGTTGAGTCAAAAAATGATTTTATGTCCAGTATTTCTGCTTATGTATGTATGATAAATAGTCTGCAGTCAGCAGGATTTACAAAGAGGTTATGTATAAAGTAAGGAAATACGTATCTTTATGACTCTGTCTTCTACATTATAACCGATCCAGACCTTACCTAACTGTTACGTTATAGGTTTTGCAATTTCTGCTGCCTTTTTGGCCAGACCTCTCTTGAAAACAACATTTTTAATGTCGGTGAAACATTTACATTCATAAATAAATGATCTAAAAAAGTCGCTTTGCCCAAAACTGCTTGTAGCTGTCACTTTGTGACAGAAATGTTCTTTCTGGCTCAGACTGGCTTGATACCAAATCACTTCTTGCAAATGATCACTTTTTGGCATAGCACTGGTATTGGCCAAAATATCTGCAAATATGATGGTGTATTGTAGCCAGTATTTATCTGGTGTTGCACGTCAGTTTTGCACTGCCTGAATAGTTCAAAGTTGGGCTGGGTGTAGGGCTATTTCCATTGGACAAAAACGGAAAATAAAATCCACAAAAACATTCAAGATTGGGAAAGAAAGAAAGAAAAATAAAGGGAATGGACTGCCACTTTCTAGTACCGCAGGTTTTTTTGTTTTGTTTTTGTTTTTTGACTGTCTTGCCCGGTCACACTAGGAAAAATTGGTGATTGTTCTTTTTCTTTTTTTTTGCTTTTGAGTGGTTGAGGTGGCCAGATGATCACCCAGAGTTTGAGCCTACTGTACAACACCCTCAACTTCAGCAGGACCACTTTCCATATCAAGGCGATTGGAAACAGGTTGCCTTTCACCAAGTGAGCTGTTTCCAATTGTCCAACTTGGACTGAGTGCAGTCCCTCTCAGGTAGACTGGCAAAGGTTCGCAAACAATTACCCTTTAATTTATAAATGCAGGCAGATTGCCAACACATTGTGATCCATGTGCAGTGATGAATGCTACAGCGTGTTTCTGTGCAGTGGTGGACTCGACTCAGTCGGTTATATTCTGGTCATTTTTGAGATATTACCACAAACAGATTGCATGTAGTTGTCAGCTTAAACCATTCAGTGGGAAACTGGTCGCAGACTTTCTCCCAGTCTTTGATGTTTTCTCGCCATCGTGACATTTTGAAGATGGCAGTTGACTGCGAGTGGTTTTAAACCAGGTCCTGTCTTAAATTTAAAACATTTGAATTCATTAAGTCTGGTAAGAATAATGAGCTCTGAATCAAAGACGCTGATTGACATACTGTATGTCAGCGGTCCCCAACCTTTTTTGCGCCGCGGACCGGTTTATGCCCGACAATATTTTCACGGACCGGCCTTTAAGGTGTCGCGGATAAATACAACAAAATAAAACTAGTACCGGTACCGAAAAAAGAAGATTTATTCATAACACACGTGAAAAGACCCAGGAAAACCGAGTTAACGATAAAAGCGATAACAAAATAACGCTGAAAACCTGAGCCTCAACTCTCGCGGCCCGGTACCAAACGACTCATGGACCGGTACCGGTCCGAGGCCCGGGGGTTGGGGACCGCTGCTGTATGTGGTGTAACGTCAAAACTTTGAATCCCTGTTGTTCCCGGCTGTTTCGATGCAGCTACACAACTTTCAGACACACACTCCTGCAAATGAGCAGTCAGGTTGGCAGGTGCAAAACTTCAGGGCAGGATTTTAGCATCTGTGGCGTTGGTGCGGTGACTGAAGTTGTTTTTCCCGATGTGAGTGAACCTCTGTCCTTTCTGTTCCCCATGCCTGACCGCTGCCTCACTCTCTGTTAGTCTGACAGTTCCATCGACTGCCTGCCTGCCTGCCTGCCTGCCTGCATGTCTGCTGTCAGGCACTAAAGAATTTAGGTCAGTGTCAGTTCAAATACCAGTCACACAGACAAAAACAAATGCTACAGAGAAAATGCAACAACACCAGAAGACCCTGCTGGCTTCCCCCTGCTCTGACTTTCCTCACTTTCCCACATTAGGTTCTTGTAATTACACCGTTTGTTTGTACTGCTGCCCTTTGCAGGGTTACAATGAGGGCCACATATAACAATCACTGTCCAATCAAAGCACATATGAAACAGGAGGAAGAGGGAGTGCTCTTTCTGCCCCTTCAGCACCTCTCCACTAAGATGTGTGTCTCTCTAATTTGCTTGCAAATGCAATTGTCTGTTTTCTGCCAGCCAGGACCACGGACCTGGTGCGTTCGTGGCCCTCAAGGTGCAGCCAACACTTTCTGAGAAAACATTAAATGCTTGTGACAGCCTGTTATCAAACCAGCAGCCGAGAGGATGCCAAGGAAAAGGAGTGGAGGAAAGGAGAAGGGGGAGGAGGAGGGTCAGATAAGCAGAAATAACAGGGAAGGGACGATTTCCTCATGTTTTGCCTGAGCAGCTGTGAAAGTGGACAAGAATATGTCAGGATTAGGGAAGCGAGAAAGGGAATAAAGTGCAAACTGGGAACTTGAGTTGGTTGTGAAGCAGCAAAGAGGATGGAAGTGGTAAAACAGACAGTTCAAAAGTAAGTGGTTCACAGGGCCTGTATCTCCCAAGCTAACTTAAAGCTGTCATGCAGTGCAGCATAGTTTCCCCCATTAAACTGCACAGTAGAGGATTTAGAAACTTTGGCTGCACTTTGTGGTGATGAACTCTGCTGGACTTTTACCCGGAGAACTGGCTGTAAAGTTAAATGACTGTAAAATCCCAAGATAAAATTACACATGTGAGCACATTAGGGCAGGCAAGGGTCCAAGTAACATACATGTCATAATCAGACAAAGAACCAACATGCTTCCTGCACGTGTCTATAGCGTAGTTTCACAAATAGTCCTTTCTTGGTGTGTGACTGTTTATGTGTGCTTCGAGAAGGGAATATAATCATTCCCATTCAGTGCAGTTTTCCATGTTGTGTATACTTTAAGAACATTTTAAGCTAACAAAGCGCAAAACATAGAAAGCTTTTCAACCAAAGTGCTTGTCTGTGTTTAGAGGGTGTGTTGTGCTTTTATACTTGTTAGAAGTGAATGCAGGTCAGACATTGGTTTACCCAGCCGACGTGAATCGTTTTGGTTCACTCGGTGCACCATTTGTCATCGAGTGACAATGTTGTATTTGTGCCAATAGAGGGGATGCATGCTCTATTACCTCTACTGAGGCACATCCTTACTTTCTTAAATGATGTGTGAAATGCTACATGGAATTTGTGATGATAAATATAGAGTAAATAATCAGCTGCCTCGCCAGTGACTCCCTCGTCTTAGGAAGAAGCTAACGTCATCTGTGGTTGGGAAACACGAGATGGCAAGGACCACAGCTCAGGGTTAGCTTAGGGTTCTGTACAATCATCCCCTGTGAGTCGCCATTAACTAAAAATGGAGGAATGGGTTAAGGTGCATCTATTAAGTATTGCCATCCACCCATTGTGATAAGCACTGTGTGGCCCAAATACAAAAAAACAGCAGCAGTGAGAGAAGTTATATCCCTCTTGGTGAGTAGGTTAGCAGGAGAGCCAGGTTCACATCTAACAATGAATGATTTAGCCTACTGTGATGAATAATGAATAAAGCAGATTCATCCGAGTGAACATACAGTATATCAGCTGAACAGTATTAAGTTATCATATTATTATCAATAAATTTATTATTGATTTACTGTCACAAATTGAATAGATCGGATAAGGAGCCTCATATTTAATGATGCAGGCTTTATTTGAATGATAGTTTGACTGTAGCATTGTGGTTGTATAATAACTACAGTTCCCTCTCTAATACAAATAGAAATGATTCAGCTGAAATTAGGGCTGCCACGATTAGTCGACTAGTCACGATTACGTCGACTGTCAAAATCGTCGACGACTGATTTAATAGTCGACACATTGTTTGAAGCTTTGTAAGATCACAAAAGAGGCAGGAATAAGTAGTGGGACTTAAGAGTGTAATAACGGACTGAAACAGAAGATGGCAGCACTGCATGTACAAGGATGCCAGCTGCCGTTAAACCCCAAAGAAGAAGAAGTAGCTCTGTCCCAGAATTCATAGCGCGGCCCAGCTTAGTTTCCAACAATGGCGGCAGCTAGTTAGTTTTACTATTACTCTTATTATTCTTTCTGGGTCACAAAATAAACGTTTAACATGTTTTTAGGCGAGAATGTAGCTGTGTAAACCTCACATATCTGCTCAGTTTATCAAGACACCACATATTTTCAAAAGTTTTCAGAGATGTCTGTTACCCACCAGCTCGATAGCTAGCTGGGGGCAAGGCTCACTAGAGCCCGTGAGAACACCGGACTCCCGGCAAATCGTTTTCAAACCCACCGCCGTTTTTCACTACTCAGGTTAAACATATATAAGTCACTTAGATAACTTCAAAATGTTATTGTTTGGCTTTTTTTTTTAGTATTTTATTTGTTCCTGAGTAAATCAGTTTGGCTGAGATCAACGTTATAGTTTTTACACAGCTGAAAAAAGTCAAGCAGACAACTGATTATCAGAAGTGTGAGATACTCGAGAATATACTGCGGTGTCCCGTTATATTTTAGATAGCAAGGAGTTTATTAAACTTCACCGAAACAATCTGCAAATTTCATTAAAATTTAATAAAGTATCATCTTGTCTTTATTTTTAGTTAGCACAGACCTTAAACACTTAAAGCTGTAAGCTAATGATAGTTATATAAGAGCAGATGCATGCTGGTGCAATAAGCTGTACGTTTTATGTCCAATGGATGCATGATCTGATTAGTCGACTAATCGCAAAAATAATCGGTGACTAGTCGACTATCAAAATAATCATTTGTGGCAGCCCTAGCTGAAATGTATGTCTGTGTTTATGGGTGTGTTGTTCTCATTTAGCCTTTGCGAGACACACTCTAGTTCTCACAGGTTTGTTGTTCTGTACAAGTTTATCATAGTTAACTAACACTAAACTGAAAACAAGGTTTAAGTTAAATTAAAAAATAACTGGGAAACACTTTTGTAATCTTTGAAAACTAGCTAAAATTAAAATATAGAGGAAACATCCTTAGTTTTGGCATCTGTTAGTTTGGTGAAGGTTTTATTGTAACTTACCCGATGAGGCATTGATGGATGGTTTACTGAGGCTCTCAATGTCTACATGACTCTGGGTCAACCACTTTCATAAAGTTCTGTTTTTATTGTAATATCTGTGCTGATTTTTTCAAAATGTGGCCTCTGACATATGACCTCCATACAATAATGATTCAAAATATGATTTTTCTGCTTTACTCAGCACAGTACTTCCTATAGAATTATATTCCATTGGTGACAGTGGAGTTGATGCATGCTGATGTGCATGCATATCTGTGAGCTTAAATTGAGAAACACCCCCACTTTCTTAAATTATTTATTTTATGCTAAATTTTGTGATCATAGATAAATATCAGTGGGCCATAGCAGCACATGAACCAGTTCTCCTTCTCCTCATAGGGCCTGGTTAGAATGGCCTTCTTGATTGCAGTGATCTTCCAGACATTTGGTATCTTGCATGATATTGTACTTGGAGTCTGTTTGAGCACAAGACAAGACACTTTCAGTTAGGGCTGGGCCATATTATACCGTTCACGGTAATACCGGCATAATGTTAAGCAACGATAGGAAAATGAAATATCGCGATAGAATATGAGAAAAACGCGCATGCACAGTGCTTTTGTTTTCATACGCACATGGCCGATGACAGATGAACCAGAATTGGTTTGTAAAAATGGTGCAACTTCAGTGATGTGGAACTGGTTTGGTGTTTGTCCGTCAGATACACGACAAAGCGCATTTTTTTGCAGAACATGCAAGCGGCCGTCGTTATTGTCGTATTTGTCGGACTAAGATGCTCTTAAATCTGGGAGTAATCTGGGTGCTAAACTCCGTATGCTTCAGGTCAAACGAACACTGCAGCATCACTGAGAGTTAAAAACTGTCTAAATTCTTTCATCTTTAATAAAACGATCAGCATTGCTGCTTTACCAGGTGTAACTATGAAGTTTAACTTCCAGGCATCCATGAAAACAAAATTTATTACATTTAACGGAGTTAGAAGTTAGCAGGAAGCTAGCGGAAGTTAGCTCGCTAGTTTCGCTAGTTACCTAAGCATGATATAGCATGTTCTGACTGAGAGATTTCTGAAAAAATTCAAACGTACAGCTCTGCTATCACTTCCAACATAAATGAAGACAGGAAACTAAACAGCAGTGACGTTTGTAGGGTTACTGAAGTTGGGCTAGCTGGTATATAATGATGTGCTCCGTGATCGCTAGCGACACACAGTGTTGCCAACTTAGCGACTTTGTCGCTATATTTAGCGAATTTTCAGAAAAAGACGTGAAAGCGCTTATCGCTTTTACTCTCAACAAGCAGCGGGTGCTGTAACGCAGTCAGTTCTTCTTTTACTCTTTTACTCTTATGCTGTTTTGTGGATCACAAGGTTTAAAACTACTTATAAACACACACACACACAAAGTAACTCCACCAGAGTGCCTATTTCGGGTCACTTTTGCCGGTCCAAGCCCGGGTAAAGGAGTAGGGTTGGAATTGTGACATTAAAAAACAATAATTACTAAAAGAAATTTAATTTGTAGTTCTAAATAAACTCTAAATGCATTTAGGACGTTTTTTACTCACTTTATGTCTCTTCCACGATGTTATTTCTCTCAACAACAACATAGGTTACAATTAGATTAGCATGACCAATTATGCAAATTGGGCGATGACGTCATTTAGCGACTTCTAGCGACTTTTAGGACAGCCAATAGCGATTTTCCTTACTGAGGAGTTGGCAACACTGGCGATACAGCTATGTTAGCATAACATAAACAGTGAAGCTGGAGGAGGAACACTAACACTTTTCCACATATAAAAGTTAACGTTAAGGTTCCTGATAGTTAGAGACAAATGCAGTCGCATGGCAGGATGCTGTAAACGGACCAAACTTCAGTCAGGAGAACAACTGAGATTATCCATCCACAATACAAGGTTAGTCATTAATATACTGCAACAACATGGGAATAGAGCAGCTGCCAGAGAATTCAACATTAATGAATCAATGGTACAGAAGTGGAGGAAGCAAGAAGAATGAGTTTAATAAAGTTTGATTTATCTGACTGCTTTGTTTCACTTAATGTGCCTTATAATCCCGTGCACCTTATGGTCCGAAAAATACGCACTGCACACTGCAGTTTAATGTTGCAAAGCACCTCTTTTTAACTTCAGTGGCTATTATACATGGTTATGCTCAGGATATGTCAGCCCATTTCTACTGGAAATGCCTTTTGGTTAAACTCTCAGCAAGGAATTTGCATTTGCACTGTTACATTTTTATAAAGCTTTAATGTACATAAAAACCAGCTTCTTGTTTAAGTGAAAATAAATGGAAGGTTGTCTTTTTGCGCTAGTAATGTTGTGGAGTTGTATTTTGTCTCGCATCAATTATATCGTCAGTTATATCGTTATCGCAAATTTTCAAATATATATCGTGATAAATATTTTTGGCCATATCGCCCTGCTCTACTTTCAAGTAAGAATGCTGAATGATGTGGTCATCCTGCCAGCAGGTAAAAATTCAAATTCAAATTTTATTTGTCACACACACACAACCATACACAGTATGACATGGGGGTGAAATGCTTGTAGCTGTACAATGCCCGACCATTAAATGACAGAAGAAAAGTTTTACAATATTTACAATTTACAGGTAACACGAGAGGTAACACGAGATGGAAAGTTTCCATTGCACTGCATTGCACTAAAGGCATTACCAGATACAATTTAGTTAAAGGATTTTAGTAAGTGCAATCCTGGTGATGGCAGAGGATGGCATCTTTCCGGAGGACGTAAGTGATAACTTATGTTCTCTGTAAAGATAACTGTGACATGAGTGAGAGCTGAGCTTTAAATTCACCAAAAGTCTCTAAATTCTACGTCCTACGTCCACCAATGAGATAACAGTGATATAAAAAAGATAAAACTCTTGTATATAAGAGTCAGTGCTCCCCAGGGTGGCTGTGGCTACAATGTAGCTTGCCATCACCACTGTGTGAATGTGTGTGTGAATGGGTGGATGACTGGATATGTAAAGCGCTTTGGGGTCCTTAGGGACTAGTAAAGCGCTATATAAATACAGGCCATTTACCATTTACCATAAATTCCTAATTGCAGATGGTGAACTTTTAGCAAGAAGACCTGAAATACCTAATGTAAAATCACTCGAAGATAACTAAAATTCACCTGTTTCATGATGTTACAGTGTTGCAGCAAGTTACATTAAAATTAAAACAGTTGGGTTAGAGACAGTAAATTGTGAAGTAGAAGAAAAACAAACAAAAAACCCAAATGAAGTATATCAAAACTGTGATAGACTTTCACTTTTTACATTTTTACTGACCCTGATATCCTAAGTATTCAGTTAAATTAAATTAAATGTTATTTTATAGCACCAATCACAACATCAGTCACCTCAAGGCGCTTAGTATTAAAGACCCTACAATAATTCAGCGAAACCCCATCAATCAAACAACCCCCTATGACCAAACACTAAGTTGAGAGTGGGAAGGAAAAACTCCCTTTCAACAGGAAGAAACCTCCAGCAGAACCAGGCTCAGGGAGGAGCACCCATCTGCTGCGACCGGTTAGAGGTCATCCAGATCTTTGTCTTTAAGACATTCCTGCAGTTTAACTAATTGGTGCTTATCATTTGGCTTCATGGAAAAATAAAGCTGGATATCATCTGCATAGCAGTAAAAATCATGCTGTGCCTTCTAATGATACCCCGGACCCTGTTTTCTTCCCACTGTTGCTAAGTGCTTGCTCATAGGGTGCTGTCTGATTGCTGGGGTTTTCCCTCTAATATTGCAGGATCTTTATTCTACAATTTAAAGCCCCTTGAGGCAACTGCTGTTGTCAATCGGTGCTCTAGAAATACAACTAAATTGAATTTAAGTGGTGCGTTCAATCTCATAAATACATTTCTAGGACTCATTGCACCTGCTGTGTTCTAAATATATCCGTCAACGTATGTGAACAGTCCATATGTGAATAAATCCTCACCTTCTCTTGCAATTTAGCTTCATTATGGCTTCAATCCTAGATAACCACTTTCTCTGTCCAGCTGTGCAAACAACAGAGCCTGTGGTGTGTGCGGTCTGATTCAATCATTCGATGGACAACATGTAATAAGTGCATTTCTGCATGCCTGCGCCTCTGTGTTTGCCTTGTGTGTGGCAGCTAAAGTCATGAGAAATGTCAGGTGTGTTAATGTTACAAATGCTGACGTTGGCTGTGTGAAAAGTGCATTCAGCTGATTGATGTTTGCACACCTGGAAAGCCCTTTTCTCTGTTTGTGATATATTTTAATTGAAGGATTTAGGGTAGGCTTATGAGGTCCTCTGTTTTTTTGTTCACTGCTTGACTGACAAAATTATCTGTCTGCCTGATGGTATATTTAACGATTGCGTGAAAGGAAATTTACAACTTTAAAATGATTTGCTATCCTTTTGAGGGCACTGCCCCTTTAAGGAAGTTGCTATAGATAGAATCACATGGGAAACTGATACAACTCACATGTCTGTATTGCACATGCACAGCTACAACACTGCCTTCCAGCCAGTTCTAACTCAGCGTAGAATGAAGACAGCAGCTGTAAAGCTCAGTTGTTTACATGTTATATCTTTGGTGTTTAGCTCATATAAAGCAGAAGAATTAAATCGTTCATTGCTGATTTATGGTGGGTTGTGTTCCAGACTGTTTCTTGGCAGGGAGTAGTCATTTCCTGGAATTGGTCAAGTAGAGGGCTGGTTACTGATCCTAGAGTGGAAACTAAACATGAAGAAGGCTATTTTAATTATTGCACACCAAACTTTCAAAGCATATTAAACCTGCTCTGACCTTTGTAGCAATGAAACATCAAATTAAGACCACCTGCTTTATGAACCAGGTAATGGGTACCAGCAATGTTCCCTCTAATTTTTCATGTGTCTGAGCGAACACACAAACTCCCTGAGCGGTCCCTTGGACTACTGTGAGCAACAGCAGACGTGTGCACTGTGGTCACACCAGCATCGAATCCATCCAAGTTACATGGTTTATTAAAATAATCAAATTACAGCATTTGCATTTATGTTAGACTACTTTTAATTAACTGCTTTAGCCCACTTACAATGAAAATTTAAAAAAAATCTAGTCATTGACCTGTGTAGTATGTTCACACTATTGGAAGTAAAAGTAACTTGAACTCCAAAACACAACTTAATTTTTCTTTTTTTATATATATATATATATAAAGCTCTGACTTGTATTATGAGTCTGTGGTCTGGGAGCGAGTCCTGTAACTCTCTGTCTGCAAAATACAGTATATAATGACCAATGTTGGGCAATTAATTATATAGTTACTTCTTCAAAAAAGTAACTGAGTTTTGTAAACAAAGTTTTTTGCAGCTGTTTACCTAAAAATGCAGCCAAGACGTTTTTTTAAAATAAACATTTCAAACTATTTACAGAACAATCAGCTGTTCTGCATCAAATTTGATGCCACACAAATTATTTGTGCCACTCCAAAAAATTATTTCTGTCCACTATGAGATAAAGGAGAACAACAGCCTGATACCTGCAGGCCTGACAACAGGAGATGTGTCACTGCTGTAACACCTGTAACATTCAGCAGTCGCCTCATTGTTCTGACGCACACAAGAAAACTATTGACTACACTACACACTAACTACACAAGATTTGCACTAAACATGGCGAACCTCTCACATCTCAAAACACCGCGTCACTCCTAAAACTTCCCCCTTCCTAAACAACTAAATACCATGTTGCCATATCATCTTTTGATTGGTCGACATGGTACATTTTTCGACGAATAGGAAAGGGTTGGTTTTTTTGGTTTCAACTTTGCTCACAGGCAGAGAGTGTTTTCCTTATAAAACACCATTTTTACCGTTTCTTCCCACAGTAAATATAAACAACGATAGTATTCAGGAAGAAAACCAAACATTGCAGATATTTTTATCATAACTCTGGTTTTACGTGGCCTATCAACTCAATTTACAAACTGGTATAAAGTCCACACTTTTTCCATCAATTGTTCCGTCTGTCCTGCTCACATCTCCAATGGTTGTACACGTTGTCATTAATGTGGCTTCACTCCACATCAGCCGCTTTGCTAGCTAAAACACCGGTGTCGGCACATAAGGACGCTGTCATAGCCTGTCAACGACGTTGATTAGCTGCGTATATACGAATGTGAATCGCATCATTGGCTGGACTATGGGATAAGGTGGCATCATTCTAATCCCATACGGGAGCAGCCAGTCACTTACTGACTAACACTGCAAAACAGAATTGTTAAAGTTTTAATTTCAATTCAGGTTTTTCTGTGCGCAGAGACCGTGCCAGCAGTGTGCAATTGCGCACGCGCGCAGCTTAGAGGGAACATTGGCTGTATCCCAATTCAGGGTCTGCAGCCTTAAAGTACGCAGCTTTAACGGTCCACAAGGGCCGCGTACTCAAAGACCATTAAGGCCGGAAGTGCGAGGCTTGTGAAATGGGACGGTCTAGCCTCCGTCGCGCTGCCCAGGTTGCCTAGCAACCATGATACTAACATCTGGAAACGTTTCATACAGCATTGTTTGACAGAAATGAAGGAGAAAATCTTTTGTTCATTTGTTTGTTTCTTTCTACATGAGCTTTGATCATTCTCTGTAAGATTAAGCTCAGCTATTGAACAGCGTATATTTTAAAGTAAAGGCTTTAAAACCAAGTTAGTACAAACGTCACTAATGTCACATAACTTTGCCGACATGTGGCCAACAGTAATGTTTTAATGTTCTTCGTTAGTAAACATTTGCACATAAATAAGTGACATAATATTCAGTACTTACTTAAAGTTTACTCTTCGGGTGCCCCTCATCCACTGTTTTTTTTTCCGGCAACATTATCCACACCCACCGCCGCGCTATGCATTCTGGGATATGTTGGGTCACGAAGTCTACACGTCCTTAAAATTCAGGGAAATGAAGGACGCATTTGAGGGCCGCATTTCGAGCAGCCTTTGGATTGGGACAGCCTTTGTCGCGTTGCTGTGACGTAATCGGCCTTAAAATGCGGCCTTTAAGGCTGCAGACCCTGAATTGGCTGTGTCCCAATTCAGGGTCTACACGCTTGAAGTACGCGCACTACGCGTACTACGTACGGTGCGTACTATAAGTACGAGAAGTGCGGAAGTGAGAGGCTTGTGAAATGGGACGGTCTTGCCTTCGTCGCGCTGTTCAGGTTGCCTAGCAACCATGATACTAACCGGGAGAAATGTTTCATACAGCTTTGTTTGACAGAAATGAAGGAGAGAGAAAAAAAAGTTTTTTTGGTCATTCATTTTTGTCATGACATCACTTTGATTAGTTGAGTATCTGAGGCTGAGACCACAGGACTGTAAAACACGATTGTTGGGCTTCACTTCTGTACTGAACAGTCATTTCAAGATTAGTTAGTAAATAACAATTAGCTAATGTTGTTCATGAGACTAAAATCATCTCACTGTGGTAATGTAAATATAAAATGACCAATATTATAGTATTGTCAGATTATCATGAGATATATCTCTATCTATCTATATATAGATACAGTGGGGCAAAAAAGTATTTAGTCAGCCACCGATTGTGCAAGTTCCCCCACCTAAAATGATGACAGAGGTCAGTAATTTGCACCAGAGGTACACTTCAACTGTGAGAGACAGAATGTGAAAAAAAAATCCATGAATCCACATGGTAGGATTTGTAAAGAATTTATTCGTAAATCAGGGTGGAAAATAAGTATTTGGTCAATAACAAAAATACAACTATATACTTTGTAACATACCTTTGTTGGCAATAACAGAGGTCAAACATTTACTATAGGTCTATACCAGGTTTGCACACACAGTAGCTGGTATTTTGGCCCATTCCTCCATGCAGATCTTCTCGAGAGCAGTGATGTTTTGGGGCTGTCGCCGAGCAACACGGACTTTCAACTCCCGCCACAGATTTTCTATGGGGTTGAGGTCTGGAGACTGGCTAGGCCACTCCAGGACTTTCAAATGCTTCTTACGGAGCCACTCCTTTGTTGCCCGGGCGGTGTGTTTTGGATCATTGTCATGTTGGAAGACCCAGCCTCGTTTCATCTTCAAAGTTCTCACTGATGGAAGGAGGTTTTGGCTCAAACTCTCACGATACATGGCCCCATTCATTCTGTCCTTAACACGGATCAGTCGTCCTGTCCCCTTGGCAGAAAAACAGCCCCATAGCATGATGTTTCCACCCCCATGCTTCACAGTAGGTATGGTGTTCTTGGGATGCAACTCAGTATTCTTCTTCCTCCAAACACGACGAGTTGAGTTTATACCAAAAAGTTCTACTTTGGTTTCATCTGACCACATGACATTCTCCCAATCCTCTGCTGTATCATCCATGTGCTCTCTGGCAAACTTCAGACGGGCCTGGACATGCACTGGCTTCAGCAGCGAAACACGTCTGGCACTGCGGGATTTGATTCCCTGCCGTTGTAGTGTGTTACTGATGGTGACCTTTGTTACTTTGGTCCCAGCTCTCTGCAGGTCATTCACCAGGTCCCCCCGTGTGGTTCTGGGATCTTTGCTCACCGTTCTCATGATCATTTTGACCCCACGGGATGAGATCTTGCGTGGAGCCCCAGATCGAGGGAGATTATCAGTGGTCTTGTATGTCTTCCATTTTCTGATGATTGCTCCCACAGTTGATTTTTTCACACCAAGCTGCTTGCCTATTGTAGATTCACTCTTCCCAGTCTGGTGCAGGTCTACAATACTTTTCCTGGTGTCCTTCGAAAGCTCTTTGGTCTTGGCCATGGCGGAGTTTGGAGTCTGACTGTTTGAGGCTGTGGACAGGTGTCTTTTATACAGATGATGGGTTCAAACAGGTGCCATTCATACAGGTAACGAGTGGGGGACAGAAAAGCTTCTTACAGAAGACGTTACAGATCTGTGAGAGCCATAGATTTTCCTTGTTTGAGGTGACCAAATACTTATTTTCCACCCTAATTTACGAATAAATTCTTTACAAATCCTACCATGTGAATTCATGGATTTTTTTTTCACATTCTGTCTCTCACAGTTGAAGTGTACCTCTGGTGCAAATTACTGACCTCTGTCATCATTTTAAGTGGGGGAACTTGCACAATCGGTGGCTGACTAAATACTTTTTTGCCCCACTGTATATATATGCTTTAAAACCAAGTTAACACTGAAAGTACAAACATCACTAATATCACACAACTTTGCCGACATGTGGCCAACAGTAATGTTTTAATGTTCTTCGTTATTAAACATTTGCACATAAATAAGTGACATCATATTCAGTACTTACTTTTGACAGTTCACTCTTCGGCCGCTCCCTTCTGCCGTGTTTTGCGGCAAAATTATCCACACCCACCGCCGCGCTATGAATTGTGGGATATATGGGACCACGAAGCATGCACCGGACCACGCTTGATATTTGGGGAAATCGACGGTGCATTTGGAGTATGCATTTGAAGTACACTTCGAATTGGGACAGCCGTCGTCGCGTGGCGGTGACGTAATCGCACTTAAAATGCGTACTTCAAGCGTGCAGACCCTGAATTGGGACACAGCCATTGGGTACCAGACCTCTAGGGTTCTCTTGGTATCTGACACTTGCAGTGGATCTTTTAGGGCCTGTGGGTGGGGCCTCCGTGAATCTGATCAGTGATATGAATTATGCTTAATTAGCTCAAGATATGGGTGGACTGCACACTTTAGACTCTTTGAGTTCAGGAAGCTGTTTCTGAGGCGCTTCATCAAAATTTAAATGAAAAAAAAGTCGTTCACTTAATGCATAATAAAAATATAATATGTAGAATTTGGGAGTTTTGAGTGGAAAAGCAACTTTTTTTACAACAGTTCTCATTTTTTGAGATACACTAGTACACACATTCTTTGGGTGGTTGCAAATGTAAATTTCCAATAATGTTAGTAACAGTCAGTTAAATGGTAAATGGACTGACATGTATTAAGCACTTTTCTACTCAATCTGAGCACTCAAAGCTCTAATTTTCATCATTATAAAAATCAGGACCTAGGTAACCCTAGGTCCAGTTATCCTCATCACCTGTTTCCTGACAACACACACAAAAGAGAATATTCTTGTGTGTAAATTTCAAGCTATTCTGTAATTGCTTGTCAGTATTGCTCCTCAGTTTGTTGCTCGTAAAAACCAAATTAGTGTCTGCATGTTGAGAACATGAGATTGGGAAAATGTAATTGCAGCACATCTTGTAATTGTCTCACCCTGCGGATCAATATGTAGCCTCATTGGGCTCCTATTCAAGTGTCTCACTTGTCACTCAGACACTATTGGATTTTTTGTTTGTGTTCCTGTGAAAAGAACATTGTCTGGGCGCAGACACACTGAGACACATGGAGAAAATCAAATGTCACACACTGACGGTGTGATTTGTCTCTCTGAAGAACATGTTCTTCAATATTCTTAGAAAGCAGGTTCTAATTTTCAATTTAGGGCATA
Organism: Maylandia zebra; assembly: GCF_041146795.1. NCBI lineage: Eukaryota > Metazoa > Chordata > Actinopteri > Cichliformes > Cichlidae > Maylandia > Maylandia zebra. The sequence continues at coordinate 10,007,853 of NC_135182.1, read as the reverse complement.
ACATTTTTTTTAAAGAAAAATATTTTACTCAACATTAAACAACATCTCAGATTTATCCCTTTAAAAACAACTACACCCCTCATGTGTAAAAGATGACATAATTTGTTAACACCAGTAGTGAGAAGATAAATACTTTTATCTGTTTATGGCATTGTAAGATACAAACTAACTGCTAGTCATTGTTATTTAGCAATAAGATTGGACAGCTGGATGTAGCCACCATAATGTCACCAACATGTTTATGAACTTCTGATTTATGATTCCAGTTTGGCCTTTTTTTCTCATTGCTATATTGTTTTTTTTTCCAGCGTGTATGATCATATTTTGCTAACTGTAATGACTGCTAGCATATAAAAAAGTAATAATAGAAATTCATTCATCACAAAAACTCACAAACTGGAGCACTGACTCTCTAAATAGTTGGTAGAAGAGTTGGTACAGTTAACGACACAGTAAGTTTGGATCGTTTCTACTTGTATCTCGTTTTGAATCACCCCGAATGTGCATATTGATTTGTCATATTGTTTTAAACCCTCATTTGTGTTTTACCCGTGCATTCTTTGCTGGTGTTTCTCAGGCTCTTCTTTTTTCTGACGGCATGCTGTATTTTTTGTTCACCCTCTGCAAGTGCATCAAAATAACTTTTGTTTTTCTCTATCTGGCATTTGGGTTCTCTTTTTGCTAAAAATATCAGAGCAGGTAATGTTATGTGCAAAATAATTGCATTACAAATGCTCCAAAAAGCACCAACAACACAAACATGGTTGACTGGTCTAGTTACGTGAATACAGTGAACTGTGGTGAAGCCTAGCAGGCAAACAGCGGCCTATTTGTCCGTACTCGTTTTTGGAGTGGGCATTTGAGCGACTGCAAATGAGACATGCAGTTGCAGCTAGAATGAAACAGCTAGTGTGTCTCTTGATTTTTATAGCTAAAAGCTAATCTGCTTACAAAATTGCTATGATTAGGGATGTTCCAATACCAGAAATTTAGCAGATGATACTAACGCACATAGAATCACATACTTACTTCTCTACACCCAATTTAATACCATGGTTTAAAAAAATACAAACAAACAACAAAAACAGAGTGATTATCCCATCTCTGACACAGTGATGGCAGACCAGTTATTTAAAATTTTACCATTATAGTTTGTTGACATGACACAGACTAAAATGTTAGGATGGTTGCAGAGTAGCCTTGTAACGTTACTATGAGGTATGATGATCATTACATAATGTTAGCCTAAGCTTTTGTATAACAGTAGCCATTGCGAAACATAGCTGATTTTGCAGTATGATAAATTGCACAGTATTTCCATACCTGACTCTTATACCTTTTTTTAATCAAGGAGTCAGGGTGGCGCCATCACAATAGCTGCACTTTTTTTAAATATTTCCACGTGTAGGTTTTGCTGTGCCATTTGTACTTTTTCCTGTCCTTCTGCAAGTCCTTCTTCTTCTCCAGCGAGTAAGAGTTGACACAAACTGCAGTTGTCTTGGCCAATTCCAATTTCTGACTTATTTATCTATGTATGTCTGAATTTTGCAGATTATAATTTTTATTCTAAGAACTATAACTGAGAGCATATACATACAAGTAAAACGAAAATGTTCTTCAATGCCTATTAGTATTATCATGATAAAAAAGTTACTAAACTAAATTTCTCACAAATTACAGCATGTTATAGGCTACACAGATAATTAACTGAAATGAGATTTTACCTTACTAAAAAAGCAGAGCTTGTGGTTACCTCTGAGCAATGAATAGCTTATCTTCAGCCACTTTGTCTTTGTTAGCGTCTTTAAAATGTCCACATTCAGCTGGGTCAAGGTGATTTAATGGGGTTCCCAGTCAAAATATCTTTGTGGAATGCCCCACCAAACTTGGATTTCACACTTGGAAAGTCAGAGCAGATTTACATACCACAAGTTAGCGATCCAAGATGCTGGCAAGTAGTAAAACTGTAAACTTTTAACCTGTACTGCAACTGTTGTGGGGTTTTTATTGACTTACTAAATAAGCCATCTCAGTGCACTGAGTACTTTCTATCAGTCTGTCCATGAATGTGTTTTTTTAGCCGCTTTGCTAAGAACCAAAACAAAACAAATTTTCCCCAGCTTCTTCTGGATCGCACTAACTTAGGAGCGACATCACTCCAGAGTTCTGACATGTGAGTTCCAAGATATCTGGAACACAACACAAGTGTCTGAATAGGTTTGTTGTTCTGTACGAACTGTACGGTTTATTGTAGGATCTACTGTACAATATAAAGCGTCTGCTGTTGTGATTTGGCGCTATATAAATAAAATTGAATTGAATTGAATTGAACGTTTTCAGGGTGGCCCCCTTATGGTTTACTTTGGCAAACGTTGTGTCTTCACTCACTTTAAAGACCATCCACACTAATGATGCATCTCTTACACGAACACGAGGTATAGTTCTGAAAAAACAAAACAACTAGGTGCTGTCACATTTTTAGAATTTTGGTATACTAAGCATCAGTTCTAGTGACATCTCTAGTGTGAATCTTCTTATCTAACTGTCAGCTAGACAAGAAGACAGGCGATAGACTGAAAAGACAAAAAAAACAGTGCCATTTAGGAGTTGTTAGTTGATTCTGAGCTGAATGTCTGTCAGCTCTCATCTGGTGTAGTTGAGGGCTGTTAATGTGATTGGGACTATTAAAACTACGAAACACTGGGGGGGAAAACATGGCAAGAGCAATTAGAAGTGAAAAGACAAATGGCAGGTGGTAAGCCAGAGGTGGAATGAGGGAAAGTCAGATGATAGAAAACAGCAAGCAGCAGAAAAGAGATAAAAGCAGGAACAGGAAATGGCCAAAGGAGTGCAGTTTTGAAACATTCACTACAGTCACAATCACACGCTAGATGGACAAATATCCATTACTGCCACCCATTACTGATAAAAAGGATGTTATGTGTTGAAGATTACAGGTTTAGTGTAGGTAGAGCAGCTATTATGGCACAGGAATCGTATTAGTTCTCAGCCAGATTATTTAATTCTTGGAATGAATTAAATAATCAGAGACAAGAAGCAGAAGCTGAAGCTGCCTGGTTTACATGGCCACACCTATTCCTGGTCATAACCCATATCCTGATTTTGTCATGTTTTGTCATGTCATGGAAAAATGATGTTAAATTAAACAGAGAGAAGCTCATGTCCACACTTAATAAACAGGGCATGACTGTGGCAAATCATAGGCAACCAGGCAGACTTTGTCTTTTGTAGGGTAGACCTGGGTTACAAATGGGCTTGCAGGTGAGCAATAGGTGGGCCCCTTATGAGAAAGCAGATTGGATATGTAGAAGGGTGTCACCTGACATTGAAGTGAGCTGCTCTGCAGGGATTGTGGCTGAGCTTAGTTGTGGCAGCTTTCTGCAGTACCTGGATTTTTGTTTTGAATGAGTGTGAATTGTACTGGGAACGTTTACTTTCAGAAACCGTGGGAGACAGGCTGATATCTTTATACACACACACACACACACACACACACACACACACACACACACAGTATACAAATACGGTTTGCTCCTGCCAAGTGACCAAATCTTAACAATTACTGTTGTCAGGGAAACTGTGCCTGCCACTGTCTCTTTTTCCAGCACAGAGGGCAGAGGGATGAAAAGAAACGTGTGTGCTCCTCATAGCTGTGCAAAAAGCTTTGGAAACTTACTCCACTCTATCAAATAAGGTCCAACCCATAAACAAGTAGTCTCAAAACTTACGTTAGACTCTGTGTCCAATAAAAATATAATGTAACAGTTAGTTGTTTTTTTCCCCCCCCTTTCAAATGTCTCAGAGACACCAAGCAATTAGGTCAACCAGAACCCTAAGGTGCTGTGGTGGAGAGGAGAAAGGCAGTGGTGGGAAATCAGGGGAGAAAAACATATACAGGGATTTTCTGGGAGGCAAAAACAGGAGTACAGAGATGGGGAAAGGAATCCAACTGCACTGGAGCGCACAGCAGAGGAACCAATTCACACTGCATTATAGCTCTAAATTGCGCTGCCTTATGTTTGTTCACATGCTTTGTATACATATATATATATATATATATATATATATATATATATATATATATATGTATATGTATATATATATATATATATATATATATATATATATATATATATATATATATATACATATATATATATTAGTGCTGTCAATAGATTAAAAAAAATTAACTAACTAATCTCACAATTTTCTGTTATTAATTGCGATTAATCTCAATTACTTTATTAATAGCCTGGCTCCAATTACATTTTTTTATTCTTTATATTTTAAGTAATTATCGTTGTTCACCGAAGTCCAGTGGTCTCCGGTGAGAGCGACATTCCTTACTTGCACAAGCTTGCTGGACTGCTGAGCCCTCTGGTCCCCATACAAAGTGTGCAGTCTCGACACAATGGTTCCTCTCGAGGGCAGATTGTAACAGTCATCTCCTGATGCAGCACGAATGACTTCTCTCAGTCCATCATCTTCTACTATGCTAACTGGTCGGCAGTTTTTAGCTATCCAAACAACCAAGGAATTGGTTACCTTTTCTCTCACATTTTTTGTTATTCGTCCACAAGCACCATACTCCTGAAGCGTAGACTGGCGAGGTCCCGTAGAGGTGGATTCAGTTGGGTGTTTTGCTCTCAGGTGATACGCCAGTGATGAACTGCTTCTGTGGTACTTGAATTCAGCGTTGCAAATTGTGCATCTTACTCTCGTTTTGTCCAACAAGCCATCAGGCAACTTCTTAAAGAGAAACTTTCCACCCAAAAGTCCGCCCTCGTCCATGCTTGCGTGTGTTAGCTAGTGTTAGCTAGATAGTAGCATGGTGTCACTTCTTCTTCTTCTTCTAATCATTTCTGTCAGGCCAAACGCCAGCATAGCACACTGTTGCCCCCTCCTCCAGAGGTGCTCATGAATTTAAAGGTCTTAGATTACAGGAAATTAATAAAAAAACAAAATCAGCGTTAAATTTTTTTAATGCATTAAACATTTCGCGTTGATCTTAACAATTAACGCGATAATTTTGACAGCACTAATATATATATATGTGTAAAAAAAAAACTAAAAAAAAACACCCAGCACGCCCCTGCGGGCAGTCTATCCTTCAAGCTCGGGTCCTCTACCAGAGGCCTGGGAGCTTGAGGGTCCTGCGCAGTATCTTAGCTGTTCCCAGGACTGCGCTCTTCTGGACAGAGATCTCCAATGTTGTTCCCGGGATCTGCTGGAGCCACTCGCCTAGCTTGGGAGTCACCGCACCTAGTGCTCCGATTACGACGGGGACCACCGTTAACTTCACCCTCCACATCCTCTCGAGCTCTTCTCTGAGCCCTTGGTATTTCTCCAGCTTCTCGTGTTCCTTCTTTCTGATGTTGCTGTCATTCGGAACCGCTACATCGATCACTACAGCCGTCTTCTTCTGTTTATCTACCACCACTATGTCCGGTTGGTTAGCCACCACCATTTTGTCTGTCTGTATCTGGAAGTCCCACAGGATCTTAGCTCGGTCATTCTCCACCACCCTTGTCCAGGACATATTCGGCACAGATGTTTCTGTATACTATGCCGGCCACTTGGTTATGGCGTTCCACGTATGCCCTGCCTGCTAGCATCTTGCAGCCTGCTGTTATGTGCTGGATTGTCTCTGGGGCATCTTTACACAGCCTGGCACCTGGGGTCTTGCCTGGTGTGATGTCAGTGGCTTCTATCTCCTCCTTTGGCCAGCCTATTACCCCAGCAGGGTACCTGATCACGGGCAGGGCGTAGGTGTTGATGGCCCGGATCTTGTTCTTACCGTTCAGCTGACTGCTCAGGACTTGCCTGACCCTCTGCAGGTACTTGGTGGTTTCAGCTTTCCTAGCGGCCTCTTCATGGTTCCCATTCGCCTGCGGGATCCCCAGGTACTTGTAACTGTCCTCTATGTCTGCAATGTTGCCTTCTGGTAGTTCGATCCCCTCCGTTCTGACTACCTTCCCTCTCTTTGTTACCATCTGACTACACTTCTCCAGCCCGAACGACATTCCGATGTCATTGCTGTATATCCTGGTGGTGTGGATCAGTGAATTGATGTCTCATTCACTCTTGGTATACAGCTTGATGTCATCCATCAAGCTGTATGGACAACTGCTCCATTCCGTAGTTGGTATCCGTAGCCAGTCTTGTCAATTATCTCACTGAGGGGGTTCAGGCCTATGCAGAACAGCAGTGGGGACAGAGCATCTCCTTGGTAGATCCCGCACTTGATGGTGACTTGTGCTATGGGCTTGGAGTTGGCCTCTAGTGTTGTACGCCACATCCCCATTGAGTTCCTGATGAAGGCTCTTAGGGTCCTGTTGATCTTGTACAATTCTAGGTATTCCAGTATCCAGCTGTGGGGCATTGAGTCATAGGCCTTCTTGTAATCAATCCAGGCAGTGCACAGGTTGGTCAGCCTGGTCTTGCAGTCTCGGCTGACTGTTCTGTCTACCAGTAGCTGGTGTTTTGCGCCTCTGGTATTCTTGCCCATCCCTTTCTGTGCCCCGCTCATGTATTGACCCATGTGCCTGTTCATCTTAGCCGCTATGATGCCTGACAGGAGCTTCCACGTGGTGCTGAGGCAGGTTATTGGTCGGTAGTTGGAGGGTACCGGTCCCTTCTGGGGGTCCTTGAGCATCAGGACTGTCCGGCCTTCGGTTAGCCATTCCGGGTGTCTCTTGTCAACTAGCAGCTGGTTCATATGTGCTGCCAGGCACTCGTAGAGTGCAGTCAGCTTCTTCAGCCAGTAGGCGTGAACCATGTCAGGGCCTGGTGCTGTCCAACTCTTCATACTGGAGACCCTTTCTTGGATATCTGCCACGGTGATGGTTACTGGACCCTGTTCGTGGAGGTCGCTGTGGTCTGCCCTCAGATCCACTAGCCACTGAGCATTGCCGTTATGGGTTGGTTCGATACTTTGGTGTCACGGTTCGATATTTTTTCGATACAAAAAAAAATGTTCATGCCTTTTTAATTTGTCATTTGTTAAATTTTCACGGCACATTCCGCACCACATCTCTGCGTTCATCATTTGTTTGAAGCCAGCTCACCTCCTGCAACTACTTTTCCGAGAATACGCGCCTCTTTTGTGGTTCGGACTCCTTCTGACATTTCTTTGGAGGTGGAGGAACATCACAGTAATTTCTTAAAGGAGCTTGCTTCTTCGACATCTTTAAGAGTTCTAAACAAATGTCTGTCCTCCTCCTGAAAATCTTATGTACGCAAACACGCATTGCAACTTCTTATCTTGTGCATGTTTTTTTATTTTGACAGCGATTCACTTGTCATGTTTGCATAGTAAGCTAACGATTGATAAGACGATGTCAGAGGAATTGGTGCGCAAATTATCATCACTCACCAATCAATGCTGTCGCTCTCTATACACAGTTCACGCGATTGCAAAGTGAAAGCAAAAAACAAGCGCAAATTCAAACGCGATTTCAATATGTCACATATTGACAGTGGCTCACCGATGCCAATGACATAATTACCCAGCTACATTACCGAAAGAATGCAAAAGCATTGACATATATTTTTCCTTCCTACGATAGGCCGACGGGCAGGGCAGAGATAGATTTTGGTAGCCCGACTGGAAAAATCGCTAGCCCGGGGACGTCGGGCTAGCGATTTTGCGAGCCCTGTATCTAATTGAGGAATCACTCATCTTTGGAAAAGAGAGTTTATTACAGAGAAATGTCTCTTTCCAAAATAAAAGCTATACTATACGCTTCTTCTGGGCTATATTCTCAGCAGCATATTAAACATATCAGGTCCCCATAAGGAGAATCACGTGCTAACGGCTGTCTAAATGACTCGGGTAAAGTTTGTAGCACGCGTGCTTGTTGTTTTTGTCTGCTTCCACTTGTCTTTGCACTAGGATGATGTCGGTGTAAATGTGCAGTCATATTTGTTGTGTTCCCCCTAGTGCTGTCAGCGTAAATCTCGTTGAAATGACGTTAATGCCACAACACGGCAAATCTCCGTTAACGAGCTACCGTGGATCGCCCCGTGCATGGGGCTGGACGGCCAACACGTTCACGAGCTAACTGCGCTAACACACTAGCTCCCATCCATGTAATTGACCATTGCGTGGCACATCCGACATACTGTTTTACTTTAGTCCATGACGCGCTTACCTTCAGGGTCATATGTCACATGAAAACCAAAATAGTTCCAAACGCCACATCTGAATGAGGGTGGGGGAGGTTCAATTTGCCATGTTGCAAGGAGAGCTTAACTTCTGTCTCGCTAGCTTGCCCTGCGCTCAGTGAATCTGCGTTCGACTACTCCGCCTAGGCTGCACTGTTGAGTGCAGATCCACTGAGCGCTCAACACAGACAGCATTGTCAGAAGGAAAGTTGATAAAATAAATTAAAAATTTTGTATTGTTCGATACATATGCGTACCGAACCGAAAGCACTGTATCGAACGGTTCAATATCGATACGAGTATCGTTGCACCCCTAATATACATATATATATTATATATATACTTGCCTCATTCACACAAGCACTCTTTTTTCTACGTAAGCACTTTCTATCTAACATTCACAGTCAGAGCAACTTGATGAAGGATATTTGGTATGCAGACTGGAGCAGACTTGGATCGAATTGGAAATTAAGACCCCCCCACCCCCACCCCTTCCACCTTCTATTTGGAAGATCACCTACCTTCCAATTAGTAGGTGACCTGCTCTACCTCCTGAGCTACAGTCACCCCAAAGCTGAAGTGTTCTTGCACCCTCTTTCCAGTGTCCTCAAAATCATTCACCCTTCTCAATCACAAAGGATGTTCCAGCACCTAAAAACACCTCAAAGAGGCAAGGACAGGTGAGATAAGTGTGTCTGGAAGAGCTAAGAGCGAGGGAAGCATCCCTCAAAAGGACAGGATCTCTTAAGACTAATACTATAGAAGCAAAGATTTCTCATTTTCTCTCCTGTGTTCTTCAGTCTTGTTCATGGATGTCTCCTGCACATTTTCACTAAGACAGAAAGAAGAGATGAGATGGCAGGAAGCGAGGAGGCAAGTTAACATAATTAAATGCACCCAGGTGTCCCAGGGAGCGATCCATAATATAATACTTCTACTTATACTACTCCTCCTCTCTTGTCTGGTCCCTCGTTAAATACATCTGCACAAAGGATGAGAAGCACCGCTGAACTGACACCAGCTGTTCCTCAGATGTCAGGAAGATTGCACTTCAAGGCAACTACATCTGTTTGATAAATATCAAGCTCGTCTTCTATTGCTCATTACCAGCTATATGTGGCCATAAGTGAAGGTGGTAATGTCCATTGACCTGTAAATCCGCAGTTTCAGCCATCACTTTCAGCTTTACACCGGAACAGCTGCACCATTCATCCTCTGCATCTAGAAATTCAGAACCAGAGACCAAGTTTTATTCAGAAACATTGTTAGCTTATCTCCATAAAAATGCCATTGTACATTGATTTAAGGTCAAAATTCGTCTTTCTTTAAAATGTAGAAAGCAGTTCAGATTTTAGCTTAATTTTTTGTGAGCTTCTAATATTTTTATTGTATTATTATTTGCCACCACCAACATAATTTCCAGACCTGACTTCTGACCTTTTGAATGTAAAACATAACAAACTACTGCAGTAAGTATTGCAAAAAGACAGAAATTCAGAAACATTTTCTATCTGTATAAACAGACAGAAAGAGCAAATGCATGAAGCAGTAGTGAAGAAAAAAAGTAATTGTATGATTGGTTTTGATTTCTGACTGAGATTCTTGGATGGTTTCTATTTTATTTTCTTTCTTTTTCTTGCCTCCCTGGCTTTTTGGTCCATGAAGTAGCTCGGCCTGAGTGTGTTCATTTTCTTTATTGTTGTTGGGGGAATGGAAGTAAACATAAGGGGAAAACTCAGCCGGCATCCTTTTGAAGTGATGATCACTTTTTGATCTATTAGTTGCGTTTGTACCATGTTTTTTAATTGAAGAAAAGGGGGGATAAAAAGTGAAGCCTTGATTTGGATAAATAAGCTTTCTGATCAAAGGACTAGTCCAACGGGAAGCTACTTTTGCAGCGATTGCTGTAGGCATAAACAAGAGATGCAGACAGATGCTCTTTGTTTTCCAAGACAGAGAGTGACCTTTTGAGCCGAGTGTAGGTTAATAGCATCAATTTAATGGAGATTTGTGAGCCTCCTCCTGGTCAAGTCTAATGCTTTCTGCAAAGCCTGACAGGCTGAGCGCTTTTGTACATAGAGAGGAGGCTGGCGCTGGGTAATGCAAAATAAACTCTGTTTAAACTAATGTAAACCTTTCCAGATCAAATAGGGCTTAGTCAGATTTGGCAGGAAAGAATATAGGGGTGAAGATGGCGAGGCCAGAAGGGAATTTAGGGCGAAAGCCAGGAAAACATTTGCACAGATGTGGGTACCTGCTGACAGTAGAGACATTTTGCTCTGTGCTGTTTTCTATTACAAGTTACCCCCTGCTTCTCTGCTCCTCATTTATCAGTGTCTGCTGATGAACATGCAATGAATATAACATGCAGTATGTAGGCTTTTGTGTGATTTTTGGCATGCTCATTTTTGTTTTATTAAAGAGTGCCTGTTTTTCTCTTTAACATTTTTTTCTGTTAGACTCCAGTAGCTTTGCACAGTTCAACAAAGTTCTCAGCTCATCCTCAAGAATAAAACACGCTATTACCTTTAAGCCTTACTTTGTTCCAAATTGGCTGCCCCTCACAATCAAAAGCCGGTCATCCGCCATTTGTTCACTGCCACTTCCTTTAGTCTCTTCCAGTTAAAAGGGAGTTCTTCCCCCACACTGTCACCAACTACTTGCTCATAGGCGATTCTTCATCTTTTTATTCACAGTGCCATGGTGGATTGACATCTGAAAGTACTTTTCCACACTGCCAGTTAGGGCTGGGCCATATTATACCGTTCACGGTAATACCGGTATAATGTTAAGCAACGATAGGAAAATGAAATATCGCGATAGAATATGAGTAAAACGCGCAGTGCCTTTGTTTTCATACACACATGGCCGATTGTTGAGTGAAACAGATGAACCAGAATTGGTTTGTAAAAATGGTGCAACTTCAGTGATGTGGAACTGGTTTGGTGTTTGTCCGTCAGATACACGACAAAGCACATTTTTTTGCAGAACATGCAAGCGGCCGTCGTTATTGTCGTATTTGTCGGACTAAGATGCTCTTAAATCTGGGAGTAATCTGGGTGCTAAACTCCGTATGCTTCAGGTCAAACGAACACTGCAGCGTCACTTAGAGTTAAAAACTGTCTAAATTCTTTCATCTTTAATAAAACGATCAGCATTGCTGCTTTACCAGGTGTAACTATGAAGTTTAACTTCCAGGCATCCATGAAAACAAAATTTGTTACATTTAACGGAGTTAGAAGTTAGCAGGAAGCTAGTGGAAGTTAGCTCGCTAGTTTCGCTAGTTACCTAAGCATGATATTGCATGTTCTGACTGAGAGATTTCTGAAAAAATTCAAACGTACAGCTCTGCTATCACTTCCAACATAAATGAAGACAGGAAACTAAACACCAGTGACGTTTGTAGGGTTACGGAAGTTGGGCTAGCTGGTATATAATGATGTGCTACGTGATCGCTAGCGACACAGCTATGTTAGCATAACATAAACAGTGAAGCTGGAGGACGAACACTATACACTTTTCCACTTATAAAAGTTAACGTTAAGGTTCCTGATAGTTAGAGACAAATGCAGTCGCATGGCAGGATGCTGTAAACGGACCAAACTTCAGTCAGGAGAACAACTGAGATAATCCATCCACAATACGAGGTTAGTCATTAATATACTGCAACAACATGGGAATAGAGCAGCTGCCAGATAATTCAAAATTAATGAATCAATGGTACAGAAGTGGAGGAAGCAAGAAGAATGAGTTTAATAAAGTTTGATTTATCTGACTGCTTTGTTTCGCTTAATGTGCCTTATAATCCCGTGCACCTTATGGTCCGAAAAATACGTACTGCACACTGCAGTTTAATGTTGCAAAGCACCTCTTTTTAACTTCAGTGGATATTATACATGGTTATGCTCAGGATGTGTCAGCCCATTTCTACTGGAAATGCCTTTTGGTTAAACTTTCAGCAAGGAATTTGCATTTGCACTGTTACATTTTTATAAAGCTTTAATGTACATAAAAACCAGCTTCTTCTTTAAGTGAAAATAAATGGAAGGTTGTCTTTTTGCGCTAGTAATGTTGTGGAGTTGTATTTTGTCTCGCATCAATTATATCGTCAGTTATATCGTTATCGCAAATTTTCAAATATATATTGTGATAAATATTTTTGGCCATATCGCCCTGCTGTACTGCCAGTAATGCATCCCCAAACCATGGCAGAGCCTCCACCACCTCGCTCCAGACTCTGATGTCCACATTGACAATGATTTGAAGCAACATTTTCAAATTTGAATTGACTCTCAGTCTAGCTGTTTAATTTGGTGTACCTTTTCTCCCAGTTTCCCCTTCTAAAGAACAGCTTCTTAACAATATTCTGTGTGTTTAGCAGCCCTGTAGATCAGCGCTTCAGAGCCATATGCTGCCCTCTAATTCTCTGCATGTGTGTGTGTTCATGCCTAGATTCATTTAGTAGTCTTATTGAATTAAAGTATAACTAGGAGTGCCAGAGGTCAGTGTATGAAAAGCTGTTTTTCTTCAGTATACTCTGCGGTTGCTAAACCAATGAGTACTCAGTGCTTTTTTTGTTAGCTCTTCCTCCCCACATGATCAGCAGGTTGGCTGGTTTGTGATTCCCCAACAGCCCCCACCCATCCTTCCCCCTCCATTTTTCCCAGAGCTCTCTCAGTTCATTTGAAAAGCAAATGTTATGTAATTGTATTTAAGAGTTGCATGCCTACCTAAAAGCTAATCAGTGTAAATGCACAACGGAAAACAATTAAAGTGGGAATAGCTGTTGATGGTATAACAATGTCCTAACTAGCATTAGGATTTTTGGAAGCCCTTTTTGTCATTAATTTTAAAAGACCTTTAAAATCCCTGTGTGCCTTTTGCTATTGCTTTTTTTACAAGTACAGAAAGCACATATATTGCTTAAATCCTTATGTTTAAGTCCTGTTGGTGTCTCTGTCCTTCTGCAGGTTTGAGTGCTGCAAAGCTGTTGAAAGCCAGTGGGCTCGATCCTGTAGTGTTGGAAGCCAGAGACCGGGTTGGTGGTCGTACCTTCACTGTGCAGGTAAAGCAAAGAGTGTCAATACTACTGTAGGAGCGGCTCATAAAAGAGACAATCAGTAACAGTAATATAAATACTTTCCAGCCTTTTTAATTTTACAACCAAGATAGTGTATCTATTTCTTTTAATAGGCATACAGAAAAAAAATGACATTTATATTCAAGTCATTTATGAGCGTAGAAGTGCAAGCATAGATCAGTTAGCCTTTTCAGAAATATCTGTGACATTTCTTTCTTTTTTGTCATGATCTAATTGTGAGTATGTGTCTTTTAGAATAAGGAGGCAAAGTGGGTTGATCTAGGCGGTGCCTACATTGGACCGACACAGAACCGCATCCTCCGTCTGGCCAAAGAGTATGGCATAAAGACCTACAAAGTCAACGAGCAGGAGAACTTGGTGCATTATGTTAATGTGAGTGTCTTTTTTTTATTGCAGATAATTTTCTACTCCAAGCTTTCTTGGTTTATGTCATCTCTGTGTACTCAATGACAGATGTTTACTCATGACATGTTCCAGATGTATTCTTCACTTTAAGTGATGGAGTAAATGATGACAGTTTTCAGAAGATGATGCACCATATCTTGAGTCTGACCCATTATCCAATAGAAAGGAAATCCAAGTCTCTGCTACTTTTCTGGCATCACGCAGTAGGCATGGCAACAAGGATCTTTATCAACATTTTTCAATTGCCACTTTCTGCCGCTGGCACTTTTCCTGTCAGCTTGACTTTTTTATATTTACTGACCAAAGTTGCAACGTTAATACATTGCATGAGCTAACAGAGCTAGCCTCTTTGCCATCAGCAGTAGAGTTTGAAGCATTTTTTGGGAATCTTTTTGTTTGCACTAACAACGAAGTAATAACTTGTCACGTTATCATCATTGTTAACTTTAGTTCACTTGACTGTAATCAAAAAAATTAGCCACCCCCCCCACACACGGTCAGACAGAACATATAGCAGTGGAGGAGCTTGTTAATGATCTCAAGACTGGGACCAGTTAACAAGAACACCAATGGTAACACACTGGTTATAACACCAGACCTCAGTCCTGTAGAAAATGTGCTGTAGGCGGCTTTAAAACCTAAAGCATTTAGAGATTTTCTGTAAAGAGGGCCAAAACCCTCCTGAGATGTGTGCAAACCTAATGACCAACTACAAGGAATATCTTTTTTTTTACTCTTAGTTTTAGTTTTTTTGGACAGTGGTTTGGGGGAAAAAAATGAAATATGTGGAGCAGAGCCATCTGGCTAACAGGAAGAGCTACGTGAGGATGCCCTTCATGGACTATAACTCCACATTCAACTCTATAATCCCAGACATCCTTATCGCCAAACCGACCTCCTTCAGATGCCCCTTTCCCTCTTATTCCTAGGTTAAAGCTCGGTAAACACCCTGGTAAAGAAGACCCAACAGCGGCTGCACTTCCTCCATGTCCTGAGGAAGAAAAACCTGGACTAGAAGCTACTGCTGGGCTTCTACTGCTCCTCAGTGGAGAGCATGCTCTGTGTACACAGGGCCCACAACTGAGATCAGAAAGGCTGTGCAGAGGGTAATTAATACTGCCAAAAAAAGGCTGTCCTCTGCCACACCTGGAGGCCATCGCCAGATTCTCCTGTCTCAGACAAACCAGGGCCATCACAGGTGACCCTGCCCACCTCCTGTTTGACTCGCCAAACTCACTAACAGCTTCTTCCCCTGGGCCATTTGGACTATTAACAAACAATACGCCACAAAAAACTCCACTCCTGCCCACCCAGCCACTAATCTGAGCCATGGTCTGAGTAACCCTCATCACTCAGGCCACTCACACACAGACTTTCCAACTTTTGCTCTAATGTATGTCTTTTGTCTCTTGTTTGTATATATTAGTCTTGATTTTATATATTTCTCATGTTTGTTATTTATTCCTGCTGTCTTACTATTTAAATTTTATTCCTGCAAAATTGGCATGGGGCACCCACAATTTTGTTGTACATGTACAAATACAATACGGGACTTTTCTATTCTATTCTGGCTGCATTTTCAGCCCTAAAGTTTGCCGTTTAAATCACTATTGCCCATATATCTCCCCTATATTGCTTTCCAGATTACTTAAAGAAGACTGAGGTACTGTGAAAAAGAAAACCAAATGTTCCTGTGGTTTCCTATATGTCTACAGAACAGCCACCACTCCTCCCTTCTTTAGCATTAGTGACTGGAGATGTTAATCTTTGCCAGAGGGATTTTAGTAATGCAGTTTCTCTTTTCTGAGTGGTTGAAAGGCAAACAAAGAGGAAAGGAAGAAAGAGACACTCAGGCTATATTTCTTTGTTCTTGTTATTCTGTGCTCAATATCTCATTAGTGAGGCTGCACCACTGTCCTTAACAGAGTTGTGTTCTTCTACCTGATTTAATTTTCCATTGCTACTATGTCCCCTGGTGAAACTACCCCTATTGTAAATCACTGGGCTGAGTAACGTGGCTGGGAGCTTTCTCTGTGTGTGTGGATGGAGAGTGCCTATGTTGGCTATCTTCAGTCACTGAATTATAACTTCAAAGCCAGTCCAATCCGGTCGTTAAGTCTGACGTCACTAGCCGTGTCTGGGCCTAAACTCCGCTGCAGGTCCATATATCAAACGATCACTATGGCATTACTGAGAGTTGAAAAACTGTCTAAAGTCTTTCATCTTTAATAAAATGATCAGCGTTCTGCTCTACCAGGTGTAACAATTGAGTTTAACATCCAGGCATCCATGAAAACGGAATTTATGACATTTAACTGAGTTAGAAGTTAGCAGGAAGTTAGCTCGCTAGCTTCTATCTAAATACAATATAGCATGCCCTGACTGCGGGGTTTTGGAAACAAATTAAAACGTACAATTCTGTTATCACTTCCAACACAAATGAAGACAGAAAACTAAACTACTGAAGTTTGGCTAGCTGTAGCTAATGATGTGCTACGTGACCGCTAGCGACACAGCTATGTTAGCATAATATAAACAAGCTAACTTTTTTTCCACTCGATAAAAGTTAACGTGAGTGTTCTCGGTGATCAGGAACAAATGTAATCGCATGGCAGGATGCTGTAAAAGGACCAAACTTCAGCCAGGAGAACAACTGAGATAATCCATCCACAATACGAGGTTAGTCATTCATATACTGCTGCATGGGCTGGGCTGTAGTTACATCCTAAGGTTTTAAAAACTGAGCTTAAATAAATGATTAGCGGTAATAAAAGCCAAGGGAGGTCAACAGTGATCAGTGACTGTTTTAGGAGCTTTTTTTGTCATGAACCGAAGTTCCGAGCGCAGGCAGGACCCAGTAGCAGAACACACACACTAGGGTAGGAGCGAATAAAGAAAGTAATTTTTATTGCAACTAAAGGTGTCCCATGAGGGTAGCCTGAAAAACAACGTATGGAACCAGAAGAAACCGAGGGACCGCGCAGGGAACGCCGAGAGCGGGGCTGTGAGAGGCTGTAAAACAAAAAGAGAGACAGATTACTGGGGTGCGGAAAAAAGGCAGCATACGAGGGAAGGTGGAGTGTGCGTCTCACGGTGATAGCCGGGCCGAGTGAACCAGAGGGGGGTGGAGCTCCAAAAGGGGTCGAGACGGCGAAGCTGATGGTGAACCAAATCTCAGGCGGACAGGTGGACAGGCAGGTGGCTCGAAAACAAAAACACGCCGAGTTGTGATCTGGGTACACAGGGAAAAAACAGTGTTAGGTCCGATGGAGAGTTTGTCATAAGAGTTCTTTTCCCGCAGGCGTACGTTACCGCTGAGAGGCGACTACGGACTGGCGTGGAGCAGCAGGTAGGGCAGGATTAAATAGTCCACCTGGTGATCGCCTGGGATGGGATGCAGGTGTGGGGTTAGCAGCCACGCTCGTGGGCGTGGACATCCCAGCAGCACCCCGGACGCCGGGCCGCGGACCATGACATTTTTGAGATTAAATAGAAGAAAATACATAACATTAAACATGTTAACAACACAAAAGCCATATTAAACGCAGACTACCTTAGGCCTGGAAGTAGGATTCGTCACGTCATCACTTAACGACCGGGTGGATTATTATTACTTCTGCCCTCTAGGTGTGTGCACAACAAAATGCACATATGAAACACTACAATATATCCCCCCCTCCACCAACACACACACACACACACACACACACACACACACACACACACGCACATACACACACTAAAACATATGGTATTAACAGATTATCAGATTAACAGATACCGTGACCATGTATAGTACATAACACTCCACATAGATTTCTTTACTTTTCTGCACTCATTCCTGGCCGAAGAATTGTAAAATATTATTATTTCTATTATATTAGTAAAAAATATTTAGTGATAGCTGACGGTGACGAGTGTTCGATGGTTCTTTCTGTTTTTTTAAAAGAACCATTACTTTAGCAAAAGAGACAATAAACCACTATGAAAACACCTCATTACATGTATAACTACATTGATGATTGAAATTGTGGATAAATCATCAAAAGCAAATAAATAAGTAAAGTAAAAGTAATTATTCTACAGAAAAATGTTCCTTGTCAGTGTTTTATGGACCACAACTAATAGTGGAAATGTTTAAGGCTAAGGTAATTTCAAACTCATTTAAAGCTTTTACTCTGTTTAATCTACAGTAATGCATGGCATTCTACAAAACCACAGAAACATAGGCCTACATTTGATCTTTTAAAAAGAAAGAGGAGCTAGCTACCTTTAGCAGCAGTTTGCCTCGCATGCTGGTCTCCCACTAGTCTTCCACCAAATACCAGACATTTATCTACATTACACACAGGAAACGTGCTACATTTTCCAATGCAAGCCGTTTCCAAGGCAAACAGAGCTTCCAGCGACAGGCTGGAATGACAGAATGCTGTTTGAGATGAAAGGAGAGAGATTGCTTTCACCTTGGCACGTTTTAATTGATGCCAGTTTTTAGATTTGACTTGGAAAGCACTGCTTCCCTCGCTTTTCCAATTCTAGCCTTAAAGTGAATTTTATGGTATGCCACATATGCCATGCTTCCTTCCTCTAACCGAGAGAGATTGTTGCTACACTATGCATAGCTCACTGAAGGTGCAGATTTAAACACCATGGAGTAGGTGTTCATTTGCAGGATTAGAGTACACTGGAGTGGCAGCTGATGATATTGCTCTAGTATTTATTTGTCAGAAAGTTATTTTTAAAGGAGCACGTTATTTAGCATTTAGTAAACCTGTGTTCTTTCAAACTTGCACAGCTGCTGCTAAAAAATACAGTCTGTGCAGAATAATACTCTAGATAAGGGGTCGGCAACCCTAGGCACGCGTGCCACAGTTGGCACGCGAAGGGTTAACTGATGGCACGGCCATAGCTGGACTGGCCATCTTGCATACAGTGGGGCAAAAAAGTATTTAGTCAGCCACCGATTGTGCAAGTTCCCTCACCTAAAATGATGACAGAGGTCAGTAATTTGCACCAGAGGTACACTTCAACTGTGAGAGACAGAATGTGAAAAAAAAAATCCATGAATTCACATGGTAGGATTTGTAAAGAATTTATTCGTAAATTAGGGTGGAAAATAAGTATTTGGTCACCTCAAACAAGGAAAATCTCTGGCTCTCACAGACCTGTAACGTCTTCTGGAAGAAGCTTTTCTGTCCCCCACTCGTTACCTGTATGAATGGCACCTGTTTGAACTCATCATCTGTATAAAAGACACCTGTCCACAGCCTCAAACAGTCAGACTCCAAACTCCGCCATGGCCAAGACCAAAGAGCTTTCGAAGGACACCAGGAAAAGTATTGTAGACCTGCACCAGACTGGGAAGAGTGAATCTACAATAGGCAAGCAGCTTGGTGTGAAAAAATCAACTGTGGGAGCAATCATCAGAAAATGGAAGACATACAAGACCACTGATAATCTCCCTCGATCTGGGGCTCCACGCAAGATCTCATCCCGTGGGGTCAAAATGATCATGAGAACGGTGAGCAAAGATCCCAGAACCACACGGGGGGACCTGGTGAATGACCTGCAGAGAGCTGGGACCAAAGTAACAAAGGTCACCATCAGTAACACACTACAACGGCAGGGAATCAAATCCCGCAGTGCCAGACGTGTTCCGCTGCTGAAGCCAGTGCATGTCCAGGCCCGTCTGAAGTTTGCCAGAGAGCACATGGATGATACAGCAGAGGATTGGGAGAATGTCATGTGGTCAGATGAAACCAAAGTAGAACTTTTTGGTATAAACTCAACTCGTCGTGTTTGGAGGAAGAAGAATACTGAGTTGCATCCCAAGAACACCATACCTACTGTGAAGCATGGGGGTGGAAACATCATGCTATGGGGCTGTTTTTCTGCCAAGGGGACAGGACGACTGATCCGTGTTAAGGACAGAATGAATGGGGCCATGTATCGTGAGAGTTTGAGCCAAAACCTCCTTCCATCAGTGAGAACTTTGAAGATGAAACGAGGCTGGGTCTTTCAACATGACAATGATCCAAAACACACCGCCCGGGCAACAAAGGAGTGGCTCCGTAAGAAGCATTTGAAAGTCCTGGAGTGGCCTAGCCAGTCTCCAGACCTCAACCCCATAGAAAATCTGTGGCGGGAGTTGAAAGTCCGTGTTGCTCGGCGACAGCCCCAAAACATCACTGCTCTCGAGAAGATCTGCATGGAGGAATGGGCCAAAATACCAGCTACTGTATGTGCAAACCTGGTAAAGACCTATAGTAAACGTTTGACCTCTGTTATTGCCAACAAAGGTTATGTTACAAAGTATTGAGTTGTATTTTTGTTATTGACCAAATACTTATTTTCCACCCTGATTTACGAATAAATTCTTTACAAATCCTACCATGTGGATTCATGGATTTTTTTTTTCACATTCTGTCTCTCACAGTTGAAGTGTACCTCTGGTGCAAATTACTGACCTCTGTCATCATTTTAAGTGGGGGAACTTGCACAATCGGTGGCTGACTAAATACTTTTTTGCCCCACTGTAATGGGCATTTGCTCGGTGGCCCGATGATTTTTTATTTTTTTGTAACGGTATAAACAATGAAAGGTGTTGGATTGGCCAGATGCTGGCCGGTGTGTAAAAATAGCTCAGTTGTTTGGTGGTGGCATCGTGGAGCTTCCACAGATTCAGTAAAATTAACAAGTGGTGGAGGCTGCACGTGGATGAGGGAGATCGGAGGCAGGACGAGGAGAGACCCAAGGCGGCCGCCGGTCCGAGCGTCAGGTGAACTGAACTTCAGGTAAGAATGACCTGCAGTCTATCTGGGTCAGATATAAACCAAGCTTAGGTGGAGTTTATTTTCATTATGCTGACTTTTTACAGTCAGTTACAATAACTCGTACTGCGTACTAGCTAGCATGATGGAGTTTCTATACAGCTGGGTCGGTGCTATGATGTTACTGATAGTGAACTTTATTTTATTCATAAGGTTAATTAGTAGAGTTGCCAACCGTCCCGTACAAACGGAATCGTCCCGCATTCAGGAATATTATTACGAGTTTCGTGTTGAGCTGCCCGATGCGCCGCCCGGCGTAGGAGGAACTAAGTCTAAGTCTAAGTTGAGCTGAGAAGGAACACAGTTTGTCCTGTACTTCAGCTAGAATGAAAAAAGACACAAAGGTGGAGTTATTCTGTGTCTTTGCTGCACAGCTGCCTCTTCTTCTCTCATTCTCTCCCCCTCTCTCTCCTGTTGCTACTTCAATCATGAAACTGATCAATGATCAGCTGATCGGCTTTTCTCTCTTGTTTATCGCCTACTTTGCGCCAGAAAGAGGAAACCGCCGGATGTCGCGCTAAACAGCACGTTTAAGCTTCATCAGCTGTTGTTAGAATTTATTTAATATTAATTTTTAGTATCAGCTGATGTTTGCTGGAGCCACAGCTGTAAAGCTGCTGGTCATGATGTCTGTTTAGATATGTGGTGAGAGGGAAACATGAAGATGAAACCAGGAGATGTCCTTACTGAATCATCAGAGCTGAACAGGTGATGGAGAAACAGGTTTACCTTTTAGGTGACATGAATGAGTTGAAGGGACGTTATGAACGGTTTCTGAGAGACAAATAACACCAGGATCCTTTTCTAAGTAGCTGACAGCTGGTAACTGTGCAGGGGCGGGTCTAGCAAAGTTTTGCCAGGGGGGCAGGTAGGGCATTAACAGGGAAAGGGGGGCACAAAGAAATACTTTTCTTTGTTCTTCTCATTTAAAATGTCTGGCTGTTATTAAATAATTATCTGAAGCTTACAACCAAAGTTTTTATCTGATGTAAAATGTATAGAAATCATACATATACCAACAAGATTTTACATCACTGTCACAACAGCATTTGTTTTCATTCAAAGGCTTTATGGCTTTAATACCTTTTTTTGTCCCAGTCCAGCCCTGGGCACGACACGCAGTAAATTAATCTGAGAAGGTGCATCAAAAAATAAATGGCCGCGCCAGCGGTGCACATAGCAAATCAGCTTGCATAGACACATTAGTTGTGCCGCTTCTTAATGACAGTATCTAACAACCCCAAGTACTAGATTCAACTTGTAATTGGCTAAAAATAACTTAGCCTACTGGTGAGAGGGACGTTGTTAGCTTTCCACATTCCGACACTTCAAAAGCTTCAGGAGCTGTCCGCTCAGCACAGCATCAGCACCACGGAGATACATGGATACACAATGCACTTTTGGGCCTTTCAGGTGTATGGACCAATGTTTTATTTTCTGATCAAACCAGAAAGCTTTAATGAGCAGCTAGATTTGTCTCGCATTAACTGGCTGAGTTAATGCCAGTTAATGCAACATCGAAGCAGCTGGAATCCACAGCTGTGCATTTTCACCTGCTGGACATCACTACCTGACAAGTTTAACTGTCTTCAGAACATTGCAGAGGCCTTATTGACAGTATTTGGCTCTACATATCTGTGTGAGCAGATTTTCTCTCACATGAGTGTCCTCAGGTAGCCGTCTGAATGCTGGACACTCTGAGACCTGTGTCTCTGAGTGGGAGACCAGAGATCACATTAACATGTGTGTCTCTGTATTAACAAACATGCCATATTGGGTTAGTTTATTTTTCCTTATCATTCTTGTGAGGCACGGTGGTTAGCACTGTTGCCGCACAGCAAGAAGGTCCTGAGTTCAATTCCACCATCAGGCCGGGGTCTTTCTGTGTGGAGTTTGCATGTTCTCCCCGTGTTTGCGTGGGTTCTCTCCGGGTACTCCGGCTTCCTCCCACCGTCCAAAGACATGCAGCTTGTGGGGATAGGTTAATTGGATAATCCAAATTGCCACTAGGTGTGAATGTGCGAGTGAATGTGAGTGTGAATGGTTGTCTGTCCCTGTGTGTTAGCCCTGTGACAGACTGGCGACCTGTCCAGGGTGTACCCCGCCTTTCGCCCTATGACAGCTGGGATAGGCTCCAGCGCCCCCCGCGACCCTGAAAAGGATAAGCGGAAGCGAATGGATGGATGGATGGATTCTTGTGAGGAGACCATAAATAGCGTTTGTATTTTCTGTTGTACAGTTCATTTGGTGTTATGGATAAAAAGTGTCTTTTTTTTGTTTCAAAATAGCTGATAACTATTCGCTGATAGCTGCCAACATCTGCGAACAAATATAATTCTACAAAGTGGTTCTATGTAGTGTGTAACTGTTCATATAGAGCGTTATTAAATTTACTGCTAATGCAATCATATGGCGAAATGACCTCTGAGGAAATTTTAAATGGCACTCGCCATCAGAATGGTTGCCTACCCCTGCTCTAGATCTCACTTGGCTGCATTTAAAAAAGCCACCCTGTGTTTTCCTTGTTGAATTTAAAACATCCAGGCACAGGAAAAGACGAGAAGTCTTCTGTGCTATGATTACTTGGGTAACATATTGATCAAGAACACTGTGTGCTCTCTGTGGTTTTTGTTTAGTCCATTTATTTAGCGACTGATTGACAATGAAGCATGGTTTCGTGATCTTCACCACCCTGTCCCTAGCACTGATGTATTATTGACTTAACCTACTTACAACAGCGCTGCGAAATATCACCAGCATAACACAGACAGCAGTTAGAAAACACATTTCTCTATTTCTGCTGTTGTGGCATGTTATGTGAACCCTAAATGAATCCATTCTGGTGTATGGGAGCTCCCATGTGACTGTGTCTCCCTAGCTACTATCTCTGTAAGATCCACTCGAAGACTCAGACTCACACACGCCACTCGTAGCTTCCTGGCTGGTTTCCATGGCAGCATGCCTCATCAAAAGCAGCTCCCACCTATCACTGTCAGGCAGTGTGTATGTGCTCTGTGTGTGCACATGTTTGTGCTTTTGTGTATGCATATTCTAGTGTTACTGCTCTCACAGCTTACACTGATACACACGTTCACACACCAACAAGTGTTACAGTGGTCCAAGA
The DNA here is from genome assembly GCF_041146795.1 of Maylandia zebra. Classification (NCBI taxonomy): domain Eukaryota; kingdom Metazoa; phylum Chordata; class Actinopteri; order Cichliformes; family Cichlidae; genus Maylandia; species Maylandia zebra. The sequence goes on along the minus strand of NC_135182.1, from coordinate 9,984,206 downwards.
TGGAAGTTAAGAGTCTTGCTCCTTCTCTTCTCTCCATTTTTGCATCTCCTCGTAGCTGTAACTAATGCCTTTTTAAAGCACTAAAAATGGGATGGGATGCTCACATTATTTCCCTTTTACCAGCTGGTGGACTGAGCTTACCATTAAGCTGTGATGGAAGTGGCTACTATGGCTTTGGCTACCCTGTTATGGGTGTGGCGAAAAGACCCAAATGAAAGGCTCTCAAGCCAGAACTTCCATCCATCCATTCGCTTCCGCTTATCCTTTTCAGGGTCACGGGGTCGCTGGAGCCTATCCCAGCTGTTCAAGGTAGAACTTATTAAGCAGAAAGAAACAACCTATATTAAGGTGAAGTAAAGGAAGTCTTAGAATGCTATAATAATTACAGTGATAAGCAAACTCAAAACTCTAGTAGCTATTCAAATGGGGCCTTTCAGAGAAAATGTCAGGGTTTTGGAAACCATTAGATATTGTAAAACTGTTTGCATTTTATGTTGGCCAATAATGAATGCCCTGCAAGATAGAAATACAAGAAATCTTTAGACTGGCTTCAGAGGTGGTGTTTTGATATGATTTATTATCTTACACCTGAGAACCAATCCCTGCATCGGCAGTTCACAGCAATCAGTCTTTATTACCTATATTTTTATCGTGTGTGTGTTAGTGTTTTACTACACCTTTTTGTTTGTCAGTAGCTTTGAATTACAAAAGAAGAAATTCAAAAGAATAAACTCATAGTTTCACATGGTGACACAAGTCAATAAGACTTTATATGAACAGTAAGCAGTGATCTAACCCATTTGACACCCTCTACATTTCTTCACAGAACAAAAGCTAGAGTAATTGTAAATCAGCATGTGTCCCAAGCCATTGTGTAATTACAGCTAGCTTTCAAGCAAGCCATGTAGCTAATCAGCTTTTCTATGGCAGATTGTAATCCAAAAGGCCAGTACTGCTTTCCCTTATCAGCAAACCACCGCCTAACAGGCAAATGCAGCTCTCAGCACTGGATTCATTAATGAGGGATCACTATCAGAGACGGGGAAACAGACTTTGATTAAATACTGTGCTTGCTTATCAGAGATTGAGAAAGAGTCCGGGATTGTCCCTTGGATCCTGCAGCACTTTGGATGCTGTGCATGTTTGCACGTTCACAAGACCAGTGAGGGAAACGGCCGTACCAGCTGTGTCTGTTTAGCTTGCTTTTAGAGAATGCCAAGTGCTGCACATTCACTAAGAAGCCACCAGCTTGTGAGAGCTGGCAAAAAGCAGAGGGAACAGCCATCTGATACACCAGTTTGTCATTTTTAGACACACTTTGACATATTCAGATATATTATTTGGAGTTGCATTATTTTGCAACCAAATCAAATCTGTTTTTCTGGTGTTTTTTGGCAAATATGAGACGAGCCTTTATATTCTTTTTGGTCAACAGTGGGTTTTGCTATGAAACTCTCCCATCGAGACCATTTTTGCCTTATGTAGTTCTTACTGGATAAATCATGAACACCTTAACTGAGGCAGGTGAGGCCTGCAGTTCTTGAGATGTTGTTCTGGGTGCTTTTGTGACCTCCTGGACGAGTCATTGATGCACTCCTGGAGTCATTTTGGTCACTGGCCACTCCTAGAAAGTTTTCTCAATTTTTGAATAACAGCTCTCCACTTGGTTTAGTCTTAGAAAAGGTTTTCCAGACTGATGGATGTTATTGGCTTTGTCTTTCAGCTGTTTTTTTGCGTTTCTATAGATCAAGGCATGACGTGTTGCTTAGCTTACTTCACTTTGTCAGACAGGTTATATTTAAGTGATTTCTGGATTAGTGTGGCTAGTTGAAAGTGAACTTTTCAAAGGTCAGCTTTCCAAAAAATGTGGCTGATCAAAGTAAATTCACAATTTAACAAGGGAGGGCAACTACTTTTTCAAATAGGACATGGTAGGTTTGTGTAGCTTTTTTCCCTTATTAAATGAAATGATTAGTTAATCTAATCATTTAATAATTTACTAAATTTTAAAACTAAATGTAGTTTAAAAAATAAGAAATCAAGAAGAGCAAACATTTTTCCCAGTACTGTATATTACGTTGGGCAATAAAATATTTATTGATCATAGATGTTTGTTTAGAAGTCAGATAAGAGCGTACAATGTAATTTGGATAAAAGTCCAAGGGCAGTGATTAGCGATTTCTGAGATTAATTGAAATCTTTATCTTTATATGGTTGTAATAAAATCCTCCTACTCTGAAGTACAGTCACCTTTGTCTTCAAGCAGTCTTCGTTTGGTCCTCTGATTGAGGACACTTCCCTGCTCGCTGATGTGGAAACAGATGTTGCCATGCTTCATCTCCCCCTCCTCTTCTCTCCTCCCTCTGTATTCTCTTGGCCGTGGTCACCATGGAGACAGACCTGTTGTTCTGTGCACAGAAGCAGAGACAGTATGCTGCAATGAGACACATCATCATCATCATCCCTCTCTGTCTATCACTGAATTCTGTGTAGCAGTGAAGAACAGACTGTGAATACTAAAAAACAAAGGTGCTGTCACCTTGCAGTCACACACACACACACACACACACACACACACACACACACACACACACACACACACACACTTTAAAAACAAACAAACAGGTGATCATTTTATTTCAGTAAATGGCTAAATCTAGTAATATCACAAATGATTGTGCAGCTGCTTTTACATGTTTTAAGCAGTGAAAGTCACACAACACTTTTCTGTGCTATTTTTATTCAACAGAAGTCTTCTCTTTCATTGTTTTTGAGGAGTCTGATCTGAGAAATGTGTGAACTTATTATTGATCTAAGGTTCTCAAAGAATGTTCAATTGTTTTCTGTGGCTCTCCAGTGAAAATGACAGAATTTGTTGATACCGAATTTGCCATGCCGTGGGACAGTATGAGAACAATTTGCCTTTCTTTTTTTTTCTTAATTTTGTACATTTTTCCTTTGCAACCGTCCATCTAAATTTCAGAACCCTTGCTATAGATAATATAATTAAAAGTCTTATTTCTTATAATTACCCCTTAGGAAACACTTTATTGTGCTTACCCATGTACTTTTTTATGCTAATCTAACAGATTTGTTTTTTCTTAGCATAATCATACTTTTTGGTGATGCCACTACAGTTGAGTCTTGTAGTTTAAGAGGTTACACATTTCTGTTTCTGTAATATTTATGCATCAATAATGATTTTCAATGATACTGAGAGAGTTTTGCAAGGAGAAAAAAAGAAATATTGCTATATTTGACATTAGACTAGCTCAGTAACGGATTTACCTTTAACTGTGACAAGAAGATTTTAGGGCTACATAACAGCTGGACAGTTACAGCTGCATTGTTGGACAATGAAATGAACAACTAAACACTTTTGATATTTGTTTTGTTTTTTTCCTTTATTACAGTGGTATCACCTTACACAACACAATAAGTTAAGAGAATGTAAATAATAGGAGCCATTATTAATTCAATACAGCTGCAGACAGCTGCAGTGTCTCTGAGCTAGCAGCTCTGTGAGGCTGAGGGAATTTCAACAGTTTGTGTTTAGTGGGACTTGAAATAAATGTCCTTGTCAAGCTAAATGCCATATTACGGGAGAGATTATTTGAGGTTACATCAACACGTAGCTAAGAGACCATTGCTAGAAAGCAACAAAAATTCATCTCTAGTTACAATTGTGTTTTGGAAACCAAAACACAAATAAGTGACCTTGATAGTTTTGAAACCACTGCATCTACCCCTGACTGTCACCTCTGTGTTTGTATGTCTTTGTGTGTGATTGAGAAATGCAGAAATAAACTAGACCAGGCATAAAAATTATGGCTTTAGATTATGGCTACTCTTATCACATTTAATGATTCAGTATCTCTGATTCAGTTGTAAACATTGCACAAGCTATTACTCCACTTTCTCCACCACTCTTCAAACTGCTTTCACGGTCAGTTAGAGGTCAACTGAAACAAATCTTTAATGGCAAATGCTGAAATGTTGTTCTTTGAATGCTGCCATCATTAAGCACAGCTTTTATAAGCAATGGTTATTTGATGATTGAAGAATATTGTTTTGGTGATGATGGCCGCAATCATGTGTCCAACAGGGAAAGTCTTACCCGTTCAAAGGCTCCTTGCCTCCCATGTGGAACCCCATCGCTTTGATGGACTTCAACAACCTCTTTAGAACAATGGATAAGATGGGCGAGGAGGTAAAGCAGTTCTCACTATTAATGAGTATTCTTATTAATAAGCATTCTAGATTGGTTTACTGGACAGGTTGCACACCTGCTACATGCCTGACTCATGCTGAACACCCTCCTGCATTTCAGATTCCCAGAGACGCTCCCTGGAGAGCTCCCCATGCTGAGGAGTGGGACAAGATGACCATGCAGGAACTCTTTGAAAAACTCTGCTGGACCAGGTAACATGTTCAAAATGTTTCCCGTTTGTGCAGAGAATAGGTCTAGCTATTCATCCTGTTATCTCTGAACGTTTATATCCAGGGTAAAGTTGTATTGCTAAATCTAAAGCTAATGCTAAAGTTATAAGCTAATGGTAGCGAGCTCAGTTAGCAAGGTATCTCATAGGGTGCATGGATGCAGCATTCTGCACAATTCCACTCACCAGAGCTGGAAGTAGAATTAACCAAAGAGCACATCATGCTATTTCCAATAAAATGATCTAAAAGGCTCCAACACCACAGTCACAGTTAAGAGGTCCAGTTCAGTGACTCAAACTTGCAGAGGTGGAAATGGTTACAGCTTCCTGTGTCAGCACTAATAAGAATAAGAATTCTCATCCCTGCAAAAACTTTGAAAACGGATGCTGAAGGTTGTAGCTGTTTCATAGAGGTTTTTGGTGGAGAAGCTTCAGTATATGATGCACTGTGAGTGAGAATGTTTTTGATAATCTAATTACTGTGTAAATTTAAAATATGCAGCTTGTAAAAAGTAAATTACATTTTTGTAACAACATAGAAATAACAGTCCTTCACTAATTAAATGATTGTACTGCTCCAGCGTTTGAATTAATCCTGTAATGTATCCTATATTAAACTAAAATAAAACTTTAGTTCAACTTTGAAACTGCTCAAATGTAGATTATGTGCAAGTCTCTGCTGGAAAAGTAGGACAAGCAAGCAGAAATCTCTGACATGGTGATTTATTTGTGCTTTGTTCACACTCTTACAGAATATAAAAATTGTGACTGGGGTACCTGCAGTATTTAAAGACTTCTTACCTTCCATGTAATCCCTCCCAGAACTGCTCGTCGCTTCGCCACACTGTTTGTCAACGTAAACGTGACCTCTGAACCCCACGAGGTGTCGGCTCTCTGGTTCCTCTGGTACGTCAAACAGTGCGGAGGGACAATGAGGATCTTCTCCACCACCAATGGAGGACAGGTATGTCTGCCCAAAATTATACCTACTGATTCAGAACAACAGACTGAAAGAATTCGTTTTTTTGTATATCTGTCTGAACAAACAGAATATTCTCTCGGCGTGCCAAGAAGTGGACTTGCGTTCTCTGCCTCTCACACAGATTCATTCAGTGATTCAGAGGAGCAGTGTGAACGTCAGAGGGAGATCCCTCACAGCCCAGTCTCCTTAGTCTGGCCTGAATAAGATGCTGTCCACACAAAAGATGTTTTCTTGGAATACTCAGGGCGTCTTTTCTGCTGCCGTTCCTCAAGCTGAGGGCCTTGTTCCCATAGCCACAAAGGCTTTGGTAAACAAATGACAAACAGTAGTGCAGTCGGCTCCTTCCTGTTTGCTCCACATTTAAAGCTTACACACCTTGTGGATGGTGCATACATAGGGGTGTTTGAAGTATTTACACATAGTCATCTTAAACATATGGATATGCTATTGGTATGCATTGCTTCGAGTGCAGCTGCACTCCTCCTGCAAAACTGCAAATGTGTCTTTAATCAAACAAGACAAGAAGAGGCTCACCTCGTTTCACCGCCCAGGACTGATTCAGGTGTAGCTCGTGCTTTCACAGCGACTGCTTGACAAATTCATCCAAATGCCACAGAGGAATGCACACAATGTGTTTCTGGTCAGGGATGAGAGAGATGTTGACACTAACCACATGGAAATGGTTTTGTGTATCGGAGCTTTGACAGCCCAAACCTCTCTACCTCCTCACTGTCATCTTCATCATTTAACATTTGCTGGCCTGGCTTTATGAACGTGTTTCTTTTGAATTAAGATGCAGAAATTTGTAGTGAAGGAAATGAAGGCGGACTGAGGATAACCGGTGTGTATCACCAGGATAAATCAGGGGATTTTATCGGCTTCATTCCAAACTGGGAGTTTATTAGCCTTGCCGAGGGGTACCCAGAGGGGGATCAGAGTCACTTCCACCCAATATAAATAGAAACCAGTGTTGCTGCATCTGCTCTCCCTGTTGGTGCTCACTGAACTCTGCTCTCTTTGTGTCTCAAGGAGAGGAAGTTTGTAGGGGGTGCGAATCAGGTGAGTCAGTGCATGGCGAGGGAGCTGGGAGACCGAGTGAAGCTGCAGTCTCCAGTCTACAGGATCGACCAGACCGGAGACATGGTTGTGGTGGAGACCGTGGACAAGCAGACCTACAAGGTGAGTTGAGTATATCACCAGTATTTCCTTTGAAGTACTATTCTTTAAGGACACTTTTTATGTCTTTCCTTACATATTCTGCTTTAGTCAGAAATATAATATTGAGCTGGAAATGAGCATTTAAAGTCGATTAATGTTTATTAACTGTATCTAGCACCAGATGATCTCAGAGATTACAACAAGATGGAGAGAAACCTAAGTATTCCACCTTTGAGCAGATCTTGGCCACAGTGAGAATAAAGTAAAGAGAGGAAAATAGAGGAAATGCGCTCAGGGAATCTCTGACCACAGAACAGTTTCCACTTTGCCTCAGTCTGTTTAAAATGAGCTTTGGCCCAGAAATGATGGCGGTGTTTCACCATCATGTTCACATGATAGAGCTTTAACCTGTATTTGTGAACAGTACAGTGTTCATAGACAGTGATTTCCAGAAGTGTTCCCGAGCCCTCCCAGTGATTTCATGACAATCATGCCTGCTTTAGTGCAGTGATGCAGCAGGGCCCAAAGGTCACGGGCATCCATTATTGATTTTCAGCCTTATCCTTTGCACACAGAAATTCCTCCAGATTCTTGGAATGTTTTGATGATATTATTCTTTTCAGTTTGATGTTGAGGAACATTTTTCTGAAATTGCTCCACAGTTTGTAGACACAGTTTTGGGGGTTTTTGCAGAGCATCTCTGAGATGCTCTTTTTATCGCTGGTCGTGTCACTTTGAGACATGTCACTGCCATCAAATTCAAAGTGAGCTTTTTGTTTCTGTAAATGATAATAGTAGATTTCTGATATTTTTCTGTATAAGTGAATAAAAGATGGCTTTCTGAGATCGGCAAGTCACTGCATTCTGTTTTCATTTACAGTTTACACAATGTTACAACTTTCTGAAACTGGGTTTGTAGACACAATTGATTAGTTCAGTCCAGTGGTTCCCAACCTTCAAATGGCCCACAAAACAAATAGTCAGAATGACTTTGCTTATATGGATACATCACCGTTAACGAGCTGATAAGATAATGAATAATGACGCTGCTCTTATGTTTCAGTAGATTGTGAATGCAGGACTTTCCTTTTCCTGTTTTCCTGTTACTGCAGCCATGTTTCAAATAACTGTTATAGTGTTTGTTTGATTTTATTATGTATTAGGAAATGAAACAGATACTATATTTATACACTAGGTAATGTGAGATAATGCAGTCTGAATATGAAACATCCATGTATCTGTAAAACAGTAACTGCTTCACAGTGTTACTCACAAACTTCACTGGCACTGCTGCTCTTTGGCTGCCATCTACTGGCTGCTTGGAAAAAAGCAGTTAAAATGTACATGATCTGTGTTACTTTGTTGATTAGGTTGAATGTTTTCATTTATGGTCAGATGTTCCATTGTAATGAATTATGGGACAGCATTTTCTCCCCTCTTTTCATAAAGGATAGTCCAGTGTATCCTATATTAAAGGAAGCACTGAAGCCTCTTTCCTTAGTATTTGGAGAATTGCAACATCTCTTACTATGGCTGATGACTACCATGCAGATACTTCTGGGTCACATCTTTCAGTTATAAACAGACTATTGGTACGCACTGTGTACTGTCTCTGTCTCTGTGTTAGGCCAAGTATGTGATCGTGGCCACACCACCTGCTTTGAATCTGAAGATGCACTTCAACCCTGAGCTGCCCCCGCTGAGGAACCAGCTGATCAACCGTGTTCCCATGGGCTCTGTCATAAAGTGCATGGTCTACTACAGAGAGAACTTCTGGAGGAAAAAGGGTACGCAGGAAGTGAAAACACAGAGAGAGCGAATGCTGTTCAAGATGATGCCATTTCTAACGTTTTATTGTGTTACCAGGTTACTGCGGCAGCATGGTGATAGAGGAGGAGGGTGCTCCCATCGGTCTCACCCTGGATGACACAAAGCCTGATGGGACTGTACCTTGTATTATGGGGTTGGTACAGAGCTTCAAACAGTTCTCTGTAATTGTGTATATTTTGTATTATGATTAGGGATGGGTATCGTTTAGGTTTTATCCGATACCAGTACCAAACCGGTACTTTTGAAACGGTGCCGGTGCTTAAACGGTGCTCGAACCGGTGCTTAAAGAATGAAGAACACACACTTTGTCCAAAAACCTCTCATGTTTAGCTGTTTCCCTCTTTTTCTTTGGTCATTTTAGCCTTTTTGGCCAGGGTGAAGGGAGTATCTGCCATCAAACAAGAAGACAGCCTCATGTAACTACGACGGTGTTTGCTAGTTCACCTTAAATGCGTTAATGTAATAACGTGGTTAGCGTACTCAACGTAAATTACACATGAACAACATTAAGCTACTCACGCAGAGAAGAACGGCTGCTGCTGCATCATTATCCGTCATCATTTCTGCTGCACTGGCAGGGCTAGGGGCCAGGACTCTCCTCTTCGGGTTCTTGGGGGATGTTGCTAACTCCGGGTCCGATAACAACCCGCAGTAGATGTGCTCGGTGTGAGGTCTCGCAGCAAGCTATCAAATACGGCGCATTTCTCGACTTTAAAAAAACACTATGCGTCGCCAGGTGTTTCATCAGATTCGAGGTGTTACCTCCTTTGCACAGTATCACCTTAAAGCACTTGTTGCAGGCTGCTGAGTTTGCATCTTTTGCTGTGAAGTACAGCCAGACTTTTGACCGCTTCGCCTTGGGCATTTTAATCTGTAGCTCTGCTCTAAAAGAACGTACGTACCTGGGCCCGCCTACTACGCTTGGAAAGGTAAAATGATTGGCTAGAATCCAAAGTGTACGACATCTCAGGGGAAATAAAGCACCGAAATGCTAAGTGATATCAGCAGCCCCAAAGAAGTATACAATGCTGCACCATGCTTTAGTCAGGTTGAAATACACATTTCGTTCACTAGTGATTATCAGAGGGTTACTGACTGGCCTGTAGGCTTGTGTCTCAGCTTTACCATCTGACTCTGACCTAGTATTCTCGCATGAGCTCCTACAAGAATTTCCATACAGTGTAGGACTTGTGCTTGAATGGAGCTAAACACAAGTGATAAAGTCATCCAACCAGCCACACATGCTCATGTAGTGTTTTCTCTTTTCACTCTCCCCCCCAGATTCATCCTTGCCCACAAGTGCAGAAAGCTCTCAAGCCTGTCCAAGGAAGAAAGGTAGACACCAGTGGACAGAGATGGAAAAAAACTCTCACGAGCTGTGAGATCAGTTTAATCCCAACTCCTGTGTTGTTGTGTTTAGGTTGAGGAGGATCTGTGAGATCTACTCCAAAGTGCTGGGCACAGATGAGGCTTTGCATGTGAGTTTGGGTGCAGAGTGGTACACAGTCATGTGGATACTGTGGAATCACTTGACTGACTGCTCATGTGCCTGCTTGTTTCCTGCAGCCGGTGCACTATGAGGAGAAGAACTGGTGTGAAGAGGAGTACTCTGGAGGCTGCTACACAGCCTATTTCCCCCCAGGAATCCTTACTCAGTTTGGCAGGTGAGTCTCTCTCTCACACGTGTACACACACAAAAAAATAAACATAAATATGAAAGTGTGATCTTTTCATTTCAATTAACTTAATTTATTTGAATGTGTCAGCTCCTGGATATTAATGGCTAATGTATGTTTCAGCAGGATTTGTGATTATTTCTGCAAATTAGCGTCACTTCTCCTCCATGAAACGAACCTGCCTTCCTGTGCACGGTTTCAGAGGGGACTCACTGAGATCACAACACTTTGTGTTGGATTATTATGTTTACCACACAAGCAATACTGTGAACTCATATTTCATCTGAATGGTGTTATTGCAGTGTTTTTTGCGGCATTTCATGGGTTTTATTGGAGTGTGAACAAATGAATGCATTTTCAGTACAGCAGGACGTGTCCCCAGGATTTGCCCATTTGCTCTATAGCTGTACACACACATAAAACACAATCCAGTGTGTCTGATGCATTGCGGCTGCTTTCATTTATTAGTCGAAGCTGCTTGTTGTACAGATCCTGGTGCATATGTTCACTATTAGAGTTTTGTTAACCTCCATATGAAAAACTGAAACTCCTTGTTAATCGTCATGTGAACCATATTTCATGTCTAAATGTCCTCACCAGATGTGCAAATGTGTTCTCACTCACAATGAAAAGTAAGCTGGAGTTGGAAACCTAACATTGTGCTTTTTTATACAGAGTAACTGTTTCACATACCGGGTGGCCCTGCAAGAAATAGAGTTAAAGAAAAAGTCCTTTCTTTGGTTCTTTTACGTTGAGCACAGTGGGGGTGGGAAGATTAATCCAAAGGAAATTCACTTTATGTTATATAATCCCATATTGCACTTATTCAGGTGAGATAATATTCTTAAATGAAGTGAATGCATGCTAAAGCTAAATGGTCAGTACAATGCTGGTGCATACATTAAAAATAAAACGTGTTTAAAACCTGTAAACCAGTTTAACCTCTGAAGCCTCTCCTGTTTCTCTCTTTTTTGCTCTTCAGAGTGCTGAGAGAGCCGGTGGGCAAGTTGTACTTTGCAGGCACAGAGACGGCCACCGAATGGAGTGGCTACATGGAGGGGGCCGTACAAGCTGGAGAGAGAGCAGCCAGAGAGGTCAGAGAGCATTTAAGTACCTGCTTTTCACTGCTACGTGTTAGCAAATACCAGTTCTTACCAGTTTAAACACCCTTAGAGGCAGGTTACTTATATATACCAGGTGGAAACCACTTAAATCATGCAGCTGGCACACCTATTAGTCACACCTCAGCCTGCTCCTGGTGTTGTGGATGCTCAGCCAGCAGTGCTGGGGGTCAGCTGATATCAAATCATGACATCCTCGCCTTTTCTCCCCTCTCATTTATGTCTGAGCACAGCTGACTGAAACAAACCATAGAATCAAAATGGTCCTCCCCACTCAGTCTTCTAAATCTCTCTTTAAGACACTCGCCTGCTGCTTGCACTTTATGTCCTTCTTGTTGATGTGTCGTGTCGTATGTAGTGCCAACGTGGGACAGTTCCCCAATTTCATTGTGCTATTGTACTATGTATGACTGTGCAATGATAATAAAGAGTTATCTTATTAACATCACCCAAACTCAAAAATGTGTATCATGTTTAAAATTTAGACTGTAAATTTTGAGGCCAGAGGGGCTGATGGCGCGATATGGCAGCCTCGCTTCTGTCAGTCTGCCCCAGGGCAGCTGTGGCTGCAACTGTAGCTCACAGTGTGTGAATGTGAGAGTGAATGAATAGTGGAATTGTAAAGCGCTTTGGGTGCCTAGAAAAGTGCTATATAAATGCAATCCATTATTTATTATTATTATAAGTCTTTGACTGACACCACCAATGTCTTTTCGCAGGTCATGTGTGCGATGGGTAAACTCCAACCTAATCAGATCTGGCAACCTGAGCCTGAGAACGATGTAAGAGAAGTCCTTATGCACCAAATTACAAGTTGGCCTTTGATTAAAAAAATGAACAATCAGTGGAGAAACACTCTGAAGTCTCTCGTCATGAATCCAAAACACTTTTTACCATAAATGACACTGTGAAAAAGATCATCTTGTAATAAATGAGAAAAAAACTACCAGGCAAGACCATAATGTTTCTTGGGGTTGTAAACCAAGAGAGGTCATTTTCTCCCTCGCTTTCTATACAATCATTTTCAAGCAGAAGAGTTGCCCCCTGCTGGTCATGTAAAAAAATGCAGGTTTAAGACACCTATGCATTGTTTACACATTTTGGACCCAAGATTACATAAGTTGTATATTGCCAAATCATCTATCAAGTATCTAGTTAATATCATGCACATGAAAAAGGCAGATATCTGATATCATCATTCCCTCCGTCCTGCAGGAAATCCGGGCACTCCCGTTTGTTACCACCTTCTGGGAGAGAAACCTGCCTTCGGTTGATGGTTTCCTCAAATTCTTAGGAGTCTCCACATTCCTGTCTGCTGCCACCGCAGCTGGCTTGGTGGCCTACAAGAAGGGCATCATCCCCCGGAGTTAAACCACCCTGTCGTCTCACTCCTCCACATCTCAAGGGAACACGTCTCAATAGACACTTGTGTACTTCTAGTGCTTTATGGGCCCAAACTACAGAGTAGTGACCTACATAGGGTATACATTGTTTTTTGAGAAACACCGTGATGTGAGAAGGACTGCTCAGCTCATGCAAAAACACTAACACACTGTTACTCTGTCCACAAACGAAAGAGAGAATGAAGCAGGTGAGAAGGGCTGACTGAAAGGTGTTTGAGAGGAGGGACGAAAGCCTAACTTCAGTTTAAAACATGCAGACTCAGATTGTGAAACCAATGAAGGAAAAAAGATCAGAATCAGTTCGTAAGGGGAAACCTTCTCTGTCACTATTACTATCCCATACAATGCCAATGAAATCCACTGTGTCGATTATATGTGAGTTTATAAAAGTCGCCATGCTTACTGTGTGTATGAGCCTCGTCTGTGTCGCATGCTTCGGTGAGCATGCGTTCGTGAGCGTGTGGTCATCAAAGTTTCTGTACAAAGTTGCGAGCGCGTGTGCATGAGTTTCCACTGTGTGTCTAATTACCGCTGCCTATTTTAGGTGCCAATTTATTCTGGCCAAGCAGCCGTAGCTGTTTGACGAAATCCAGTGACTTCAGAAGAGAAAAGAGTCAGTATAGTGACACTGTCCACATAGAAAATCAGAGAGGAGGTTCAAGGACAAGTGGGGCTTTTTCTGTCAGCAAATCCCATGAAAACACAAATGAATAGTGAATTTTAGCATTGTCTTTGTAGCTAAAGCCAGATGTGAGTCGCAACCCTAAAGTGAGTTGGTACCGCGTGAAATGGGTTTTGTTGTTTCTCTTAAATTTAAATTTTATTTACATCCCAAAGCCCAAATTATGTGCCCTAATATGAATCCTAATATGTAGCCTAATAATGTCATATTAGGGCACCAAATGTGTATTATTCCCAATGAGCGATCTGTGCAGTTGAAGGCTGGCTCCAAAAGCAGGTAATTCCTCACAGACTCCTATGTTAAGATGTCTAGGTTTCCACCTGAAAAGGCATCTTTAAAGCCTGGGGCAGTCTTTGTAGCTAATTGTCTCCTTCATGGTGACTCCTTTCATATAAATCCTCTGTTTAAACTATAGTAAGTCTTAGGTATCAGCAAACACGGGCTACCAAATATGGCCACCAAAAATTAAGACGGTGCCAGTCTAAGTACTGAACCCATAAATTTAATTGGTAATCCATAAACTAATGGTGACAATAATGATTATTATAAATAATTATTAAACACTTCTCAGTTATAGTTACTTGTTGTTTTAACTCTTTACCCGCTTGTATAAATCGACCAGGAGTGACCTTGAATGCTTCAGGCTTATAGAACAAAACGACTGGTGTGCATCATAAGTTAGTGCGGGTGGTCTCTCCCTGTGCAACTAGACTTAGAAAAACCCAGAAACTGTTCTGATTGTCTTCAAACCACAACTTTATTGATATATGCTGAGGTGTCAAAACTCATCATCAAGGCTACAAAGGGGATGTCGTCAGTGTCTCTTTATGGAGTAAAGAGTTAAAGTTTATCCAGACTGAACACAGAGCAGGTACAGATGTTCAACAAATAGTTATGTTTTCTATATTTTTAATCTTCAAGTATACCAAATTTTTCATATCCATAGATAAAAGTGTGCACGTTTTATTAATAAGAGCTCAGAAGTGGGGCTAGAAGGTGAATGCAGCTTAGCTTTTTGTGACTTCTCAAACAATCTAGTTTTTTCCTGTAGTTTCTCTTCAACAGGAACTCTAGGCTCACGTACATAAGCCAGGAAGTGGTAAGACAGACCAGTTCACTGTTAGAATTTGTGGGATTTGTTGACAGACAAAAAGAAAAACTCATCCTAAGAATGAGAAGAGTCAGCCTTATTCTTTTAATGGAAATGTAGTGGTGTCCAGCTGCTAGTGTGGTAATCTATCGATCAGTATGACGGAAGCATTTGAATGTATTTTCCTCACACTAGATAACACATGCATGGTGGTTTTGCTAAGGTAATCACATTTTTCACTTGTGTATTTTTACCTTTTCACATTCTCACTTCAGATAAACACGATCCCACCAGCTCTAAGGCGTCCTTGTAACAACTGTTTTGATTTGTTTAGGAAAAAGGAAACTGTCTTTTAGAGAAACTTTAAAGAAATGACATTCTTGCTGAAAAACTGACTCGCTGCAACAAAGGTTTAAGTACTGGCTGCTCAGCAAGCAGTGTCATCAGCAATCATTTGTCCGGGTAAAATCATTTGTCGGGGGTGTAGATGTGAAAGCCAACCTGCTGCACAGTCCTCTGTGTGCAGCTCTTTATGCCCACTACAAGAATCATGCTGTTCTTGTCCCAAAGATGTTTGTGAGTGTAGTTTATCTGTTGTGCCTTAATGGAAATTGTAACGTTTTTGTCATTTTATCGCAAGTGCCTGTGACTCTGACACTCTCAGCCCTCATCCCTCTTTTCCTCCCCCGCCTGCTCCGGAGGTGAGAGGTCAGATGGACCAGGTCATCGGTTCAAGGCATCATCTGCGCTCATTAACAGGGGTCAGCATTGTGTTCAAGTGTATCCGAAAACCTTTCATTTTAAAAGTTCCCCTTACCTGAGTTATGTCCTCACTGCAAACTTGACTCAGGTAAAGCCGGGTGTAAAAACACAGCATCAGAGCTCAGACTGTTGAGGTGATCCCTCTGCTTATCTCTGTGTCCGTGTGTGCTTCGTGTTGTCCCTGCAGCGCTTCTTCCCTCGTTGTGGTGTCCCTCTCCCGTCTGACCCTCAGTCCCAGTGCAGGTTTTATGTGCAGTTCTAGAAGTAATGATTGAATAATAATGTCACTTTTTGAACCATCACTAAAAGTGTTTGAGTTTATGGTTGGCTGAACAAACAAAGCCAGCAAATTCCATCCACCCTGTCGAAAAACAACAACAACAAACTACAGCACTCACAACAAACCATCAGCAGACGTGATGCAGCGTTATTCATTATGGGGTTTTTCTGGAGATACCCCCCCTTCCTTTGTCCCTCTGTGCATATGAGCCTTCTTAACTATTCCTGTGACCTGCTCTTTGATGTCTTTGATTCCTCATACAAAGCTGGTGATATTTAACAAAATGTGAAATAAATCTTTTACTCGCCTTAACCTGATTTATTCTGGTGTCGTGTGTCATTATGTCGACTCAGAGCAGAGCTACAGCCCAACGGAGTGAAAACAGCGGTGTAATAGTTAAGAAAAATGTGGGGAAAAAATCATTAAAAGCTAGTCCAATGCCCAATGTGCCCAGGAAGAATAAAACTGCAGTTCCAAAAAGGACACTGTGTCATTTGTAAATAAAACCAGAATCCAATGATTTGCAAACAAGAGAACATATATGACATATCAAATGTTTAAGCTGAGTCAGTGTGCCATTTTAAGAAAAATAAAAGCTCATTTTGACTTTGATGGCAGCACCTGGTTTAAAAATAGTTGAGACGGGGCAACAAAAGCCAGGAAAAGTAGGTAGTGCTAAAAAGAAGGTTAGGTTAAACAGCATCAGATCAGTAACATGACTGGAGTGTAAAACGAGCGTTTCAGAGGAGCAGAGCTTCTCAGAAGCAAAGGTGGATGGAGGTTTACCAATCTGCAAAAACCTGCCTGTACAAATTATGGAACAATTCAGAATAATATTCCTCAACATAAAATTGAATGTGGAGAAATCTGTGTGTGCAGGGGACAAGTCTGACAATCAGTATTGGATGTCTGTGAACTGAAGTGAAAACAGATGTGATTCTGTCATGAAATTCACTGTCACATGAAAATCACCGGCTGTGAACACATTTCACTGTACCACCCACAATTACAGGCTGAAGCTCTACCGTGCAGAGAAGAAGCCATACGTGAACATGATCCAGAAACACCACCATCTCTTCTGTGCCAAAGCTCATTTAAAATGAAGTGACGTAAAGTAATCAATCAAACTGAAATTTTAAATTCTTTCATGGAAAACACTGATGACGATGGTAAAATGGCCTGTATTTACAGTGGGGCAAAAAAGTATTTAGTCAGCCACCGATTGTGCAAGTTCCCCCACTTAAAATGATGACAGAGGTCAGTAATTTGCACCAGAGGTACACTTCAACTGTGAGAGACAGAATGTGAAAAAAAAAATCCATGAATTTGTAACCCAGTGTTAATTTGGTTATCTGATATTGTGTGATATTCAGTATATATGTATATATCTATATTGGGTGTTATAAAATGTTCTTCAATGATTTTGAGTTGTTTTTTTTACTTGCTATTGGTTTGCGGCTGCTTTACGACAGTCGACTGTGGTAGTACATGTGGGCTATGAGCTCACGTGGCTTGTAGCTGTGCCAGAGAGCAAGCTTGGGTGAGCTAGCGGGGAATATCTCCTTCTGCAGTAGCCTTAAAAAAGACTATTGTTCGTTCTCCTGCCAGACGCCTTACTGCTGTGCTATCTCGCTGGTGCCATTAAAAGGACAAGCGGCTGCCATCCCTTCATCCATCCGGACCTTGATTATTTGGACCGAAGTACTCACACACACGCCCGCACTCAGTGCCATACACTCTCTTTACTTTGCTGCCCAGCTAACATCATTGTTTTTTTTTTTTTTCTTTTTGCATTCACAAAGACTATCCAAAGACATTTTGGTTATTGTCAAATAGACACTCTCTGATTACGGACTGAGGAGGTTGTGGTGTTACAACCCCAGGACTGAGAAAAAGGACTCTTTACATAATATATTCACTTGTCTCCTGGTTAGGAGAAGTGATTATTGATGGAAATATTTTTCTTCTTCTTGTCTTCATTTACATTGTATCCCAGAGAAGTTTTAAGTTGTTCAGGTTGAAACATTTGCACTTAGAGTCTGTTAAGTTTCCTTTGATGTATCAGTGTCAAGCTGATGTTTAAGAGGGTATGTTAAGGACAGATGTGCTCCAGTCCATCCAATCCTTTAAAGTGCTGGACACCGATGGTAAATTGCCATCAGACCCTAAATAAATTGTTCTCTGCTGTTATCCATATTGCTTCACTCATTCTTTGGTGAGTAGACGTATTGGTTACAAATCCACATGGTAGGATTTGTAAAGAATTTATTCGTAAATTAGGGTGGAAAATAAGTATTTGGTCACCTCAAACAAGGAAAATCTCTGGCCCTCACAGACCTGTAACGTCTTCTGTATGAAGCTTTTCTGTCCCCCACTCGTTACCTGTATGAATGGCACCAGGCACGTGCAGAGGGGGGCTAGAGGGGCTTGAGCACCCGCCCCTTTCCTGATGGGTGCCCAAAGTGCCATTTTGTTGAGGCAACTTTTTTAAAAAAAAAAATTTTTTTTCTTTAATGTGTGTGTGCGTGAGGAGTCTTGTCTGTGCCCCTCAACAATAATATTTAACTATTAATCACAGTTTTGCTAAATAAAAGGATCTGGCTTGCATCAGTCACATGATCACCAATGATCGCCCTTGACGGCAGAACGCGCTGGTTACGAGCCGGGAACGAGCTCACAAAGAGCACGCGCATTTTTTCCGGTCCGGAGCTGTAGGAGAAACACAAGTTAACTCAGAGACACAGACTGATGCGACAAAATCATTTAGTAGGTGTACAGCGTACACTGTAGTGTATAGCACCCAGGAGTATTAGCTTATTACGTACACGTTGGTAAGCTGTCTTGTTGCAACTCACGAACTGAAACAAACGAGTGTGCTGTGTGTGCAACAGCGCGACAAACATTACCTGTCCTTTTATTAACTGCACAAGTAGTGCTGGTCATAGCTGCTGGCTACCTGTGTAAGGCTGTCATGGGTCTGTAGCTCTGTCACCGTTTTAGGGAACATATTTAGTTTTAAAGTATTTAGAAACATATTTAGTTTTAAAGTAAGTTTCCGGGCTTTTCCTGCCTTTCTGGAGGGATTATATTTCACTAAAAAACGATCTAATATGCATGTCCACATAATTATGCATTATTATAATTATAATATATTAAAAACACACGCTGTATTTTAAAGAACATACATTAAGAAGCAGATTATATTAGATTTATATTTTAAATAAGACAAAATTTGGATTTTACAGCAGTAAAATGATTGTATCTCTACAGTTTAAAAATGTAATAAGCTTTCTCCCTGCACAGAGTGGATAGTGAAACAAATGGAATCATCATAATGACATTATTTCATATTTATTACTTCCCCCTACTCATTGCTTTATTATTGTAGCTCTAGTAATAAATAATAATGTAAGGATTCTGGATCAGCACCAAGATGCCCATAGTATATACAGTATTCTGAAGAAGGTCTAAAATGTCATTGTGTGTGCGTGCATGTGTGTGTTTTATTTAGATGGATTTAAAAAAAAAATATTACTCATGATATAATATTGTCCAGACATGCCTGGTAAGGACATGAGGAGGAAACAGTAGGAGCTGTGTGAGGCTGCTAAAGGCAGTGCTATAACATTTTTCTGTCATCACTTTATTATAGATTAAGTGCAAGAGTTGTTGGGTGTGGATAATTAGATTATAGTTTATTGCAATAGCAAGTTGTGCCTTGTTCTCAGATAGACAGCAAGTGGAGAGTGATATATGAAATGATGGGATGGAAGGAAGAAGAGAAGCAAAGAGTGAGTCACAGTCTAGTTTATTTCTCAGTTTTTTGTTGCCTTATGGTTCCAAGTGCTGTCACCAATCTTTGCATTTTGTTATTATTTCATGACACTTGTTTAATCAGCTACCATCTCTCCTGTGGACTTTTTACTGTCTACAGTCTCAGATCAACACAGCCCTGCCCTCCAGCACTATCCACAGCAACCCCTCAACAGCAACATTGTACCCATCAGGTAAAGCATCGGCTACGTTTGCTTTGCCTTGTTGCCCATATTAGATTCTTGATGAATGTGTGTTGTTGTTATTCAGCCTGGTTCAATGTGCCCCTTTTTAACTTTGAGCACCCGCCCCTTTAAACCTCTCTGCACAGCCCTGAATGGCACCTGTTTGAACTCATCATCTGTATAAAAGACACCTGTCCACAGCCTCAAACAGTCAGACTCCAAACTCCGCCATGGCCAAGACCAAAGAGCTTTCGAAGGACACCAGGAAAAGTATTGTAGACCTGCACCAGACTGGGAAGAGTGAATCTACAATAGGCAAGCAGCTTGGTGTGAAAAAATCAACTGTGGGAGCAATCATCAGAAAATGGAAGACATACAAGACCACTGATAATCTCCCTCGATCTGGGGCTCCACGCAAGATCTCATCCCGTGGGGTCAAAATGATCATGAGAACGGTGAGCAAAGATCCCAGAACCACACGGGGGGACCTGGTGAATGACCTGCAGAGAGCTGGGACCAAAGTAACAAAGGTCACCATCAGTAACACACTACAACGGCAGGGAATCAAATCCCGCAGTGCCAGACGTGTTCCGCTGCTGAAGCCAGTGCATGTCCAGGCCCGTCTGAAGTTTGCCAGAGAGCACATGGATGATACAGCAGAGGATTGGGAGAATGTCATGTGGTCAGATGAAACCAAAGTAGAACTTTTTGGTATAAACTCAACTCGTCGTGTTTGGAGTAAGAAGAATACTGAGTTGCATCCCAAGAACACCATACCTACTGTGAAGCATGGGGGTGGAAACATCATGCTATGGGGCTGTTTTTCTGCCAAGGGGACAGGACGACTGATCCGTGTTAAGGACAGAATGAATGGGGCCATGTATCGTGAGATTTTGAGCCAAAACCTCCTTCCATCAGTGAGGACTTTGAAGATGAAACGAGGCTGGGTCTTCCAACATGACAATGATACAAAACACACCACCCGGGCAACAAAGGAGTGGCTCCGTAAGAAGCATTTGAAAGTCCTGGAGTGGCCTAGCCAGTCTCCAGACCTCAACCCCATAGAAAATCTGTGGCGGGAGTTGAAAGTCCGTGTTGCTCGGCGACAGCCCCAAAACATCACTGCTCTCGAGAAGATCTGCATGGAGGAATGGGCCAAAATACCAGCTACTGTGTGTGCAAACCTGGTAAAGACCTATAGTAAACGTTTGACCTCTGTTATTGCCAACAAAGGTTATGTTACAAAGTATTGAGTTGTATTTTTGTTATTGACTAAATACTTATTTTCCACCCTGATTTACGAATAAATTCTTTACAAATCCTACCATGTGGATTCATGGATTTTTTTTTTCACATTCTGTCTCTCACAGTTGAAGTGTACCTCTGGTGCAAATTACTGACCTCTGTCATCATTTTAGGTGGGGGAACTTGCACAATCAGTGGCTGACTAAATACTTTTTTGCCCCACTGTATATAGCTCTTTACTAGTCCCTAAGGACCCCAAAGCGCTTTACATATCCAGTCATCCACCCATTCACACACACATTCACACACTGGTGATGGCAAGCTACATTGTAGCCACAGCCACCCTGGGGCGCACTGACAGAGGCGATAGACGATGAGTCATCAGATCATATATCTCTCCAGTGTGTCCTGGGCCTGCCCCGGGGCCTCCTCCCAGTGGGACATGCCAAGAACACCTCGCTCAGGAGGCATCCTTATCAGATGCCCAATCCACCTCAGCTGTCTCCTTTCGATGTGGAGGAGCAGCGGCTCTACTCTGAGCCCCTCCTGGATGGCTGAACTTCTCACCCTATCTCTAAAGGAGAGGCGAGCCACCCTTCGGAGGAAGCTCATTTCTGCGGCTTGTGTCTGCAATCTCGTTCTTTAGCTCACTACCCACAGCTCGTGACCATAAGTGAGGGCGAGGACGTAGATCCACCGGAAAATTGAGAGCTTCGCTTTTACACTCAGCTCTCTTTTTTACCACAACAGACTGGTTAAGCGTCTGCATCACTGCAGCACCAATTCGTCTGTCAATCTCCCGCTCCCTTCTCCCGTCATTCATGAACAAGACTCCGAGATACTTAAACTCCTCCACCGGGGCAGGAACTCATCCCTGACCCGGAGTGGGCACTCCACCCTTTTTCAGCAGAGGACCAAAGCCTCGAGTCTGGAGGTGCTGATTCTCATTCCCACGGCCTCACACTCGGCTGCAAACTATTCCAGTGCAGACTGGAGGCCATCACCTGATGAAGCCAACAGAACCACATTATCTGCGAAAAGCAGAGATGAGATTCTGAGACCACCCAAGTGAAAGCTTTCCCCGACTTGGCTACGCCTAGAAATTCTGTCCATAAAAATTATGAACAGAATCGGTGACAAAGGGCAGCCCTAGTGGAGCCCATCACCCACCAGGAACAAATCCACTTATTACCGGCTATGTGGACCAAGCTCTTGCAACGGTTGTATGAGGATCTAATGGGCCAAACACCCCATTCTCCCGGAGCACCCTCCACAGGACACTCCAAGGGACACAGTTTAATGCCTTCTCCAAGTCCAAAACACACATCTCCCTCAGAATGCTGTTGAAGCTCCAGAGGTGTGCGCTGAAGACCTCAAGGACTGGGATCTCTGCTAGGCTTTCCCCGCACACCCTCACTATATGTTTAGGCTTGAGTGTCCAGAATATTTCGCCGCAGGTCTAGTGATATGACTACAAAATTGATCATCGACCTGTGGCCCAGAGCGTCCTGGTGCCATGTGCACTTATGGACATTCTTATGTTCAAACATTGTGTTGGTTATGGCCAAACTGCGGTTTGCACAGAAGTCCAACAACAAAAAACACCACTCAGGTTCAGATCCGGGAAGTCGTTCCTCGCTATCAAACCCCTGCAGGTCTCACTGTTGTTGCCCAAATTAGCATTAAAGTCTCTCAGTAGGACAACAAAGTCCCCAGGTAGAGCAACCTCCAGCAGAGTCCAGCCCCTTTCCAGGAGGCTGGCTCCAGAGGCGTGCACTGAGGTAAGCCCAACTATATCTAGCCGGTACCTCTCAACCTCACGCACTAACTCAGGCTCCTTCCACACCAGAGGTGACATTCCATGTTCCAGTTGCCAGTCTTGGTTGCTGAGGCTCAATCAGCCAGGGCCTCCACTCCTGGCTGCGCTCTGCTCACAATGCACCCGACCCCTACGGTGCCTCCTTTGGGTGGCAGGCCTGCAGGAAGATGGGCCCATGTCCCTTTTTTGGGCTGTACCTGGCCAGGCCCCATGGACTAAGGCCTGGTCACCAGACGCTCGCCCTCAGGCACCTTCCCTGGGCCTGCCTCCGGGGCGGAGCCCCAGTAACCCTATCCCAGGCAGGGTGAACTGTTCCCTTGGTGGTCTTCTCATAGGGGTCTTCTGAATCGTTCTTTGTCTGGTCCCTTTGTCTGCATTCTTTGACTTTTGAAGGCTTTGTTACCAAACTCATGTTGGGCCTCTGCTGCTCTGCTGACAAAACACCACACTGTGCGCACCTGTTTCCCACTGAAGCAGTGCATAGTGAACATTAAAGATTGAGGATATAGCTGGAGCTTATCCTGCATATCAAATATTACAGACATGTTTTGGAGATTAAAACACTTCCTGCTATGTCATGGTCACATTCCCACCGACTCCTTCGGTCTGTAGTGCTTTGTAGTCCCTCGCCTGTCCACCACATTCATACAGCCACCAGCACAGCATTCTCCACAAATACACATCATTTAATGTAACAGGTATTTTCAGGAAAATAATTTAGTGTTGGATTTTTTCTAAAACATCACAATGCCAAGGAGCCGCTGACTGATTAAATTGCTTCCCTAGGAGCTGTTATAATATTAAAATAAATGACTCTATTCTTAGGCCAAAATAAGTAGTCAGAAGTACTAACAAATCTAACCTAACCCAGTCTTCAGATGCTTTAAGAATACAGGCACTGTTTTCATCGGGTATACTGCCACACAATGAGGAATTTTAATGATTTTAAAAGAAAGAATACAGGATCACTGATACGTTACAAGAACACAATTCACACTGCGTGATCAGAGAGTTACTGCTGATGCTGTATTGGACTGCATTTGTTACAGTCCTGGGCCTGTGGCCCAGTGTTTTGATTTTGCATTATTGTTTATTTGTCTGCTTTCTTCTTGGTTCGTGGCTACTAGTGTTTTGGTTTCTGTTCTGTACTTCTTAGCTTGTGGATTTGGACACCCCTGACAATAATAACGGTGACAGAACAGTAATAACTTATTTTATCCGATAAATAAACACTTTAAAATTGAAGTTTTTTTGTATATATTGTTGGGATTAAATTATTTGAAGTGCCTCAATTCTATGCTTTATATTAACTAAAATGGCATATAACCATGTAGTGTAGTATTAAGTGGACACGGCCCTGAAATAAAGGCATTAGACTATGTGTCCTTGGGGGGTAGAATGCTGTAGACTCTCGCTCACGCTTGCCTGGGAGAAAGTAGATAACAGGGGACCATCTTCTAGTGGAAAGCTACTGAAACACTGTTGTTTAGACTAGAGAGGGACCAGCAGGCACCTATTGTTAACTTCTGTGTGTCAATGTGTGCTGAAGGAACTGCCCCGGTGGATTTTGATGTTGGATGCTGAGCTATGAAAATCCCCAAGTACATTTTCTGTTTTATGATGCATTATACTGCTGATTTATAAGAAATACTGTTTGCAGAGAATCATGGCCTTATTTGTCTGATTAGAAAGAACAAAACATACTGCACAGGAAGCCAAGGTCCTAACTTAGACTCATTGAGAGAGAGAAAGAATGTGAATGCTTGGAGGGGGTCTGAAGCTATAAGAATGTGAGAAACAGTCAGACACTTCGAGATTTTGCCGGACACCCTCCTGTGCAAAACTACCGTCCGGATGTAATGCTCAAAGTGTTTGTATGGAATAATGACAATTGTGTTGGTTAAAGTGATTGTCATTGAGCATAAACACCGAGTGTTGTTCTTCCTTCAGCCCAAAGATCAAAGAATTGGGATATTTAACAATATACGTATATATGATTAGATTAGATTAGATTAGATGAAACTTTATTAATCCCTCGGGTGGGTTCCTCCGGGAAATTCAGTTTCCAGTAGCAAAGCACCGACAGAAGTTGCATGTTACAGATACATTAAGGGGAATGAGAGTAAGGATATAAGCATAAATACACCATATATACACATATATAGATACAGAATATACAATATGGATAAATAGGATTGCTCATTTGAGTGAGTATATTGCACAGTGATTATTGCACAGTCAAATATAAGAAAGAGACAAAAAACAAATATTGCAAATATTGCATAGTGTAGAAAAGCACCTACAGCTCAGTTGTTCCCGCCCTCCCTTGTCCCCCTGTTTCTCCTCCCTCTCCCCTCCAGTGAGGAGTTAAACAGTCTGATGTTGTGTGGGACAAAGGAGTTTTTAAGTCTGTTGGTTTTTGACTTTGGGAGAAGCAGCCTGTCGCTGAATAGGCTCCTCTGATTGTTTACGACCGTGTGCAGAGGATGCCCGGCATTGTTCATAATGTCCATCAGTTTCTTTAGTGTCCTTTTCTCTGCCACTGTCACCAGAGTGTCCAGCTTCATGCCGACCACAGAGCTAGCCCTCCTGATCAGTTTCTCCAGCCTGGATGAGTCCTTCTTTGCTGTGCTGCTCCCCCAGCACACCACAGCATAGAAAAGGACTCCTGCGACCACTGACTGGTAAAACATCCTCAGGAGCTTCCTGCAGATGTTAAAAGACCTCAGCCTCCTGAGGAAGTACAGTCGGCTTTGGCCTTTTTTATACAGGTTCTGCATGTTGCATGACCAGTCCAGTTTATTGTCCACCCACAGCCCGAGGTACTTGTATGTGTTGACCACCTCCACCTCCTCCCCCTCTATCTGAACTGGCAGTGGACCTGGTCTGGACCTCCCGAAATCCACAACCAGTTCCTTGGTCTTTGAGGTGTTGAGTTGCAGGTGGTTTGTGCGACTCCATGCGACAAAGTTCCTCACCAGACTTCTGTACTCCTCTTCCTGATCATCCCAGATACACCCCATGATGGCCGTGTCGTCTGCAAACTTCTGAATGTGACATAATTCAGAGTTGTAGCAGAAGTCAGAGGTGTACAGGGTGAAGAGAAGAGGGGACAGCACAGTTCCCTGTGGTGCTCCTGTGCTGCTGACCACAGTGTCAGACGTGATGTCCTTCAGCCTGACGTACTGTGGTCTGTCGGTGAGGTAGTCGGAGATCCAAGCCACCAGGCAGGGGTCCACCTCCATCCTGTTCAGTTTTTCCTGAAGCATACAGGGCCAGATGGTATTAAAGGCACTGGAGAAGTCAAGAAACAGGATCCTGACCGTGCCTTTTCCCCCATCCAGGTGTGAGTGGGCTCTATGCAGGAGGTACAGGATGGCATCCTCCACTCCGACACCCGCCTTGTAGGCGAACTGTAGTGGGTCCTGGGCATGTTGTACCTGTGGTCGGAGGAGGTTGAGGAAGAGCCGCTCTAGAGTCTTCATAAGATGTGACGTCAGTGCCACCGGTCGGAAGTCATTCAGCTCATTGGGCCGGTTCCTTTTGGGGACTTCCATAGGGCGGGCACTCTCCCCAGTCGCAGACTGAGATTGAAGACTCGTTGTAGCGGCTCCCCAAGTTCAGCAGCACATGCCTTTAGCATCCTAGGACACACCTTGTCTGGGCCTGCTGCCTTTCTGGGGCGAAGCTTCCTCAGTTGTCTCCTGACCTGATCCACTGTGACACTGGGAGATGTTGGGGAGGAGGGGAGGGGGGGAGATGTCTTGCTGCTGAGAGAGGGATTGGAGGAGGGGGGTGTCATGGTGTCAGGAAGGGGGGGAAGCGAGGGAGGTAGGGGAGTGGGGAGAGGACTCTGTAGTAAATGTAGTAAATATATGTATGCTTTTAGAAATAATGCAAATTCATTAAAAAAAAAGTTACGAGTAAACTCCCTACAGGCCATGGGACTTCCTAAAATTTGCACAGAGCCAAAAATAAATAAATAAATGGATGGATTAAAACAAAAGTACAAAGGAGAAAAAGACAATGAATGAATTATTAATGAATTATTATTATACGTGGATGAATGAATTGTGTTTTTGTGTATTTCATTTTCTTAGTAAAATTTGAGTCAATAGTAAGTTTAAAAATATTATTGTTATTATTATTAATATTATTAATAATATTAATAATTATTATTATTATAATAATAATGCATTTTATTTGAGGGCGCCTTTCAGAAACCCAAGGTCACCTTACAAAGAACAAAATGAATAAAAGGAACAATAGTCATAAAATACATAAAATAAGTTAAAATTGCAAAGCAGAACTTGACAACAGATAAAATCAGCACTAAAGCGAATGAACCAGTTTAAACAGATGTGTTTTGAGCTGTGACTTAAATACGGAGAGGGAGTCAATATTTCTTATGGCTGGAGGAAGAGAGTTCCAGAGCCGAGGAGCAGAGCGACTGAAAGCTCTGTTCCCCATAGTAATAAGGTGTGAGGACGGAACAGTAAGATGAAGAGCAGATGATGATCTGAGAGGGCGGGAAACAGTGGTGATATGGAGCAGGTCACACAAATATAAAGGAGCAGATTTATGGATACACTTGTATGTAAGAAGTAAGATCTTAAAATTTATCCTGGCTTCTATGGGCAACCAGTGAAGTTGCTGAAGAACTGGGGTAATATGAGCTCTTAACAGAGTACGAGTTATGACCCAAGCTGCAGAATTATGAAGAAGTTGGAGTTTATGAAGGGACCTTTTAGGGAGACCAAATAGAAGGGAATTGCAGTAATCAATACGGGACGTAATAAGACTATGGACAAGGATGGCAGCAGCATGGGGAGTAAGGAAGGGACGGAGTCTGTTAATATTACGTAAGTGGAAGTAAGCAGACCGTGTTATGTAATTAATGTGAGACTGGAATGAAAGAGTATTATCAAGTATGACACCCAAACTCTTAGCCTGAGGGGAGGGAAGGGTAGGAGAATTTTCAATGTTAATGGAAAAACTGTGGGATTTGGTTAAGATAGATGGTGTACAAACAAGTAAAGCTTCAGTTTTATTACTGTTAAGTTTGAGGAAATTGGAGGAGAACCAGGATCTAATCTCAATAAGACAGTCTGAGAGGGAGGGAGGTGGGAGGGATGAATTGGGTTTAGAAGAAATGTAGAGCTGGGTGTCATCGGCATAACAGTGAAAATTTATATTATATTTTCAGAATATATGACCAAGAGGAAGCATATAAAGAATGAATAAAAGGGGCCCTAATACTGAACCCTGGGGCACACCAGCAGAAACAGGATAGAGACTTGAAGAATGGGATTTAAATTGTGGCACATCCGCAGTGAACTTTGCTGTGAAAATGATCTAAACAAAAGGAGTGCTGATTTCGGAATCTTCAAGTGTATGATAAGATCAAAATAAGCAAAATTGCATTTCATGTAATTAAACGGTTTTTTTAAGAAAAAACTGAAAACAATGACAGTTACAAATGTATTGTGCATTAAACAAGTTCAAACGTGGTGATAGAGCCAGCTCTGTTGCGGGTCATTTTGACCTGTACTGTGTAAATCCACTCAGAGTTGTCAAAAAACTGCAATAATAACCCCCCATTCTCTGCGGCCTGCTGGAGCGGGGGGGCTAGGAGGAGGAGTTGGCCGTCCGACTGCGGTCTGGAGTGTGGGCCTCCCTGCTGCTGCGGAGTCGGGGCGGTCTGCCTCCCCCCACCGCAGGGAAAAGGGTAACACCACCTGGGTCTGGGTGCAGTTCCCCCCCTCCAGGGGCAAGGGTACCTAGACCCGGTTTGTAGAGTACGCTTGGGGAGTGTGATCGTGTGTACAGCGTCTCTTTATGTCTGTCTCCACTTTGGTTGAGTGTGGAGTAATTGCATATGAGAGCATGAGGGTGGGAATGGATGTTTGTATATGTGTGTGCCTGTATGGTCTGTGTCTATATGTCAGGTTGGGTGTCAGGCGCCACCTCTCTGGGGACATCTCAGGCCCTCCAAGGTTTGGAGGCCTATCTCCCCCTACCACCACTTCCCCTGCCAGTGGCGGACTCCCTCAGGTGTCGGTGCGTTGGTGGTTCTTTGTGTCCGGGGATGGGCATCCAGGTACACACCGGCTCACTCCTTAGCGGCCGCTTATCGGGGCCTGGAGCCTGGGGCTCGCTGGGGCCACTTCGGAGGTTGGGTGCCCCCGGCCTCTCGGCCTGGGTCTCGGTCACTCAGGCACGGCTGGCTGCCGGCGGAGCTCACGGGCGCGTCACTGCAACTCCCCCCTGGCTTCTGCTCCGCGGCTGCTGAGTGAGCCCTCATCTGAGACTCTCCTCAGCTCTTTCTGGGACAGTGGCGCGGCTGCCCCTCTGTTGGTCTTCCTTGGTCTCTTGTGTTCTGGGGGCCTCTGGATGTCTGGAGTTTTGATCTCCTCCATACCTGCTTCATGCCCTGGAGGACGGGGCTGTGGCCCCCCCACACCCTCTAGCAGATCATAACATGAAGGAACCTTTTTTTTTTTAAAAAACAAGCGCGTCCATGCTCACAGGTGTACACACGGGTGATCACACCCACAAACTACACCCTTTTTGGCTCCTACCTCAAAGCACACTGTGTTCTGTTGATCTTATGTGCTGCACAATAATGTTTAATATTTAGTATTTACTGTCATATTCCCATATATCATTGTGATGTTGTTTATTCTATTACTCTTGTTCTGTTCTGCTTGTTTTCTTTTTTCTTTCTCAGCAGGTGACCCAGGTGATCGATATATGCATTTTTTTTTTCTCTGCTCATTCTGTTGGTTTATGTTTTTTGCCCTTCTCCCCCGTCCCTCTTCTCAGCTGTTTCTCTTTCCCTCTTTCTTTCTCCCCTTCTTTCCCCCAGTCAAGTCTGTCCCGTATTCAGTAAGTGAAAATAAAATAAACAATAAAAGGTGAATCAAATGGACCATTACGGCAAGGCTGGGATGGTCAATTTGGTAAAGTAAATCCGTTGGGCATCTTTCTTTGCCTTTAGACAACAATTCTGATGGCAAAAGAGCCAAACGGGACAGGCAAAAAAAAAAAAAAAAAACTGCAATAAAACAAAAGCAACTTTACTTTCCATTAGATAAACATTTAGACATACAACACAGTTTGACTTTCCATAACTATTTGTAGGAACAATTTAGTCGAGGTTTCGTTCTTACAAACACATTTCTTTTGAACTTGCCTGATGTTCTCAGTTTTTCAATGTTCAACATTTTCAATTTTGTCCACATGATGGACAGAATGTAACTGTGCTTTCTGTAGATGTACTTCTTGCATTTCTGACAAAAAGTGCTTGTTTTAAAACATGAATCTTCCTAACTTAGATTTAAGACAAATGATTTCTACGTCTCCTCCAGCCTCAAAAACAGATGACAAACCAATCGACACACCTGAGTTACTGACTCTGTTATATCCACTCACTCTCACTGGCTCTGTTTATTACTGATCACTGTGTAACTGCTGTAAATTCACAGTAACTGCCACCTCCTTACAAATGTTTATTGCATTAACCACACTTGTACAGACTGTATATAACTACCAATTGGTAGTTATATACAGTCTGTACAAGTGTGGAGAGTTAACTCTCCAGTCATGTTGATGGATTGCCTATATTGGCTGAAAATATTCATTTCCAGGAAAAAGACACAGGCAGACGATGCTTACAGGATGTGATGTGACAACACTAATGAAATATTGATGTGTCATAGTTGTCCAAGGCGTATTTCACTGTTATGGAAAAAGAAAATATTAAAATCATGATGACCAATTGGAGTGGTGATTTCTATGATTTTGTGTATATAATTTGGCATTTCTTACTGATGTAGGCCAAAAATAAGTACATGATATCATTTCATTCAGTTCAAAGGTTTATTTGCATGACGCACAAACAGACACAGTTGAAAGGTACAAATGTATCGTGCATGAAACGAATTCAAACGTGCTGCAGATGTGTGTCACAAGTTGATCTGGCTGTAGGCTGTGGTACTTGGCCAGAGGTGGCGCTGGTAGATTCGAGTCCATGTAAGTGCGCACAAAGTAAACTGCTCGCTTTAGTTGTGAAGCAAAATCGCTGAAATCGGAGTAATAACACGTGCGAGGGGAACGATAACGACGACAAGATTCCCCCGATCGTTTACTCTTGCTGTCCTGTGGACAACATCGGCGTGGTGTTAATTGTTTGTTTTCGCGTCGCGCATGAGAATATCACCAGGTAAACTCGCGATATTTTTAAACATTTTGTTGTTCAACAGCATCAAGACTGACGGAGTGTATTTGAGATAACCTCACAAGTGTCACAGATGACACATTTGGCGTTTTTTCCTGGTTTGTCGGTAGCAGCTCCTGAAATGCAAGTCTGCCACACATCTGTTCGACTAACGCCAGTTGATCTAAACGCCAGTAGATCTGGAACACCGGGTAGAAGTATAGAGCCACAGGTGGAGAGACAGCCAGGCAAAAACGGAGCCGCAAAAGATCCGTAGCAGAGTACTGGAGAAGAGCTGTCGTCGGGTGATGAAAAAAACCCCAGGTATTATTATTATTAGTAGTAGTAGTAGTAGTAGTAGTCCATAAAATGTTTTTTCCTAATGGCCCTCCATGCCCACAGGGTAGGGCTTTACTATGGGTGGGCGGTCTCTGCAGGGAGTGGGCTTGCCCGGCGCTTTTTAATCCAGATACGCACCCTACGTTCGGTAGGGTGCGTATCTGGATCCGGAGCTGACACGGCCAAGAGGGGAAAGAAGACACACCACCCAGCAACATGACTGCACCCAGCAACACCTACGACGTTATAGTGGTCGGCGCGGGCATATCAGGTAGGCTGCACGTTAGAAAACTTTAGTTTGGTGTGCAGGCTGTGCGGACGAGCTGAGCAAATAAACTGATTTAAGCCAAAGCTTCGAACAGAGCTTCCACAGTGGAAGAAGCTGTGCGTGCGTGCGTGCAGAGTGACGGAGAGTTTTTCATTATTCGTAGTGTTTTTCTTCTTCTTCCGTGAGGCTACCTCCCCTCTCCTCCTCTCTCCAGCTCTTTCACCTCTGTATCACCGCAGCAACAGCAGAGCAAGTTGAGCAACAGCTAATCAACCAGCGCATACTTTGTGTTACATAAGAGGACGTGAGCTGTATGGAGGGCCAGGAGTGAGGAAATAAATGAATGAAATACGTTATTAAATAAATAATTAAATTTGTCATTAATTAATTAAAATTTAAATTAATTAATTAAATAAATGTTTAAATAATTAATTAAATGCCCATTAATTTCATTTAAAACATTGAATAAATTATGTGTTTATTTATTTCAAATTGTATTTAATTATCAACACATTTAATCAATTATTTAATGATGTATTTATTTAATTCATTTTGACAGTCCTGACCCTGCGGCTCTCTTCATGAATTACTTTTATCTGCCAACCTCACCCATCAAACTCAGGGGGTGGGGTTAATGGTGTTCGAGTAAAAACCATTGCTTTGGCCTGGTGGCCAGTCTTTTTATTGGACATTTCTCTAACTAACTGAACTTGCCTTTAAATACCCTGTTTGTATGTCACCGAATACAGTTTAAATATTTTTTTTAGCCGAGAATGTAGAGGTTTAATCTTCAGATATCTGGTCGGTTTGTCAAGATCGAGCCTATTTGCAAAAGTGCTCCGATGATTTCGGAGATGTCTGCCCCGCCCAGTCTCACAGCAAAACCTGTGACATACCCATACTCCATATCCCAGAGGTCAGTGTATGACAAGCTGTTTATCTACTGTATACTCTGTGGTTGGTGAGCCAGTGCTCAGTGCTTTACTTGTTAGCTCTTCCTCCCCACATGATCAGCTGGTTGGCTGGTTTGTGATTTGTTGAGAACCTCAATCCCCCCTGCCCCCCTCTATTTTTTTCCCCAGAGCTCTCTCAGTTCATTTGAAAAGCAAATGTTATGTAATTTTATTTAAGAGTTGCATGCCTACCTAAAAGCTAATCAGTGTAAATGCACAACGGAAAACAATTAAAGTGGGAATACCTGTTGATGGTATAACAGTGTCCTAACTAGCATAAGAGAAACCAGATTTACTTTAAAAATAAACAAAGAAGTTCAAATCTTTGTCTTTCTTATCAGATTTTCCAAACGATCCTCTTGATCTGGTTTTGAGTGATCTAATAGAGCGCAAAAACAATGTTTTTCTTTGAGAAGGGGATTTTTGGAAGCCTTTTTTGTCATTTATTTTAAAAGACCTTTAAAATCCCTGTGTGCCTTTTGCTATTGCTTTTTTTACAAGTACAGAAAGCACATATATTGCTTGAATCCTTATGTTTAAGTCCTGTTGGTGTCTCTGTCCTTCTGCAGGTTTGAGTGCTGCAAAGCTGTTGAAAGCCAGTGGGCTCGATCCTGTAGTGTTGGAAGCCAGAGACCGGGTTGGTGGTCGTACCTTCACTGTGCAGGTAAGGCAAAGAGTGTCAATACTACTGTAGGAGCGGCTCATAAAAGAGACAATCAGTAACAGTAATATAAATGCTTTCCAGCCTTTTTAATTTTACAACCAAGATAGTGTATCTATTTCTTTTAATGGGCATACAGAAAAAAAATGACATTTATATTCAAGTCATTTATGAGCGTAGAAGTGCAAGCATAGATCAGTTAGCCTTTTCAGAAATATCTGTGACATTTCTTTCTTTTTTGTCATGATCTAATTGTGAGTATGTGTCTTTTAGAATAAGGAGGCAAAGTGGGTTGATCTAGGCGGTGCCTACATTGGACCGACACAGAACCGCATCCTCCGTCTGGCCAAAGAGTACGGCATAAAGACCTACAAAGTCAACGAGCAGGAGAACTTGGTGCATTATGTTAATGTGAGTGTCTTTTTTTTATTGCAGATAATTTTCTATTCCAAGCTCTCTTGGTTTATGTTATGTCTGTGTAGTCTGTGACAGATCATGACATGTTCCAGATGTATTCTTCACTTTAAGTGATGGAGTAAATGATGACAATGTTCAGAAGATGATGCACCATATCCTGAGTCTGACCCATTATCCAATAGAAAGGAAATCCAAGTCTCTGCTACTTTTCTGGCATCACGCAGTAGGCATGGCAACAAGGATCTTTATCAACATTTTTCAATTGCCACTTTCTGCCGCTGGCACTTTTCCTGTCAGCTTGACTTTTGCATGAGCTAACAGAGCTAGCCTCTTTGCCATCAGCAGTAGAGTTTGAAGCATTTTTGGGGAATCTTTTTGTTTGCACTAAAAACAAATTTTTTACTTTGCACACAAAGTAAAACATTGTTATCATCATTGTTAACTTTAGTTCACTTGACTGTACCGTATTTACCGCACTATAAGGCGCACGTAAAATCCTT
The DNA here is from genome assembly GCF_041146795.1 of Maylandia zebra. Classification (NCBI taxonomy): domain Eukaryota; kingdom Metazoa; phylum Chordata; class Actinopteri; order Cichliformes; family Cichlidae; genus Maylandia; species Maylandia zebra. The sequence goes on along the minus strand of NC_135182.1, from coordinate 9,950,365 downwards.
AAATCTTCACAAAAATCGACAGTGCGCCTTATAATCTGGTGCGCCTTATGTATGAATTTTGTTTTGTGCTTACTGACCTCGAACCGGTTTTATGTGGCACACTATGCTCAAAAATCTGTCAAAAAAAGATTTTTAGTGCCACTTTTTGGAGCATTACGGTTACCGTTGCCAGGAGCCTCGCGGAGTAATACGTACTGTGCTTCAACACAACATTACCGTGTTGTGTGTGTGTGTGTGTGTGTGTATAACGACTCCAAAATGGCACCCGTGAAGAGACACGCTTACGAAGCTGATTTTAAACTTTGAGCAATTAGTTATGCAGAAGAGAATGGAAATAGAGCAGCTGCGAGACAATTTGGCATTAATGAGTCCATGGTGCGCAAGTGGAGGAAGCAAAAAGATGACCTAAAACAAGTAAAGAAGACCAAAAGGAGTTTCCGAGGGAACAAGGCGCGATGGCCGCAGTTAGAGGACAAAATTATCAATTATCATCATCTTTCCTCCCCACTGCTGTCAGACTCCATAATAAAGACTTTAACTGATCAAGCACACACATCCATACATATGCAATAATACTAAGTGCAATAATCCTTTCTGTCATCGTTGTATTTTTACTCAGTTGTATATAGTATTTGTATTTGTATTCTATTTTTATCTTATTGTATATTTATTTTATTTTATTCTACTGTATATAGTATTTTATTTTATTCTATTCTGTACAGTTGTGTACTGTATTTATTCTTATTGTATTCTAATTTTTGCCTCATAACTTTTGCACTGTCCACTTCCTGCTGTGACAAAACAAATTTCCCACGTGTGGGACTAATAAAGGTTATCTTATCTTATCTTATCTTAAATTGAACAGTGGGTTATTGAACAGAGAACAGCAGGTAGAAGTGTCTCTACAGTCTCTATTCGACTCAAGGCAACAGCGGTAGCACGTGACATGCAGATCAAGACTTTCGAGGGGGACCTTCTTGGTGCTTCCGTTTTATGAAAAGGCATAATCTCTCAATCCGCACAAGAACTACTGTCTCACAGCAACTGCCAAACGATTACAAAGAAAAGCTGGTCATTTTCCGCACGTACTGCCAGAATAAGATCACTGAAAAGAAGATCCGGCCAGAACACATCACTAACATGGACGAGGTCCCCTTCACCTTTGACATCCCCGTGAACCGTACTGTCGAGAAAACAGGGACCAGTACGGTATCTATACGCACCGCAGGGAACGAGAAGTCATCCTTCACTGTAGTTCTGGGCTGCCAAGCTAATGGCCAGAAACTACCACCCATGGTCATTTTCAAGAGGAAGACTTTGCCAAAAGAAAAGTTTCCGGCCGGCGTCATCGTCAAAGCTAACTCAAAGGGCTGGATGGATGAAGAGAAAATGAGCAAGTGGCTGAGGGAAGTTTATGTCAAGAGACCGGATGGCTTTTTCCACAAATCTCCGTCTCTTTTGATCTATGACTCCATGCGCGCCCATCTCACCGAGGCTGTCAAAACCCAAGTGAAGCAAACTAATTTGGAGCTTGCCGTCATTGCGGGTGGATTAACCAAAGAACTCCAACCACTAGATATTGGTATCAACAGGTCGTTTAAAGTTAAATTGCGAGCTGTGTGGGAGCATTGGATGACAGAAGGCGAACACACATTCACCAAGACAGGGAGGCAACGCCGAGCGAGTTACGCCACTATCTGCCAATGGATCGTGGCTGCTTGGGCTAAGGTATCAGTCTCAAGTGTCGTCCGAGCTTTCACGAAGGCTGGAATAATCACTGAACAGCTAAGTAACAGCAACGAGACTGATTCAGATAATGATGAGAGGGATCCGGGCATGCTTGATGCCGAAATTGCCCAGCTGTTTAACTCAGACACTGAAGGTGAAGAGTTTGATGGATTTGTGGAAGTTGAATGAACTGGAAATGTAAGTGTATTGTTCAATATTTGATGTTTAACAGCTTAACAATGTTAATAGTTACTGTGAATGAGTTGGTTAAATTTTAACTCATCCGATTGTTTTATTCTGCTGAATGCACTTTAAACGCCTTTTAATCCGGTGTGAGAGGGATCCGGGCATGCTTGATGCCGAAATTGCCCAGCTGTTTACCGTAACTCAGACACGGAAGGTGAAGAGTTTGAGGGAATTGTGGAAGTTGAATGTACCGTACTGGAAAAAGTATATTTTTCAATATTTAACATGTTACAGCTTAACAGTGTTAAGAGTTACTGTGAATGAGCTTAATAAAGGTCGAGTTATTTTTTTGTTTGTCTTAATGCGCCTTATAATATGATGCGCCTTATGTATGAAAACAGAGCCAGTCTTCAACAGTGCGCCTTATAATCTGGTGAGCCTTATAGTGCGGTAAATACGGTAATCTGCTAAATTAGCCACTCCCCCCACACACGGTCGTACAGAACATATATACTCAGTGGAGGAGCTTGTTAATGATCTCAAGACTAGGAACAGTCACCAAAAACACCAATGGTTACACACTGGTTGTAATGGTCTAAAATTAGAGAATAATGTGGCTCAGGAGGTAGAGCAGGTCATCTATTAATCAAAAGGTACGGGTACATTAGACATGCTAAAGTGCTTTGAGCGTTCAAGTAGAATAGTAATGTGCTGTATAAGAACCACTCCATTTACCATATACCGAATCTTGCAGCGCTCACAAGGTTCCCCCTGCTCAAGAAGGCACATTTACAAACCCCTCTTAAGTTTGCCAGTGAACACCCAAAAAATTTAGAGAAGCCTTGGAAGAAAGTAATGTAATCAGATGAAAACAAAATCGAGCTCTTTGACAACAACTTAACCCACAGTGTTTGGAGGAGGAGAAGTGATGAGTATGACCTAAAGAACACAATCTCCACAGTCAGAGGTGGAAATATTGTGTTTTGGGCTGTTTTTCTGCTGTGGGTACAGGATGACTTCACCGTATAGAGGGGCCAATGAATTGGACTATGTGCCGTAAAATCTTGGACAAGAGTCTTCTTCCATCGGCCAAAAAACTGAAGATATGAATGAGTCTTCCAGCATGACAATGACCCAAAATATACCACCAAAGAAACATAGGAGTGGCCAACGAAGAAGAATGTTAAGTTCATTTTGCAGCTTAACCATTCTCCAGACCAGACCTTTCTACCAGTCCTGTAGAAAATGTGCTGTGGGGGTCTTTAAAACCTAAAGCATTTAGAGATTTTCTGTAAAGAGGAGTGGGCCAAAATCACTCCTGAAATGTGTGCAAACCTAATGACCAACTACAAGAAATATCTTACCAAAGCTCACACTGAGCTCAGGGTTTTATTTGATTTGATTTGATTTTTTTTTTGGACAGTGGTTTGGGGGAAAAATGAAAAATGAAATATCTGGAAATACTGGAAATGCCATCACTGTCACCCTTCACAGAGCGCTGAGCCATCTGGCTAACAGGAAGAGCTATGTGAGGATGCCCTTCGTGGACTACAGCTCAACATTCAACTCTATAATCCCAGACATCCTTATCACCCAACTGAGAATAAAAAGGCTGCGCAGAGGGTAATTAATACTGCCAAAAAATAATTGGCTGTCCTCTGCCACCCCTTCAGATCCCCCCTGCCACCTGTTCCTAGGTTCAAGCTCGGTAAACACCCTGGTAAAGAACCCCCAACAGTGTCTGCACTTCCTCCTTGTCCCAAGGAAGAAAAACCTGGACTAGAACCAGAACTTATTAAACAGGAAAAAACAACAACAAGAGAATAATCAGAATCTGAAAATTTCACAAAACACTTGACGCATCAAACACTGGAGGATAGCAAACAGGAACAGAGACATGAGACACAGACAGTCTGACAAAGGACAAAGAAAACACTATGACAATATATACACAAAACAGATCTTGAACAGATCTTAGAATGCTATAATAATCACAGTGAAACTATCAGATAATGTAAAACTGTTTGCATTGTATGTTGGTCTCTCACATAATGAATGCTCTGCAAGATAGAAATCCAAGAAATCTTTAGACTGACTTCAGAGGTGGTGTTTAGATATGATTTATTATCTTACACCTGGGAACCAATCCCTGCATCGGCAGTTCACAGCAATCAGTCTTTATTACCTATATTTTTATACCGTGTGTGTGTGTGTTAGTGTTTTACTACATTAGTAAAATTTTAAAATTGTTGTTGGTAAATCACAAACACCTTGACTGAGGCAGGTGAGGCCTGCAGTTCTTGAGATGTTGTTCTGGATTCTTTTGTGACCTCCTGGATGAATCATTGATGCACTCTTGGAGTAATTTTAGTAGCCCATTTGTGAATAACAGCTCTCCACTTGGCTCAGTCTTAGAAATGGTTTTCCAGACCGATAGTTGTCAGCAGATTAGTCTTTCAGCTGTTTTTGAGTTTCTTCAGATCATGGCATGACGTGTCGCTTAGCCTACTTTACTTTGTCAGACGGGTTCTACTTGAGTGATTTCTGGATTCAGCAGTTATCAGACCTGAGTGTGGCTAGTTGAAACTGAACTTTCCAAAGTTCAACTTTCCAAAAAATGTGGTTGATCACAGTAAATTCACGATTTAGGACATGGTAGGTTTGTTTAGCCTTTTCCTTACTAAATTAATGTATTAATTAATCGAATCTAATAATAATTTACTAAATTTTAAAACTAAATGTAGTTTAAGAAATGAGAAATTAAGAAGAGCAAACATTTTCCCAGTACTGTATATTACAATAGGCAGTAAAATAACTATTGATAATAGATGTTTGTTTCAAAGTCAGATAAGAGCGTACAATATAATTTGGGTAAAAGGCTAAGGGCAGTGATTAGCATTTTCTGTGGTTCTGTGAAATCTTTATCTTTAGATGGTTGTCATAAAGTCCTCCTCTGCAGTACAGTCACCTTTGTCTTCAAGTAGCGTTCTTTGGTCCTCTCATTGAGGACAGGATCTTAATCTCGAGACTTCCAGGCCATATTCGGCACAGATGTTTCTGTACACTATGCCGGCCACTTGGTTATGGCATTCCATGTATGCCCTGCCTGCTAGCATCTTGCACCCTGCTGTTATGTGCTGGATTGTCTCAGGGGCATCTTTACACAGCCTGCACCTGGGGTCTTGCCTGGGGTGATAGAGCCCAGCCTCTATGCTTGTTCCGGTGCTGCCATGATTAGCGCCTCTGTGCTGTCTTTCAGTCCAGCTTTGTCCAGCCACTGTGGTACTGACACTAACTAGCCTCTGACCTCCTTCCTTAAGCTTAGCATACAACCTTAGGGCTTAAAGTTGGCCTCTAGTGTTGTCCACCACATCCCCATTGAGTTCCTGATAGTTCCTGATAAATTTACATTTAGTTTCTTCTTAGGGTCCTGTTGATCTTGTACAGGTCTAGGCATTCCAGCATCCAGTTGTGGGGCATCAAGTTGTAGGCCTTCTTGTAATCAATCCAGGGAGTGCACAGGTTTGTCAGCCTAGTCTTGCAGTCTCGGCTGACTGCTCGGTCTACCAGTAGCTGGTGTTTTTCTATGTCTCTGGTGTACCTCTTTAAGCAGCTGGCTAAGGCTGTGAGTCTTTGCTTGGCAGTTTCCAAGGCCTCAGGTATTGGACAACTTGCTGTACTTCTTAGGCACCTTCTTTGTCGCACCTTTCTGCATCTCCGATAGTTGGCTAACCTCCCTCCGTGCCACCTTGATGCCTCCAGTCTCCTTTAATGCAGTAATAATGCAGTTACAGCTGCATTGTTTTACAATGAAATGAAGAACTAAACAATTTTGATATTCTTTTTGTTTTGTTTTTTCCTTTGGCTCTATTACAGTGGTATTACATTACACAACACAATAAGTTAGGAGACTGTAAATAATAGGAGACATTATTAGTTTAAGCTGCAGCTGCAGACCAAGACAGTACAGTGTAAGTGTTATTCCAGAATTGTCTCTGAGCTGACAGCTCTGTGAGGCTTGGGCATTTCCACAAAGATGTATAGACAGTTTTTTTCTCTTTCAAAGAAGTTTGTGTTTAATAAGGTTTGAAATAAATGTTCCTGTCAAGCAAAGCTCTCAATACTCAAGCTCTCAAATAATCTCTCTAGCGTATGACGCTAGAGAGATTATTTGAGATTCCATCAACACACATAAATGAATGTACTCAAACCATTGTTATCCTCCACATAGCAAAGGGAACTTTGCTAGAAAGCAACAAAAATGAATCTCTAGTTACAATTGTGGTGTGGCAACACTTTAGTGGTTTTAAACCCACTGCATCTACCCCTGACTGTCACCTCTGTGTTTGTATGTCTTTGTGTGTGATTGAGAAATGCAGAAATAAACTAGACCAGGCATAAAAATTATGGCTTTAGATTATGGCTACTCTTATCACATTTAATGATTCAGTATCTCTGATTCAGTTGTAAACATTGCACAAGCTATTACTCCACTTTCTCCACCACTCTTCAAACTGCTTTCACGGTCAGTTAGAGGTCAACTGAAACAAATCTTTAATGGCAAATGCTGAAATGTTGTTCTTTGAATGCTGCCATCATTAAGCACAGCTTTTATAAGCAATGGTTATTTGATGATTGAAGAATATTGTTTTGGTGATGATGGCCGCAATCATGTGTCCAACAGGGAAAGTCTTACCCGTTCAAAGGCTCCTTGCCTCCCATGTGGAACCCCATCGCTTTGATGGACTTCAACAACCTCTTTAGAACAATGGATAAGATGGGCGAGGAGGTAAAGCAGTTCTCACTATTAATGAGTATTCTTATTAATAAGCATTCTAGATTGGTTTACTGGACAGGTTGCACACCTGCTACATGCCTGACTCATGCTGAACACCCTCCTGCATTTCAGATTCCCAGAGACGCTCCCTGGAGAGCTCCCCATGCTGAGGAGTGGGACAAGATGACCATGCAGGAACTCTTTGAAAAACTCTGCTGGACCAGGTAACATGTTCAAAATGTTTCCCGTTTGTGCAGAGAATAGGTCTAGCTATTCATCCTGTTATCTCGTTTATATCCAGTTTAAAGTTTTATTGTTAAATCATGTGACACAAATGTTGAAGGTGGTCTCTAACAAAAGAAATGTCGTTTTATTTTCTAATATCTCATATGAGTCAGCGAGGCTGGCTGGTGGAGTGATAGGTTATAACCTAATGTTAGCAACCTCAGTTACTAAGGTTTCATGGGTGCAGCATTCTGCACAACAGACTTGGCATGAAATGCTAGAATTCCACTCACTGAAGCTGGAAGTAAAATTAACGCTCTTTGGTTAATTTTGGTTAATTGGCTAATTCCAATAAAATGATCTCCAACACCACAGTCACAGTTAAGAGGTCCAGTTCAGTGACTCAAACTTGCAGAGGTGGAAATGGTTACAGCTTCCTGTGTCAGCACTAATAAGAATAAGAATTCTCATCCCTGCAAAAACTTTGAAAACGGATGCTGAAGGTTGTAGCTGTTTCATAGAGGTTTTTGGTGGAGAAGCTTCAGTATATGATGCACTGTGAGTGAGAATGTTTTTGATAATCTAATTACTGTGTAAATTTAAAATATGCAGCTTATAAAAGTAAATGACAACAGTCCTGCACTAATTAAATGATTGTACTGCTCCAGCGTTTGAATTAATCCTGTAATGTATCCTATATTAAACTAAAATAAAACTTTAGTTCAACTTTGAAACTGCTCAAATGTAGATTATGTGCAAGTCTCTGCTGGAAAAGTAGGACAAGCAAGCAGAAATCCCTGACATGGTGATTTATTTGTGCTTTGTTCACACTCTTACAAAATATAAAAATTGTGACTGGGGTACCTGCAGTATTTAAAGACTTCTTACCTTCCATGTAATCCCTCCCAGAACTGCTCGTCGCTTCGCCACACTGTTTGTCAACTTGATCGTGACCGCTGAACCCCACGAGGTGTCAGCTCTCTGGTTACTCTGGTACGTCAAACAGTGCGGAGGAATAATGAGGATCTGCTCCACCACCAATGGAGGACAGGTATATCTGCCCAAAATTATACCTACTGATTCAGAACAACAGACTGAAAGAATTCGTTTTTTTGTATATCTGTCTGAACAAACAGAATATTCTCTCGGCGTGCCAAGAAGTGGACTTGCGTTCTCTGCCTCTCACACAGATTCATTCAGTGATTCAGAGGAGCAGTGTGAACGTCAGAGGGAGATCCCTCACAGCCCAGTCTCCTTAGTCTGGCCTGAATAAGATGCTGTCCACACAAAAGATGTTTTCTTGGAATACTCAGGGCGTCTTTTCTGCTGCCGTTCCTCAAGCTGAGGGCCTTGTTCCCATAGCCACAAAGGCTTTGGTAAACAAATGACAAACAGTAGTGCAGTCGGCTCCTTCCTGTTTGCTCCACATTTAAAGCTTACACACCTTGTGGATGGTGCATACATAGGGGTGTTTGAAGTATTTACGCATAGTCATCTTAAACATATGGATATGCTATTGGTATGCATTGCTTCGAGTGCAGCTGCACTCCTCCTGCAAAACTGCAAATGTGTCTTTAATCAAACAAGACAAGAAGAGGCTCACCTCGTTTCACCGCCCAGGACTGATTCAGGTGTAGCTCGTGCTTTCACAGCGACTGCTTGACAAATTCATCCAAATGCCACAGAGGAATGCACACAATGTGTTTCTGGTCAGGGATGAGAGAGATGTTGACACTAACCACATGGAAATGGTTTTGTGTATCGGAGCTTTGACAGCCCAAACCTCTCTACCTCCTCACTGTCATCTTCATCATTTAACATTTGCTGGCCTGGCTTTATGAACGTGTTTCTTTTGAATTAAGATGCAGAAATTTGTAGTGAAGGAAATGAAGGCGGACTGAGGATAACCGGTGTGTATCACCAGGATAAATCAGGGGATTTTATCGGCTTCATTCCAAACTGGGAGTTTATTAGCCTTGCCGAGGGGTACCCAGAGGGGGATCAGAGTCACTTCCACCCAATATAAATAGAAACCAGTGTTGCTGCATCTGCTCTCCCTGTTGGTGCTCACTGAACTCTGCTCTCTTTGTGTCTCAAGGAGAGGAAGTTTGTAGGAGGTTCGAATCAGGTGAGTCAGTGCATGGCGAGGGAGCTGGGAGACCGAGTGAAGCTGCAGTCTCCAGTCTACAGGATCGACCAGACCGGAGACATGGTTGTGGTGGAGACCGTGGACAAGCAGACCTACAAGGTGAGTTGAGTATATCACCAGTATTTCCTTTGAAGTACTATTCTTTAAGGACACTTTTTATGTCTTTCCTTACATATTCTGCTTTAGTCAGAAATATAATATTGAGCTGGAAATGAGCATTTAAAGTCCAGTCTAGTAAATATTCGAGGAGCTCGATTAATGTTTATTAATGGTATCTAGCACCAAATCATCTCATGGCACACCGCACTAAATGGTCAAAGGGATTACAACAAGATGGAGAGAAACCCCTTTGAGCAGAACTTGGAAAAAGTGAGGATAAAATAATGAGAGGAAAATAGAGGAAATGCACTCAGAGCAACATGGAAGGTCCCTCATCAGCATGTATCACAGAGAGGTGGTTCTTATACTTTACCCTAACGTTTTCCAATTTGTGATACTTTGTACTTTTATGTCCCTGCATTTCAGAGGGAAATATCTAACTTAACTCACATTCATCTGTGTGATGGCTGTAAAGGGAGACATTTTAAAACAGGAAATAAATAAATATATGTGCAGATGTACGTACAATCCTGATTCTGAAAAAGTTGATGCTGTGTAAAAATGTCAAATAAAAATAATGCAATTATTTTCAATCTCATAAACGGAGCATAGAAAGTGCAAATGGATATTGGCTCATTTTGAACTTGATGGCAGCAACTGTTCTCCAAAAAGTTGCGTTGGGGCCATGTTTAAGACAGTTTAGCATCGCCTCTTCTTTTAACACCTCCTCAGCAACTGAGGAGAGCAGGTACTAAACCTTTGGGAGCAGGAAGTTGTCTCATTCATGTTTGATTATATATGTCAACAGTTCTGGCTCTCTGTCATATATCTGTTTTTTTTTTTTTTTCATTTCATAATGCTCCAAATTAGTGAAAGGTCTGGACTGCAGGCAGGCCGGTTCAACACCCCAACTCTTTTACTTCTGCTGAAGCCTTTCTGTTGATTTCTCTGACCACAGAACAGTTTCCACTTTGCCTCAGTCTGTTTAAAATGAGCTTTGGCCCAGAAATGATGGCGGTGTTTCACCATCATGTTCACATGATAGAGCTTTAACCTGTATTTGTGAACAGTACAGTGTTCATAGACAGTGATTTCCAGAAGTGTTCCCGAGCCCTCCCAGTGATTTCATGACAATCATGCCTGCTTTAGTGCAGTGATGCAGCAGGGCCCAAAGGTCACGGGCATCCATTATTGATTTTCAGCCTTATCCTTTGCACACAGAAATTCCTCCAGATTCTTGGAATGTTTTGATGATATTATTCTTTTCAGTTTGATGTTGAGGAACATTTTTCTGAAATTGCTCCACAGTTTGTAGACACAGTTTTGGGGGTTTTTGCAGAGCATCTCTGAGATGCTCTTTTTATCGCTGGTCGTGTCACTTTGAGACATGTCACTGCCATCAAATTCAAAGTGAGCTTTTTGTTTCTGTAAATGATAATAGTAGATTTCTGATATTTTTCTGTATAAGTGAATAAAAGATGGCTTTCTGAGATCGGCAAGTCACTGCATTCTGTTTTCATTTACAGTTTACACAATGTTACAACTTTCTGAAACTGGGTTTGTAGACACAATTGATTAGTTCAGTCCAGTGGTTCCCAACCTTCAAATGGCCCACAAAACAAATAGTCAGAATGACTTTGCTTATATGGATACATCACCGTTAACGAGCTGATAAGATAATGAATAATGACGCTGCTCTTATGTTTCAGTAGATTGTGAATGCAGGACTTTCCTTTTCCTGTTTTCCTGTTACTGCAGCCATGTTTCAAATAACTGTTATAGTGTTTGTTTGATTTTATTATGTATTAGGAAATGAAACAGATACTATATTTATACACTAGGTAATGTGAGATAATGCAGTCTGAATATGAAACATCCATGTATCTGTAAAACAGTAACTGCTTCACAGTGTTACTCACAAACTTCACTGGCACTGCTGCTCTTTGGCTGCCATCTACTGGCTGCTTGGAAAAAAGCAGTTAAAATGTACATGATCTGTGTTACTTTGTTGATTAGGTTGAATGTTTTCATTTATGGTCAGATGTTCCATTGTAATGAATTATGGGACAGCATTTTCTCCCCTCTTTTCATAAAGGATAGTCCAGTGTATCCTATATTAAAGGAAGCACTGAAGCCTCTTTCCTTAGTATTTGGAGAATTGCAACATCTCTTACTATGGCTGATGACTACCATGCAGATACTTCTGGGTCACATCTTTCAGTTATAAACAGACTATTGGTACGCACTGTGTACTGTCTCTGTCTCTGTGTTAGGCCAAGTATGTGATCGTGGCCACACCACCTGCTTTGAATCTGAAGATGCACTTCAACCCTGAGCTGCCCCCGCTGAGGAACCAGCTGATCAACCGTGTTCCCATGGGCTCTGTCATAAAGTGCATGGTCTACTACAGAGAGAACTTCTGGAGGAAAAAGGGTACGCAGGAAGTGAAAACACAGAGAGAGCGAATGCTGTTCAAGATGATGCCATTTCTAACGTTTTATTGTGTTACCAGGTTACTGCGGCAGCATGGTGATAGAGGAGGAGGGCGCTCCCATCGGCTTCACCCTGGATGACACAAAGCCTGATGGGACTGTACCTTGTATTATGGGGTTGGTACAGAGCTTCAAACAGTTCTCTGTAATTGTGTATATTTTGTATAATGATTCCATATTGTACACTACATCGCCAAAAATATTTACCTGTCACAGGACAGCTTTCAGACCTGAGTTATAAGATTGGTTGGCAAGTGGTTACTGGAGGTTGCCAGATAGCGCTAAGTGATATCAGCAGCCCCAAAGAAGTATACAATGCTGCACCATGATGAGTGCTTTAGTCATCATTAGGGTGGAATACAAATTTTTTCACTAGCGACCTGTGATTATCAGAGGGTTACTGACTGGCCTGTAGGCTTGTGTCTCAGCTTTACCATCTGACTCTGACCTAGTATTCTCGCATGAGCTCCTACAAGAATTTCCATACAGTGTAGGACTTGTGCTTGAATGGAGCTAAACACAAGTGATAAAGTCATCCAACCAGCCACACATGCTCATGTAGTGTTTTCTCTTTTCACTCTCCCCCCCAGATTCATCCTTGCCCACAAGTGCAGAAAGCTCTCAAGCCTGTCCAAGGAAGAAAGGTAGACACCAGTGGACAGAGATGGAAAAAAACTCTCACGAGCTGTGAGATCAGTTTAATCCCAACTCCTGTGTTGTTGTGTTTAGGTTGAGGAGGATCTGTGAGATCTACTCCAAAGTGCTGGGCACAGATGAGGCTTTGCATGTGAGTTTGGGTGCAAAGTGGTACACAGTCATGTGGATACTGTGGAATCACTTGACTGACTGCTCATGTGCCTGCTTGTTTCCTGCAGCCGGTGCACTATGAGGAGAAGAACTGGTGTGAAGAGGAGTACTCTGGAGGCTGCTACACAGCCTATTTCCCCCCAGGAATCCTTACTCAGTTTGGCAGGTGAGTCTCTCTCACACGTGTACACACACAAAAAAATAAACATAAATATGAAAGTGTGATCTTTTCATTTCAATTAACTTAATTTATTTGAATGTGTCAGCTCCTGGATATTAATGGCTAATGTATTGTAGCAGGCTCACCCGGACGACTCGCCTAAAGAAGGCCCCTGGACATTTGAAAGACTTTGTGTGGGGTGATGGGGTTGTTGGGGACAACTGACCCCTTCAGGTGCGGGCTATGTAGAGGGCTAGGGGGAGGGGCCGCTGGCCCAAAGGCTTATGGGTCTATACCTGATGTTAATGTTTCTAAGTTGTAGCGTTATAACGGCTGCTACAGTTAACATGTGTTGATTTGTCATTGCTGTTGTTAGTATGTAACATTACTGTAGCTGTGTGTTCTGTGCTTAGTGTGGCTGGCAGAGCACTGTGATTTTGAGCACCTCTCACTATTGCTGTGTGTGAAAGGGCATTCCTAATAAAAGGCTGTCCTTCCTGTAGTTTAGCGTTGAGGCTAGCGCAGGAACAGCAGGTTGAAACAGTCTCTGTCTCCTACTTCGCCTGAGCTCACCACAATATGTTTCAGCAGGATTTGCACTTATTTCTGCAAATCAGCGCCACTCGTACTCCATAAAATGACCCTGCCTGTCTGTGCACAGTTCCAGAGGGGACTCACTGAGATCACAACACTTTGTGTTGGATAATTATGTTTACCACACAAGCAATACTGTGATCTCATAATTCATCTTTTTTAAAGAAAAAAACTGACCGGTCCTGTTGGAGGCGTTCCTAACTGAATGGTGTTGTTGCTGCATTTCATGGGTTTTATTGGAGTGTGAACAAATGAATGCATTTTCAGTACAGCAGGACGTGTCCCCAGGATTTGCCCATTAAATCTATAAAACACAATCCAGTGCCGTGGCTGTTTGCAGGTATCTGATAGATTGCAACTGGTTTCATTTATTAGTCGAAGCTGCTTGTTGTACAGATCCTGGTGCATATGTTCACTATTAGAGTTTTGTTAACCTCCATATGAAAAACTGAAACTCCTTGTTAATCGTCATGTGAACCATATTTCATGTCTAAATGTCCTCACCAGATGTGCAAATGTGTTCTCACTCACAATGAAAAGTAAGCTGGAGTTGGAAACCTAACATTGTGCTTTTTTATACAGAGTAACTGTTTCACATACCGGGTGGTCCTGCAAGAAATAGAGTTAAAGAAAAAGTCCTTTCTTTGGTTCTTTTACGTTGAGCACAGTGGGGGTGGGAAGATTAATCCAAAGGAAATTCACTTTATGTTATATAATCCCATATTGCACTTATTCAGGTGAGATAATATTCTTAAATGAAGTGAATGCATGCTAAAGCTCAATGGTCAGTACAATGCTGGTGCATACATTAAAAATAAAACGTGTTTAAAACCTGTAAACCAGTTTAACCTCTGAAGCCTCTCCTGTTTCTCTCTTTTTTGCTCTTCAGAGTGCTGAGAGAGCCGGTGGGCAAGTTGTACTTTGCAGGCACAGAGACGGCCACCGAATGGAGTGGCTACATGGAGGGGGCCGTACAAGCTGGAGAGAGAGCAGCCAGAGAGGTCAGAGAGCATTTAAGTACCTGCTTTTCACTGCTACGTGTTAGCAAATACCAGTTCTTACCAGTTTAAACACCCTTAGAGGCAGGTTACTTATATATACCAGGTAGAAACCACTTAAATCATGCAGCTGGCACACCTATTAGTCACACCTCAGCCTGCTCCTGGTGTTTTGGATGCTCAGCCAGCAGTGCTGGGGGTCAGCTGATATCAAATCATGACATCCTCGCCTTTTCTCCCCTCTCATTTATGTCTGAGCACAGCTGACTGAAACAAACCATAGAATCAAAATGGTCCTCCCCACTCAGTCTTCTAAATCTCTCTTTAAGACACTCGCCTGCTGCTTGCACTTTATGTCCTTCTTCCAAGGCATTAACATTAGGTTTGGTTTCCTAAGATACTCCCCCATGTGTTCATGTTCCTCCATGTTTCTTAGCTCTGGCTCTGCTGCAGAGTAGGTCAGTTGCAGTAAAGGCCAGTCAAGCCTGAGTAGATTATCTGAGTGCATTAAACATAAACATACACTTATTCTTCTTTTTATTACTTAAGTTAAGTTGCTGTGTCGTGTCGTGTTGTATGTAGTGCCAACGTGGGACAGTTCCCCAATTTCATTGTGCTATTGTACTATGTATGACTGTGCAATGATAATAAAGAGTTATCTTATTAACATCACCCAAACTCAAAAATGTGTATCATGTTTAAAATTTAGACTGTTAGACTGTATTTTGATCCTTTTGAAGTCTTTGACTGACACCACCAATGTCTTTTCGCAGGTCATGTGTGCGATGGGTAAACTCCAACCTAATCAGATCTGGCAACCTGAGCCTGAGAACGATGTAAGAGAAGTCCTTATGCACCAAATTACAAGTTGGCCTTTGATTAAAAAAATGAACAATCAGTGGAGAAACACTCTGAAGTCTCTCGTCATGAATCCAAAACACTTTTTACCATAAATGACACTGTGAAAAAGATCATCTTGTAATAAATGAGAAAAAAAACTACCAGGCAAGACCATAATGTTTCTTGGGGTTGTAAACCAAGAGAGGTCATTTTCTCCCTCGCTTTCTATACAATCATTTTCAAGCAGAAGAGTTGCCCCCTGCTGGTCATGTAAAAAAATGCAGGTTTAAGACACCTTTGCATTGTTTACACATTTTGGACCCAAGATTACATAAGTTGTATATTGCCAAATCATCTATCAAGTATCTAGTTAATATCATGCACATGAAAAAGGCAGATATCTGATATCATCATTCCCTCCGTCCTGCAGGAAATCCGGGCACTCCCGTTTGTTACCACCTTCTGGGAGAGAAACCTGCCTTCGGTTGATGGTTTCCTCAAATTCTTAGGAGTCTCCACATTCCTGTCTGCTGCCGCCGCAGCTGGCTTGGTGGCCTACAAGAAGGGCATCATCCCCCGGAGTTAAACCACCCTGTCGTCTCACTCCTCCACATCTCAAGGGAACACGTCTCAATAGACACTTGTGTACTTCTAGTGCTTTATGGGCCCAAACTACAGAGTAGTGACCTACATAGGGTATACATTGTTTTTTGAGAAACACCGTGATGTGAGAAGGACTGCTCAGCTCATGCAAAAACACTAACACACTGTTACTCTGTCCACAAACGAAAGAGAGAATGAAGCAGGTGAGAAGGGCTGACTGAAAGGTGTTTGAGAGGAGGGACGAAAGCCTAACTTCAGTTTAAAACATGCAGACTCAGATTGTGAAACCAATGAAGGAAAAAAGATCAGAATCAGTTCGTAAGGGGAAACCTTCTCTGTCACTATTACTATCCCATACAATGCCAATGAAATCCACTGTGTCGATTATATGTGAGTTTATAAAAGTCGCCATGCTTACTGTGTGTATGAGCCTCGTCTGTGTCGCATGCTTCGGTGAGCATGCGTTCGTGAGCGTGTGGTCATCAAAGTTTCTGTACAAAGTTGCGAGCGCGTGTGCATGAGTTTACACTGTGTGTCTAATTACCGCTGCCTATTTTAGGTGCCAATTTATTCTGGCCAAGCAGCCGTAGCTGTTTGACGAAATCCAGTGACTTCAGAAGAGAAAAGAGCACCTAAAGTGAGTTGGTACTGCGTGAAATGGGCAATGTTGTTTCTCTTAAATTTTAATTTTATTTAAATCCCAAAGTGCAAATTATGTGCCCTAATATGAAATTACTGAATTCGTATAGCTAATTGTCTCCTTCATGGTGACTCCTTTCATATAAATCCTCTGTTTAAACTATAGTAAGTCTTAGGTATCAGCAAACACGGGCTACCAAATATGGCCACCAAAAATTAAGACGGTGCCAGTCTAAATGCTGAACCCATAAATTTAATAAGAAATCCTTAAACTAATGGTGACAATAATGATTACCGTATTATAAAGAATAATTAAACACTTCTCAGTTATAGTTACTTGTTGTTTTAACTCTTTACCCGCTTGTATAAATCGACCAGGAGTGACCTTGAATGCTTCAGGCTTATAGAACAAAACGACTGGTGTGCATCATAAGTTAGTGCGGGTGGTCTCTCCCTGTGCAACTAGACTTAGAAAAACCCAGAAACTGTTCTGATTGTCTTCAAACCACAACTTTATTGATATATGCTGAGGTGTCAAAACTCATCATCAAGGCTACAAAGGGGATGTCGTCAGTGTCTCTTTATGGAGTAAAGAGTTAAAGTTTATCCAGACTGAACACAGAGCAGGTACAGATGTTCAACAAATAGTTATGTTTTCTATATTTTTAATCTTCAAGTATACCAAATTTTTCATATCCATAGATAAAAGTGTGCACGTTTTATTAATAAGAGCTCAGAAGTGGGGCTAGAAGGTGAATGCAGCTTAGCTTTTTGTGACTTCTCAAACAATCTAGTTTTTTCCTGTAGTTTCTCTTCAACAGGAACTCTAGGCTCACGTACATAAGCCAGGAAGTGGTAAGACAGACCAGTTCACTGTTAGAATTTGTGGGATTTGTTGACAGACAAAAAGAAAAACTCATCCTAAGAATGAGAAGAGTCAGCCTTATTCTTTTAATGGAAATGTAGTGGTGTCCAGCTGCTAGTGTGGTAATCTATCGGTCAGTATGACGGAAGCATTTGAATGTATTTTCCTCACACTAGATAACACATGCATGGTGGTTTTGCTAAGGTAATCACATTTTTCACTTGTGTATTTTTACCTTTTCACATTCTCACTTCAGATAAACACGATCCCACCGGCTCTAAGGCGTCCTTGTAACAACTGTTTTGATTTGTTTAGGAAAAAGGAAACTGTCTTTTAGAGAAACTTTAAAGAAATGACATTCTTGCTGAAAAACTGACTCGCTGCAACAAAGGTTTAAGTACTGGCTGCTCAGCAAGCAGTGTCATCAGCAATCATTTGTCCGGGTAAAATCATTTGTCGGGGGTGTAGATGTGAAAGCCAACCTGCTGCACAGTCCTCTGTGTGCAGCTCTTTATGCCCACTACAAGAATCATGCTGTTCTTGTCCCAAAGATGTTTGTGAGTGTAGTTTATCTGTTGTGCCTTAATGGAAATTGTAACGTTTTTGTCATTTTATCGCAAGTGCCTGTGACTCTGACACTCTCAGCCCTCATCCCTCTTTTCCTCCCCCGCCTGCTCCGGAGGTGAGAGGTCAGATGGACCAGGTCATCGGTTCAAGGCATCATCTGCGCTCATTAACAGGGGTCAGCATTGTGTTCAAGTGTATCCGAAAACCTTTCATTTTAAAAGTTCCCCTTACCTGAGTTATGTCCTCACTGCAAACTTGACTCAGGTAAAGCCGGGTGTAAAAACACAGCATCAGAGCTCAGACTGTTGAGGTGATCCCTCTGCTTATCTCTGTGTCCGTGTGTGCTTCGTGTTGTCCCTGCAGCGCTTCTTCCCTCGTTGTGGTGTCCCTCTCCCGTCTGACCCTCAGTCCCAGTGCAGGTTTTATGTGCAGTTCTAGAAGTAATGATTGAATAATAATGTCACTTTTTGAACCATCACTAAAAGTGTTTGAGTTTATGGTTGGCTGAACAAACAAAGCCAGCAAATTCCATCCACCCTGTAGAAAAACAACAACAACAAACTACAGCACTCACAACAAACCATCAGCAGACGTGATGCAGCGTTATTCATTATGGGGTTTTTCTGGAGATGCCCCCCCTTCCTTTGTCCCTCTGTGCATATGAGCCTTCTTAACTATTCCTGTGACCTGCTCTTTGATGTCTTTGATTCCTCATACAAAGCTGGTGATATTTAACAAAATGTGAAATAAATCTTTTACTCGCCTTAACCTGATTTATTCTGGTGTCGTGTGTCATTATGTCGACTCAGAGCAGAGCTACAGCCCAACGGAGTGAAAACAGCGGTGTAATAGTTAAGAAAAATGTGGGGAAAAAATCATTAAAAGCTAGTCCAATGCCCAATGTGCCCAGGAAGAATAAAACTGCAGTTCCAAAAAGGACACTGTGTCATTTGTAAATAAAACCAGAATCCAATGATTTGCAAACAAGAGAACATATATGACATATCAAATGTTTAAGCTGAGTCAGTGTGCCATTTTAAGAAAAATAAAAGCTCATTTTGACTTTGATGGCAGCACCTGGTTTAAAAATAGTTGAGACGGGGCAACAAAAGCCAGGAAAAGTAGGTAGTGCTAAAAAGAAGGTTAGGTTAAACAGCATCAGATCAGTAACATGACTGGAGTGTAAAACGAGCGTTTCAGAGGAGCAGAGCTTCTCAGAAGCAAAGGTGGACGGAGGTTTACCAATCTGCAAAAACCTGCCTGTACAAATTATGGAACAATTCAGAATAATATTCCTCAACATAAAATTGAATGTGGAGAAATCTGTGTGTGCAGGGGACAAGTCTGACAATCAGTATTGGATGTCTGTGAACTGAAGTGAAAACAGATGTGATTCTGTCATGAAATTCACTGTCACATGAAAATCACCGGCTGTGAACACATTTCACTGTACCACCCACAAATACAGGCTGAAGCTCTACCGTGCAGAGAAGAAGCCATACGTGAACATGATCCAGAAACACCACCATCTCTTCTGTGCCAAAGCTCATTTAAAATGAAGTGACGTAAAGTAATCAATCAAACTGAAATTTTAAATTCTTTCATGGAAAACACTGATGACGATGGTAAAATGGCCTGTATTTACAGTGGGGCAAAAAAGTATTTAGTCAGCCACCGATTGTGCAAGTTCCCCCACTTAAAATGATGACAGAGGTCAGTAATTTGCACCAGAGGTACACTTCAACTGTGAGAGACAGAATGTGAAAAAAAAATCCATGAATTTGTAACCCAGTGTTAATTTGGTTATCTGATATTGTGTGATATTCAGTATATATGTATATATCTATATTGGGTGTTATAAAATGTTCTTCAATGATTTTGAGTTGTTTTTTTTACTTGCTATTGGTTTGCGGCTGCTTTACGACAGTCGACTGTGGTAGTACATGTGGGCTATGAGCTCACGTGGCTTGTAGCTGTGCCAGAGAGCAAGCTTGGGTGAGCTAGCGGGGAATATCTCCTTCTGCAGTAGCCTTAAAAAAGACTATTGTTCGTTCTCCTGCCAGACGCCTTACTGCTGTGCTATCTCGCTGGTGCCATTAAAAGGACAAGCGGCTGCCATCCCTTCATCCATCCGGACCTTGATTATTTGGACCGAAGTACTCACACACACGCCCGCACTCAGTGCCATACACTCTCTTTACTTTGCTGCCCAGCTAACATCATTGTTTTTTTTCTTTTCTTTTTGCATTCACAAAGACTATCCAAAGACATTTTGGTTATTGTCAAATAGACACTCTCTGATTACGGACTGAGGAGGTTGTGGTGTTACAACCCCAGGACTGAGAAAAAGGACTCTTTACATAATATATTCACTTGTCTCCTGGTTAGGAGAAGTGATTATTGATGGAAATATTTTTCTTCTTCTTGTCTTCATTTACATTGTATCCCAGAGAAGTTTTAAGTTGTTCAGGTTGAAACATTTGCACTTAGAGTCTGTTAAGTTTCCTTTGATGTATCAGTGTCAAGCTGATGTTTAAGAGGGTATGTTAAGGACAGATGTGCTCCAGTCCATCCAATCCTTTAAAGTGCTGGACACCGATGGTAAATTGCCATCAGACCCTAAATAAATTGTTCTCTGCTGTTATCCATATTGCTTCACTCATTCTTTGGTGAGTAGACGTATTGGTTACAAATCCACATGGTAGGATTTGTAAAGAATTTATTCGTAAATTAGGGTGGAAAATAAGTATTTGGTCACCTCAAACAAGGAAAATCTCTGGCCCTCACAGACCTGTAACGTCTTCTGTATGAAGCTTTTCTGTCCCCCACTCGTTACCTGTATGAATGGCACCAGGCACGTTCAGAGGGGGGCTAGAGGGGCTTGAGCACCCGCCCCTTTCCTGATGGGTGCCCAAAGTGCCATTTTGTTGAGGCAACTTTTTTAAAAAAAAAATTTTTTTTTCTTTAATGTGTGTGTGCGTGAGGAGTCTTGTCTGTGCCCCTCAACAATAATATTTAACTATTAATCACAGTTTTGCTAAATAAAAGGATCTGGCTTGCATCAGTCACATGATCACCAATGATCGCCCTTGACGGCAGAACGCGCTGGTTACGAGCCGGGAACGAGCTCACAAAGAGCACGCGCATTTTTTCCGGTCCGGAGCTGTAGGAGAAACACAAGTTAACTCAGAGACACAGACTGATGCGACAAAATCATTTAGTAGGTGTACAGCGTACACTGTAGTGTATAGCACCCAGGAGTATTAGCTTATTACGTACACGTTGGTAAGCTGTCTTGTTGCAACTCACGAACTGAAACAAACGAGTGTGCTGTGTGTGCAACAGCGCGACAAACATTACCTGTCCTTTTATTAACTGCACAAGTAGTGCTGGTCATAGCTGCTGGCTACCTGTGTAAGGCTGTCATGGATCTGTAGCTCTGTCACCGTTTTAGGGAACATATTTAGTTTTAAAGTATTTAGAAACATATTTAGTTTTAAAGTAAGTTTCCGGGCTTTTCCTGCCTTTCTGGAGGGATTATATTTCACTAAAAAACGATCTAATATGCATGTCCGCATAATTATGCATTATTATAATTATAATATATTAAAAACACACGCTGTATTTTAAAGAACATACATTAAGAAGCAGATAATATTAGATTTATATTTTAAATAAGACAAAATTTGGATTTTACAGCAGTAAGATTATTGTATCTCTACAGTTTAAAAATGTAATAAGCTTTCTCCCTGCACAGAGTGGATAGTGAAACAAATGGAATCATCATAATGACATTATTTCATATTTATTACTTCCCCCTACTCATTGCTTTATTATTGTAGCTCTAGTAATAAATAATAATGTAAGGATTCTGGATCAGCACCAAGATGCCCATAGTATATACAGTATTCTGAAGAAGGTCTAAAATGTCATTGTGTGTGCGTGCATGTGTGTGTTTTATTTAGATGGATTTTAAAAAAAAATATTACTCATGATATAATATTGTCCAGACATGCCTGGTAAGGACATGAGGAGGAAACAGTAGGAGCTGTGTGAGGCTGCTAAAGGCAGTGCTATAACATTTTTCTGTCATCACTTTATTATAGATTAAGTGCAAGAGTTGTTGGGTGTGGATAATTAGATTATAGTTTATTGCAATAGCAAGTTGTGCCTTGTTCTCAGATAGACAGCAAGTGGAGAGTGATATATGAAATGATGGGATGGAAGGAAGAAGAGAAGCAAAGAGTGAGTCACAGTCTAGTTTATTTCTCAGTTTTTTGTTGCCTTATGGTTCCAAGTGCTGTCACCAATCTTTGCATTTTGTTATTATTTCATGACACTTGTTTAATCAGCTACCATCTCTCCTGTGGACTTTTTACTGTCTACAGTCTCAGATCAACACAGCCCTGCCCTCCAGCACTATCCACAGCAACCCCTCAACAGCAACATTGTACCCATCAGGTAAAGCATCGGCTACGTTTGCTTTGCCTTGTTGCCCATATTAGATTCTTGATGAATGTGTGTTGTTGTTATTCAGCCTGGTTCAATGTGCCCCTTTTTAACTTTGAGCACCCGTCCCTTTAAACCTCTCTGCACAGCCCTGAATGGCACCTGTTTGAACTCATCATCTGTATAAAAGACACCTGTCCACAGCCTCAAACAGTCAGACTCCAAACTCCGCCATGGCCAAGACCAAAGAGCTTTCGAAGGACACCAGGAAAAGTATTGTAGACCTGCACCAGACTGGGAAGAGTGAATCTACAATAGGCAAGCAGCTTGGTGTGAAAAAATCAACTGTGGGAGCAATCATCAGAAAATGGAAGACATACAAGACCACTGATAATCTCCCTCGATCTGGGGCTCCACGCAAGATCTCATCCCGTGGGGTCAAAATGATCATGAGAACGGTGAGCAAAGATCCCAGAACCACACGGGGGGACCTGGTGAATGACCTGCAGAGAGCTGGGACCAAAGTAACAAAGGTCACCATCAGTAACACACTACAACGGCAGGGAATCAAATCCCGCAGTGCCAGACGTGTTCCGCTGCTGAAGCCAGTGCATGTCCAGGCCCGTCTGAAGTTTGCCAGAGAGCACATGGATGATACAGCAGAGGATTGGGAGAATGTCATGTGGTCAGATGAAACCAAAGTAGAACTTTTTGGTATAAACTCAACTCGTCGTGTTTGGAGTAAGAAGAATACTGAGTTGCATCCCAAGAACACCATACCTACTGTGAAGCATGGGGGTGGAAACATCATGTTATGGGGCTGTTTTTCTGCCAAGGGGACAGGACGACTGATCCGTGTTAAGGACAGAATGAATGGGGCCATGTATCGTGAGATTTTGAGCCAAAACCTCCTTCCATCAGTGAGGACTTTGAAGATGAAACGAGGCTGGGTCTTTCAACATGACAATGATACAAAACACACCACCCGGGCAACAAAGGAGTGGCTCCGTAAGAAGCATTTGAAAGTCCTGGAGTGGCCTAGCCAGTCTCCAGACCTCAACCCCATAGAAAATCTGTGGCGGGAGTTGAAAGTCCGTGTTGCTCGGCGACAGCCCCAAAACATCACTGCTCTCGAGAAGATCTGCATGGAGGAATGGGCCAAAATACCAGCTACTGTGTGTGCAAACCTGGTAAAGACCTATAGTAAACGTTTGACCTCTGTTATTGCCAACAAAGGTTATGTTACAAAGTATTGAGTTGTATTTTTGTTATTGACTAAATACTTATTTTCCACCCTGATTTACGAATAAATTCTTTACAAATCCTACCATGTGGATTCATGGATTTTTTTTTTCACATTCTGTCTCTCACAGTTGAAGTGTACCTCTGGTGCAAATTACTGACCTCTGTCATCATTTTAGGTGGGGGAACTTGCACAATCAGTGGCTGACTAAATACTTTTTTGCCCCACTGTATATAGCTCTTTACTAGTCCCTAAGGACCCCAAAGCGCTTTACATATCCAGTCATCCACCCATTCACACACACATTCACACACTGGTGATGGCAAGCTACATTGTAGCCACAGCCACCCTGGGGCGCACTGACAGAGGCGATAGACGATGAGTCATCAGATCATATATCTCTCCAGTGTGTCCTGGGCCTGCCCCGGGGCCTCCTCCCAGTGGGACATGCCAAGAACACCTCGCTCAGGAGGCATCCTTATCAGATGCCCAATCCACCTCAGCTGTCTCCTTTCGATGTGGAGGAGCAGCGGCTCTACTCTGAGCCCCTCCTGGATGGCTGAACTTCTCACCCTATCTCTAAAGGAGAGGCGAGCCACCCTTCGGAGGAAGCTCATTTCTGCGGCTTGTGTCTGCAATCTCGTTCTTTAGCTCACTACCCACAGCTCGTGACCATAAGTGAGGGCGAGGACGTAGATCCACCGGAAAATTGAGAGCTTCGCTTTTACACTCAGCTCTCTTTTTTACCACAACAGACTGGTTAAGCGTCTGCATCACTGCAGCACCAATTCGTCTGTCAATCTCCCGCTCCCTTCTCCCGTCATTCATGAACAAGACTCCGAGATACTTAAACTCCTCCACCGGGGCAGGAACTCATCCCTGACCCGGAGTGGGCACTCCACCCTTTTTCAGCAGAGGACCAAAGCCTCGAGTCTGGAGGTGCTGATTCTCATTCCCACGGCCTCACACTCGGCTGCAAACTATTCCAGTGCAGACTGGAGGCCATCACCTGATGAAGCCAACAGAACCACATTATCTGCGAAAAGCAGAGATGAGATTCTGAGACCACCCAAGTGAAAGCTTTCCCCGACTTGGCTACGCCTAGAAATTCTGTCCATAAAAATTATGAACAGAATCGGTGACAAAGGGCAGCCCTAGTGGAGCCCATCACCCACCAGGAACAAATCCACTTATTACCGGCTATGTGGACCAAGCTCTTGCAACGGTTGTATGAGGATCTAATGGGCCAAACACCCCATTCTCCCGGAGCACCCTCCACAGGACACTCCAAGGGACACAGTTTAATGCCTTCTCCAAGTCCAAAACACACATCTCCCTCAGAATGCTGTTGAAGCTCCAGAGGTGTGCGCTGAAGACCTCAAGGACTGGGATCTCTGCTAGGCTTTCCCCGCACACCCTCACTATATGTTTAGGCTTGAGTGTCCAGAATATTTCGCCGCAGGTCTAGTGATATGACTACAAAATTGATCATCGACCTGTGGCCCAGAGCGTCCTGGTGCCATGTGCACTTATGGACATTCTTATGTTCAAACATTGTGTTGGTTATGGCCAAACTGCGGTTTGCACAGAAGTCCAACAACAAAAAACACCACTCAGGTTCAGATCCGGGAAGTCGTTCCTCGCTATCAAACCCCTGCAGGTCTCACTGTTGTTGCCCAAATTAGCATTAAAGTCTCTCAGTAGGACAACAAAGTCCCCAGGTAGAGCAACCTCCAGCAGAGTCCAGCCCCTTTCCAGGAGGCTGGCTCCAGAGGCGTGCACTGAGGTAAGCCCAACTATATCTAGCCGGTACCTCTCAACCTCACGCACTAACTCAGGCTCCTTCCACACCAGAGGTGACATTCCATGTTCCAGTTGCCAGTCTTGGTTGCTGAGGCTCAATCAGCCAGGGCCTCCACTCCTGGCTGCGCTCTGCTCACAATGCACCCGACCCCTACGGTGCCTCCTTTGGGTGGCAGGCCTGCAGGAAGATGGGCCCATGTCCCTTTTTTGGGCTGTACCTGGCCAGGCCCCATGGACTAAGGCCTGGTCACCAGACGCTCGCCCTCAGGCACCTTCCCTGGGCCTGCCTCCGGGGCGGAGCCCCAGTAACCCTATCCCAGGCAGGGTGAACTGTTCCCTTGGTGGTCTTCTCATAGGGGTCTTCTGAATCGTTCTTTGTCTGGTCCCTTTGTCTGCATTCTTTGACTTTTGAAGGCTTTGTTACCAAACTCATGTTGGGCCTCTGCTGCTCTGCTGACAAAACACCACACTGTGCGCACCTGTTTCCCACTGAAGCAGTGCATAGTGAACATTAAAGATTGAGGATATAGCTGGAGCTTATCCTGCATATCAAATATTACAGACATGTTTTGGAGATTAAAACACTTCCTGCTATGTCATGGTCACATTCCCACCGACTCCTTCGGTCTGTAGTGCTTTGTAGTCCCTCGCCTGTCCACCACATTCATACAGCCACCAGCACAGCATTCTCCACAAATACACATCATTTAATGTAACAGGTATTTTCAGGAAAATAATTTAGTGTTGGATTTTTTCTAAAACATCACAATGCCAAGGAGCCGCTGACTGATTAAATTGCTTCCCTAGGAGCTGTTATAATATTAAAATAAATGACTCTATTCTTAGGCCAAAATAAGTAGTCAGAAGTACTAACAAATCTAACCTAACCCAGTCTTCAGATGCTTTAAGAATACAGGCACTGTTTTCATCGGGTATACTGCCACACAATGAGGAATTTTAATGATTTTAAAAGAAAGAATACAGGATCACTGATACGTTACAAGAACACAATTCACACTGCGTGATCAGAGAGTTACTGCTGATGCTGTATTGGACTGCATTTGTTACAGTCCTGGGCCTGTGGCCCAGTGTTTTGATTTTGCATTATTGTTTATTTGTCTGCTTTCTTCTTGGTTCGTGGCTACTAGTGTTTTGGTTTCTGTTCTGTACTTCTTAGCTTGTGGATTTGGACACCCCTGACAATAATAACGGTGACAGAACAGTAATAACTTATTTTATCCGATAAATAAACACTTTAAAATTGAAGTTTTTTTGTATATATTGTTGGGATTAAATTATTTGAAGTGCCTCAATTCTATGCTTTATATTAACTAAAATGGCATATAACCATGTAGTGTAGTATTAAGTGGACACGGCCCTGAAATAAAGGCATTAGACTATGTGTCCTTGGGGGGTAGAATGCTGTAGACTCTCGCTCACGCTTGCCTGGGAGAAAGTAGATAACAGGGGACCATCTTCTAGTGGAAAGCTACTGAAACACTGTTGTTTAGACTAGAGAGGGACCAGCAGGCACCTATTGTTAACTTCTGTGTGTCAATGTGTGCTGAAGGAACTGCCCCGGTGGATTTTGATGTTGGATGCTGAGCTATGAAAATCCCCAAGTACATTTTCTGTTTTATGATGCATTATACTGCTGATTTATAAGAAATACTGTTTGCAGAGAATCATGGCCTTATTTGTCTGATTAGAAAGAACAAAACATACTGCACAGGAAGCCAAGGTCCTAACTTAGACTCATTGAGAGAGAGAAAGAATGTGAATGCTTGGAGGGGGTCTGAAGCTATAAGAATGTGAGAAACAGTCAGACACTTCGAGATTTTGCCGGACACCCTCCTGTGCAAAACTACCGTCCGGATGTAATGCTCAAAGTGTTTGTATGGAATAATGACAATTGTGTTGGTTAAAGTGATTGTCATTGAGCATAAACACCGAGTGTTGTTCTTCCTTCAGCCCAAAGATCAAAGAATTGGGATATTTAACAATATACGTATATATGATTAGATTAGATTAGATTAGATGAAACTTTATTAATCCCTCGGGTGGGTTCCTCCGGGAAATTCAGTTTCCAGTAACAAAGCACCGACAGAAGTTGCATGTTACAGATACATTAAGGGGAATGAGAGTAAGGATATAAGCATAAATACACCATATATACACATATATAGATACAGAATATACAATATGGATAAATAGGATTGCTCATTTGAGTGAGTATATTGCACAGTGATTATTGCACAGTCAAATATAAGAAAGAGACAAAAAACAAATATTGCAAATATTGCATAGTGTAGAAAAGCACCTACAGCTCAGTTGTTCCCGCCCTCCCTTGTCCCCCTGTTTCTCCTCCCTCTCCCCTCCAGTGAGGAGTTAAACAGTCTGATGTTGTGTGGGACAAAGGAGTTTTTAAGTCTGTTGGTTTTTGACTTTGGGAGAAGCAGCCTGTCGCTGAATAGGCTCCTCTGATTGTTTACGACCGTGTGCAGAGGATGCCCGGCATTGTTCATAATGTCCATCAGTTTCTTTAGTGTCCTTTTCTCTGCCACTGTCACCAGAGTGTCCAGCTTCATGCCGACCACAGAGCTAGCCCTCCTGATCAGTTTCTCCAGCCTGGATGAGTCCTTCTTTGCTGTGCTGCTCCCCCAGCACACCACAGCATAGAAAAGGACTCCTGCGACCACTGACTGGTAAAACATCCTCAGGAGCTTCCTGCAGATGTTAAAAGACCTCAGCCTCCTGAGGAAGTACAGTCGGCTTTGGCCTTTTTTATACAGGTTCTGCATGTTGCATGACCAGTCCAGTTTATTGTCCACCCACAGCCCGAGGTACTTGTATGTGTTGACCACCTCCACCTCCTCCCCCTCTATCTGAACTGGCAGTGGACCTGGTCTGGACCTCCCGAAATCCACAACCAGTTCCTTGGTCTTTGAGGTGTTGAGTTGCAGGTGGTTTGTGCGACTCCATGCGACAAAGTTCCTCACCAGACTTCTGTACTCCTCTTCCTGATCATCCCAGATACACCCCATGATGGCCGTGTCGTCTGCAAACTTCTGAATGTGACATAATTCAGAGTTGTAGCAGAAGTCAGAGGTGTACAGGGTGAAGAGAAGAGGGGACAGCACAGTTCCCTGTGGTGCTCCTGTGCTGCTGACCACAGTGTCAGACGTGATGTCCTTCAGCCTGACGTACTGTGGTCTGTCGGTGAGGTAGTCGGAGATCCAAGCCACCAGGCAGGGGTCCACCTCCATCCTGTTCAGTTTTTCCTGAAGCATACAGGGCCAGATGGTATTAAAGGCACTGGAGAAGTCAAGAAACAGGATCCTGACCGTGCCTTTTCCCCCATCCAGGTGTGAGTGGGCTCTATGCAGGAGGTACAGGATGGCATCCTCCACTCCGACACCCGCCTTGTAGGCGAACTGTAGTGGGTCCTGGGCATGTTGTACCTGTGGTCGGAGGAGGTTGAGGAAGAGCCGCTCTAGAGTCTTCATAAGATGTGACGTCAGTGCCACCGGTCGGAAGTCATTCAGCTCATTGGGCCGGTTCCTTTTGGGGACTTCCATAGGGCGGGCACTCTCCCCAGTCGCAGACTGAGATTGAAGACTCGTTGTAGCGGCTCCCCAAGTTCAGCAGCACATGCCTTTAGCATCCTAGGACACACCTTGTCTGGGCCTGCTGCCTTTCTGGGGCGAAGCTTCCTCAGTTGTCTCCTGACCTGATCCACTGTGACACTGGGAGATGTTGGGGAGGAGGGGAGGGGGGGAGATGTCTTGCTGCTGAGAGAGGGATTGGAGGAGGGGGGTGTCATGGTGTCAGGAAGGGGGGGAAGCGAGGGAGGTAGGGGAGTGGGGAGAGGACTCTGTAGTAAATGTAGTAAATATATGTATGCTTTTAGAAATAATGCAAATTCATTAAAAAAAAAGTTACGAGTAAACTCCCTACAGGCCATGGGACTTCCTAAAATTTGCACAGAGCCAAAAATAAATAAATAAATGGATGGATTAAAACAAAAGTACAAAGGAGAAAAAGACAATGAATGAATTATTAATGAATTATTATTATACGTGGATGAATGAATTGTGTTTTTGTGTATTTCATTTTCTTAGTAAAATTTGAGTCAATAGTAAGTTTAAAAATATTATTGTTATTATTATTAATATTATTAATAATATTAATAATTATTATTATTATAATAATAATGCATTTTATTTGAGGGCGCCTTTCAGAAACCCAAGGTCACCTTACAAAGAACAAAATGAATAAAAGGAACAATAGTCATAAAATACATAAAATAAGTTAAAATTGCAAAGCAGAACTTGACAACAGATAAAATCAGCACTAAAGCGAATGAACCAGTTTAAACAGATGTGTTTTGAGCTGTGACTTAAATACGGAGAGGGAGTCAATATTTCTTATGGCTGGAGGAAGAGAGTTCCAGAGCCGAGGAGCAGAGCGACTGAAAGCTCTGTTCCCCATAGTAATAAGGTGTGAGGACGGAACAGTAAGATGAAGAGCAGATGATGATCTGAGAGGGCGGGAAACAGTGGTGATATGGAGCAGGTCACACAAATATAAAGGAGCAGATTTATGGATACACTTGTATGTAAGAAGTAAGATCTTAAAATTTATCCTGGCTTCTATGGGCAACCAGTGAAGTTGCTGAAGAACTGGGGTAATATGAGCTCTTAACAGAGTACGAGTTATGACCCAAGCTGCAGAATTATGAAGAAGTTGGAGTTTATGAAGGGACCTTTTAGGGAGACCAAATAGAAGGGAATTGCAGTAATCAATACGGGACGTAATAAGACTATGGACAAGGATGGCAGCAGCATGGGGAGTAAGGAAGGGACGGAGTCTGTTAATATTACGTAAGTGGAAGTAAGCAGACCGTGTTATGTAATTAATGTGAGACTGGAATGAAAGAGTATTATCAAGTATGACACCCAAACTCTTAGCCTGAGGGGAGGGAAGGGTAGGAGAATTTTCAATGTTAATGGAAAAACTGTGGGATTTGGTTAAGATAGATGGTGTACAAACAAGTAAAGCTTCAGTTTTATTACTGTTAAGTTTGAGGAAATTGGAGGAGAACCAGGATCTAATCTCAATAAGACAGTCTGAGAGGGAGGGAGGTGGGAGGGATGAATTGGGTTTAGAAGAAATGTAGAGCTGGGTGTCATCGGCATAACAGTGAAAATTTATATTATATTTTCAGAATATATGACCAAGAGGAAGCATATAAAGAATGAATAAAAGGGGCCCTAATACTGAACCCTGGGGCACACCAGCAGAAACAGGATAGAGACTTGAAGAATGGGATTTAAATTGTGGCACATCCGCAGTGAACTTTGCTGTGAAAATGATCTAAACAAAAGGAGTGCTGATTTCGGAATCTTCAAGTGTATGATAAGATCAAAATAAGCAAAATTGCATTTCATGTAATTAAACGGTTTTTTTAAGAAAAAACTGAAAACAATGACAGTTACAAATGTATTGTGCATTAAACAAGTTCAAACGTGGTGATAGAGCCAGCTCTGTTGCGGGTCATTTTGACCTGTACTGTGTAAATCCACTCAGAGTTGTCAAAAAACTGCAATAATAACCCCCCATTCTCTGCGGCCTGCTGGAGCGGGGGGGCTAGGAGGAGGAGTTGGCCGTCCGACTGCGGTCTGGAGTGTGGGCCTCCCTGCTGCTGCGGAGTCGGGGCGGTCTGCCTCCCCCCACCGCAGGGAAAAGGGTAACACCACCTGGGTCTGGGTGCAGTTCCCCCCCTCCAGGGGCAAGGGTACCTAGACCCGGTTTGTAGAGTACGCTTGGGGAGTGTGATCGTGTGTACAGCGTCTCTTTATGTCTGTCTCCACTTTGGTTGAGTGTGGAGTAATTGCATATGAGAGCATGAGGGTGGGAATGGATGTTTGTATCTGTGTATGCCTGTATGTCTGTGTCTATATGTCAGGTTGGGTGTCAGGCGCCACCTCTCTGGGGACATCTCAGGCCCTCCAAGGTTTGGAGGCCTATCTCCCCCTACCACCACTTCCCCTGCCAGTGGCGGACTCCCTCAGGTGTCGGTGCGTTGGTGGTTCTTTGTGTCCGGGGATGGGCGTCCAGGTACACACCGGCTCACTCCTTAGCGGCCGCTTATCGGGGCCTGGAGCCTGGGGCTCGCTGGGGCCACTTCGGAGGTTGGGTGCCCCCGGCCTCTCGGCCTGGGTCTCGGTCACTCAGGCACGGCTGGCTGCCGGCGGAGCTCACGGGCGCGTCACTGCAACTCCCCCCTGGCTTCTGCTCCGCGGCTGCTGAGTGAGCCCTCATCTGAGACTCTCCTCAGCTCTTTCTGGGACAGTGGCGTGGCTGCCCCTCTGTTGGTCTTCCTTGGTCTCTTGTGTTCTGGGGGCCTCTGGATGTCTGGAGTTTTGATCTCCTCCATACCTGCTTCATGCCCTGGAGGACGGGGCTGTGGCCCCCCCACACCCTCTAGCAGATCATAACATGAAGGAACCTTTTTTTTTTTAAAAACAAGCGCGTCCATGCTCACAGGTGTACACACGGGTGATCACACCCACAAACTACACCCTTTTTGGCTCCTACCTCAAAGCACACTGTGTTCTGTTGATCTTATGTGCTGCACAATAATGTTTAACATTTAGTATTTACTGTCATATTCCCATATATCATTGTGATGTTGTTTATTCTATTACTCTTGTTCTCTTCTGCTTGTTTTCTTTTTTCTTTCTCAGCAGGTGATCCAGGTGATCGATATATGCATTTTTTTTTTCTCTGCTCATTCTGTTGGTTTATGTTTTTTGCCCTTCTCCCCCGTCCCTCTTCTCAGCTGTTTCTCTTTCCCTCTTTCTTTCTCCCCTTCTTTCCCCCAGTCAAGTCTGTCCCGTATTCAGTAAGTGAAAATAAAATAAACAATAAAAGGTGAATCAAATGGACCATTACGGCAAGGCTGGGATGGTCAATTTGGTAAAGTAAATCCGTTGGGCATCTTTCTTTGCCTTTAGACAACAATTCTGATGGCAAAAGAGCCAAACGGGACAGGCAAAAAAAAACAAAAAAAACTGCAATAAAACAAAAGCAACTTTACTTTCCATTAGATAAACATTTAGACATACAACACAGTTTGACTTTCCATAACTATTTGTAGGAACAATTTAGTCGAGGTTTCGTTCTTACAAACACATTTCTTTTGAACTTGCCTGATGTTCTCAGTTTTTCAATGTTCAACATTTTCAATTTTGTCCACATGATGGACAGAATGTAACTGTGCTTTCTGTAGATGTACTTCTTGCATTTCTGACAAAAAGTGCTTGTTTTAAAACATGAATCTTCCTAACTTAGATTTAAGACAAATGATTTCTACGTCTCCTCCAGCCTCAAAAACAGATGACAAACCAATCGACACACCTGAGTTACTGACTCTGTTATATCCACTCACTCTCACTGGCTCTGTTTATTACTGATCACTGTGTAACTGCTGTAAATTCACAGTAACTGCCACCTCCTTACAAATGTTTATTGCATTAACCACACTTGTACAGACTGTATATAACTACCAATTGGTAGTTATATACAGTCTGTACAAGTGTGGAGAGTTAACTCTCCAGTCATGTTGATGGATTGCCTATATTGGCTGAAAATATTCATTTCCAGGAAAAAGACACAGGCAGACGATGCTTACAGGATGTGATGTGACAACACTAATGAAATATTGATGTGTCATAGTTGTCCAAGGCGTATTTCACTGTTATGGAAAAAGAAAATATTAAAATCATGATGACCAATTGGAGTGGTGATTTCTATGATTTTGTGTATATAATTTGGCATTTCTTACTGATGTAGGCCAAAAATAAGTACATGATATCATTTCATTCAGTTCAAAGGTTTATTTGCATGACGCACAAACAGACACAGTTGAAAGGTACAAATGTATCGTGCATGAAACGAATTCAAACGTGCTGCAGATGTGTGTCACAAGTTGATCTGGCTGTAGGCTGTGGTACTTGGCCAGAGGTGGCGCTGGTAGATTCGAGTCCATGTAAGTGCGCACAAAGTAAACTGCTCGCTTTAGTTGTGAAGCAAAATCGCTGAAATCGGAGTAATAACACGTGCGAGGGGAACGATAACGACGACAAGATTCCCCCGATCGTTTACTCTTGCTGTCCTGTGGACAACATCGGCGTGGTGTTAATTGTTTGTTGTTTTCGCGTCGCGCATGAGAATATCACCAGGTAAACTCGCGATATTTTTAAACATTTTGTTGTTCAACAGCATCAAGACTGACGGAGTGTATTTGAGATAACCTCACAAGTGTCACAGATGACACATTTGGCGTTTTTTCCTGGTTTGTCGGTAGCAGCTCCTGAAATGCAAGTCTGCCACACATCTGTTCGACTAACGCCAGTTGATCTAAACGCCAGTAGATCTGGAACACCGGGTAGAAGTATAGAGCCACAGGTGGAGAGACAGCCAGGCAAAAACGGAGCCGCAAAAGATCCGTAGCAGAGTACTGGAGAAGAGCTGTCGTCGGGTGATGAAAAAAACCCCAGGTATTATTATTATTATTATTATTATTAGTAGTAGTAGTAGTAGTAGTCCATAAAATGTTTTTTCCTAATGGCCCTCCATGCCCACAGGGTAGGGCTTTACTATGGGTGGGCGGTCTCTGCAGGGAGTGGGCTTGCCCGGCGCTTTTTAATCCAGATACGCACCCTACGTTCGGTAGGGTGCGTATCTGGATCCGGAGCTGACACGGCCAAGAGGGGAAAGAAGACACACCACCCAGCAACATGACTGCACCCAGCAACACCTACGACGTTATAGTGGTCGGCGCGGGCATATCAGGTAGGCTGCACGTTAGAAAACTTTAGTTTGGTGTGCAGGCTGTGCGGACGAGCTGAGCAAATAAACTGATTTAAGCCAAAGCTTCGAACAGAGCTTCCACAGTGGAAGAAGCTGTGCGTGCGTGCGTGCAGAGTGACGGAGAGTTTTTCATTATTCGTAGTGTTTTTCTTCTTCTTCCGTGAGGCTACCTCCCCTCTCCTCCTCTCTCCAGCTCTTTCACCTCTGTATCACCGCAGCAACAGCAGAGCAAGTTGAGCAACAGCTAATCAACCAGCGCATACTTTGTGTTACATAAGAGGACGTGAGCTGTATGGAGGGCCAGGAGTGAGGAAATAAATGAATGAAATACGTTATTAAATAAATAATTAAATTTGTCATTAATTAATTAAAATTTAAATTAATTAATTAAATAAATGTTTAAATAATTAATTAAATGCCCATTAATTTCATTTAAAACATTGAATAAATTATGTGTTTATTTATTTCAAATTGTATTTAATTATCAACACATTTAATCAATTATTTAATGATGTATTTATTTAATTCATTTTGACAGTCCTGACCCTGCGGCTCTCTTCATGAATTACTTTTATCTGCCAACCTCACCCATCAAACTCAGGGGGTGGGGTTAATGGTGTTCGAGTAAAAACCATTGCTTTGGCCTGGTGGCCAGTCTTTTTATTGGACATTTCTCTAACTAACTGAACTTGCCTTTAAATACCCTGTTTGTATGTCACCGAATACAGTTTAAATATTTTTTTTAGCCGAGAATGTAGAGGTTTAATCTTCAGATATCTGGTCGGTTTGTCAAGATCGAGCCTATTTGCAAAAGTGCTCCGATGATTTCGGAGATGTCTGCCCCGCCCAGTCTCACAGCAAAACCTGTGACATACCCATACTCCATATCCCAGAGGTCAGTGTATGACAAGCTGTTTATCTACTGTATACTCTGTGGTTGGTGAGCCAGTGCTCAGTGCTTTACTTGTTAGCTCTTCCTCCCCACATGATCAGCTGGTTGGCTGGTTTGTGATTTGTTGAGAACCTCAATCCCCCCTGCCCCCCTCTATTTTTTTCCCCAGAGCTCTCTCAGTTCATTTGAAAAGCAAATGTTATGTAATTTTATTTAAGAGTTGCATGCCTACCTAAAAGCTAATCAGTGTAAATGCACAACGGAAAACAATTAAAGTGGGAATACCTGTTGATGGTATAACAGTGTCCTAACTAGCATAAGAGAAACCAGATTTACTTTAAAAATAAACAAAGAAGTTCAAATCTTTGTCTTTCTTATCAGATTTTCCAAACGATCCTCTTGATCTGGTTTTGAGTGATCTAATAGAGCGCAAAAACAATGTTTTTCTTTGAGAAGGGGATTTTTGGAAGCCTTTTTTGTCATTTATTTTAAAAGACCTTTAAAATCCCTGTGTGCCTTTTGCTATTGCTTTTTTTACAAGTACAGAAAGCACATATATTGCTTGAATCCTTATGTTTAAGTCCTGTTGGTGTCTCTGTCCTTCTGCAGGTTTGAGTGCTGCAAAGCTGTTGAAAGCCAGTGGGCTCGATCCTGTAGTGTTGGAAGCCAGAGACCGGGTTGGTGGTCGTACCTTCACTGTGCAGGTAAGGCAAAGAGTGTCAATACTACTGTAGGAGCGGCTCATAAAAGAGACAATCAGTAACAGTAATATAAATGCTTTCCAGCCTTTTTAATTTTACAACCAAGATAGTGTATCTATTTCTTTTAATGGGCATACAGAAAAAAAATGACATTTATATTCAAGTCATTTATGAGCGTAGAAGTGCAAGCATAGATCAGTTAGCCTTTTCAGAAATATCTGTGACATTTCTTTCTTTTTTGTCATGATCTAATTGTGAGTATGTGTCTTTTAGAATAAGGAGGCAAAGTGGGTTGATCTAGGCGGTGCCTACATTGGACCGACACAGAACCGCATCCTCCGTCTGGCCAAAGAGTACGGCATAAAGACCTACAAAGTCAACGAGCAGGAGAACTTGGTGCATTATGTTAATGTGAGTGTCTTTTTTTTTATTGCAGATAATTTTCTATTCCAAGCTCTCTTGGTTTATGTTATGTCTGTGTAGTCTGTGACAGATCATGACATGTTCCAGATGTATTCTTCACTTTAAGTGATGGAGTAAATGATGACAATGTTCAGAAGATGATGCACCATATCCTGAGTCTGACCCATTATCCAATAAAAAGGAAATCCAAGTCTCTGCTACTTTTCTGGCATCACGCAGTAGGCATGGCAACAAGGATCTTTATCAACATTTTTCAATTGCCACTTTCTGCCGCTGGCACTTTTCCTGTCAGCTTAACTTTTGCATGAGCTAACAGAGCTAGCCTCTTTGCCATCAGCAGTAGAGTTTGAAGCATTTTTGGGGAATCTTTTTGTTTGCACTAAAAACAAATTTTTTACTTTGCACACAAAGTAAAACATTGTTATCATCATTGTTAACTTTAGTTCACTTGACTGTACCGTATTTACCGCACTATAAGGCGCACGTAAAATCCTTAAATCTTCACAAAAATCAACAGTGCGCCTTATAATCTGGTGCGCCTTATGTATGAATTTTGTTTTGTGCTTACTGACCTCGAACCGGTTTTATGTGGCACACTATGCTCAAAAATCTGTCAAAAAAAGATTTTTAGTGCCACTTTTTGGAGCATTACGGTTACCGTTGCCAGGAGCCTCGCGGAGTAATACGTACTGTGCTTCAACACAACATTACCGTGTTGTGTGTGTGTGTGTGTGTGTATAACGACTCCAAAATGGCACCCGTGAAGAGACACGCTTACGAAGCTGATTTTAAACTTTGAGCAATTAGTTATGCAGAAGAGAATGGAAATAGAGCAGCTGCGAGACAATTTGGCATTAATGAGTCCATGGTGCGCAAGTGGAGGAAGCAAAAAGATGACCTAAAACAAGTAAAGAAGACCAAAAGGAGTTTCCGAGGGAACAAGGCGCGATGGCCGCAGTTAGAGGACAAAATTATCAATTATCATCATCTTTCCTCCCCACTGCTGTCAGACTCCATAATAAAGACTTTAACTGATCAAGCACACACATCCATACATATGCAATAATACTAAGTGCAATAATCCTTTCTGTCATCGTTGTATTTTTACTCAGTTGTATATAGTATTTGTATTTGTATTCTATTTTTATCTTATTGTATATTTATTTTATTTTATTCTACTGTATATAGTATTTTATTTTATTCTATTCTATACAGTTGTGTACTGTATTTATTCTTATTGTATTCTAATTTTTGCCTCATAACTTTTGCACTGTCCACTTCCTGCTGTGACAAAACAAATTTCCCACGTGTGGGACTAATAAAGGTTATCTTATCTTATCTTATCTTAAATTGAACAGTGGGTTATTGAACAGAGAACAGCAGGTAGAAGTGTCTCTACAGTCTCTATTCGACTCAAGGCAACAGCGGTAGCACGTGACATGCAGATCAAGACTTTCGAGGGGGACCTTCTTGGTGCTTCCGTTTTATGAAAAGGCATAATCTCTCAATCCGCACAAGAACTACTGTCTCACAGCAACTGCCAAACGATTACAAAGAAAAGTTGGCCATTTTCCGCACGTACTGCCAGAATAAGATCACTGAAAAGAAGATCCGGCCAGAACACATCACTAACATGGACGAGGTCCCCTTCACCTTTGACATCCCCGTGAACCGTACTGTCGAGAAAACAGGGACCAGTACGGTATCTATACGCACCGCAGGGAACGAGAAGTCATCCTTCACTGTAGTTCTGGGCTGCCAAGCTAATGGCCAGAAACTACCACCCATGGTCATTTTCAAGAGGAAGACTTTGCCAAAAGAAAAGTTTCCGGCCGGCGTCATCGTCAAGGCTAACTCAAAGGGCTGGATGGATGAAGAGAAAATGAGCGAGTGGCTGAGGGAAGTTTATGTCAAGAGACCGGATGGCTTTTTCCACAAATCTCCGTCTCTTTTGATCTATGACTCCATGCGCGCCCATCTCACCGAGGCTGTCAAAACCCAAGTGAAGCAAACTAATTCGGAGCTTGCCGTCATTGCGGGTGGATTAACCAAAGAACTCCAACCACTAGATATTGGTATCAACAGGTCGTTTAAAGTTAAATTACGAGCTGCGTGGGAGCATTGGATGACAGAAGGCGAACACACATTCACCAAGACAGGGAGGCAACGCCGAGCGAGTTACGCCACTATCTGCCAATGGATCGTGGCTGCTTGGGCTAAGGTATCAGTCTCAAGTGTCGTCCGAGCTTTCACGAAGGCTGGAATAATCACTGAACAGCTAAGTAACAGCAACGAGACTGATTCAGATAATGATGAGAGGGATCCGGGCATGCTTGATGCCAAAATTGCCCAGCTGTTTAACTCAGACACTGAAGGTGAAGAGTTTGATGGATTTGTGGAAGTTGAATGAACTGGAAATGTAAGTGTATTGTTCAATATTTGATGTTTAACAGCTTAACAATGTTAATAGTTACTGTGAATGAGTTGGTTAAATTTTAACTCATCCGATTGTTTTATTCTGCTGAATGCACTTTAAACGCCTTTTAATCCGGTGTGAGAGGGATCCGGGCATGCTTGATGCCGAAATTGCCCAGCTGTTTACCGTAACTCAGACACGGAAGGTGAAGAGTTTGAGGGAATTGTGGAAGTTGAATGTACCGTACTGGAAAAAGTATATTTTTCAATATTTAACATGTTACAGCTTAACAGTGTTAAGAGTTACTGTGAATGAGCTTAATAAAGGTCGAGTTATTTTTTTGTTTGTCTTAATGCGCCTTATAATATGATGCGCCTTATGTATGAAAACAGAGCCAGTCTTCAACAGTGCGCCTTATAATCTGGTGAGCCTTATAGTGCGGTAAATACGGTAATCTGCTAAATTAGCCACTCCCCCCACACACGGTCGTACAGAACATATATACTCAGTGGAGGAGCTTGTTAATGATCTCAAGACTAGGAACAGTCACCAAAAACACCAATGGTTACACACTGGTTGTAATGGTCTAAAATTAGAGAATAATGTGGCTCAGGAGGTAGAGCAGGTCATCTATTAATCAAAAGGTACGGGTACATTAGACATGCTAAAGTGCTTTGAGCGTTCAAGTAGAATAGTAATGTGCTGTATAAGAACCACTCCATTTACCATATACCGAATCTTGCAGCGCTCACAAGGTTCCCCCTGCTCAAGAAGGCACATTTACAAACCCCTCTTAAGTTTGCCAGTGAACACCCAAAAAATTTAGAGAAGCCTTGGAAGAAAGTAATGTAATCAGATGAAAACAAAATCGAGCTCTTTGACAACAACTTAACCCACAGTGTTTGGAGGAGGAGAAGTGATGAGTATGACCTAAAGAACACAATCTCCACAGTCAGAGGTGGAAATATTGTGTTTTGGGCTGTTTTTCTGCTGTGGGTACAGGATGACTTCACCGTATAGAGGGGCCAATGAATTGGACTATGTGCCGTAAAATCTTGGACAAGAGTCTTCTTCCATCGGCCAAAAAACTGAAGATATGAATGAGTCTTCCAGCATGACAATGACCCAAAATATACCACCAAAGAAACATAGGAGTGGCCAACGAAGAAGAATGTTAAGTTCATTTTGCAGCTTAACCATTCTCCAGACCAGACCTTTCTACCAGTCCTGTAGAAAATGTGCTGTGGGGGTCTTTAAAACCTAAAGCATTTAGAGATTTTCTGTAAAGAGGAGTGGGCCAAAATCACTCCTGAAATGTGTGCAAACCTAATGACCAACTACAAGAAATATCTTACCAAAGCTCACACTGAGCTCAGGGTTTTATTTGATTTGATTTGATTTTTTTTTTGGACAGTGGTTTGGGGGAAAAATGAAAAATGAAATATCTGGAAATACTGGAAATGCCATCACTGTCACCCTTCACAGAGCGCTGAGCCATCTGGCTAACAGGAAGAGCTATGTGAGGATGCCCTTCGTGGACTACAGCTCAACATTCAACTCTATAATCCCAGACATCCTTATCACCCAACTGAGAATAAAAAGGCTGCGCAGAGGGTAATTAATACTGCCAAAAAATAATTGGCTGTCCTCTGCCACCCCTTCAGATCCCCCCTGCCACCTGTTCCTAGGTTCAAGCTCGGTAAACACCCTGGTAAAGAACCCCCAACAGTGTCTGCACTTCCTCCTTGTCCCAAGGAAGAAAAACCTGGACTAGAACCAGAACTTATTAAACAGGAAAAAACAACAACAAGAGAATAATCAGAATCTGAAAATTTCACAAAACACTTGACGCATCAAACACTGGAGGATAGCAAACAGGAACAGAGACATGAGACACAGACAGTCTGACAAAGGACAAAGAAAACACTATGACAATATATACACAAAACAGATCTTGAACAGATCTTAGAATGCTATAATAATCACAGTGAAACTATCAGATAATGTAAAACTGTTTGCATTGTATGTTGGTCTCTCACATAATGAATGCTCTGCAAGATAGAAATCCAAGAAATCTTTAGACTGACTTCAGAGGTGGTGTTTAGATATGATTTATTATCTTACACCTGGGAACCAATCCCTGCATCGGCAGTTCACAGCAATCAGTCTTTATTACCTATATTTTTATACCGTGTGTGTGTGTGTTAGTGTTTTACTACATTAGTAAAATTTTAAAATTGTTGTTGGTAAATCACAAACACCTTGACTGAGGCAGGTGAGGCCTGCAGTTCTTGAGATGTTGTTCTGGATTCTTTTGTGACCTCCTGGATGAATCATTGATGCACTCTTGGAGTAATTTTAGTAGCCCATTTGTGAATAACAGCTCTCCACTTGGCTCAGTCTTAGAAATGGTTTTCCAGACCGATAGTTGTCAGCAGATTAGTCTTTCAGCTGTTTTTGAGTTTCTTCAGATCATGGCATGACGTGTCGCTTAGCCTACTTTACTTTGTCAGACGGGTTCTACTTGAGTGATTTCTGGATTCAGCAGTTATCAGACCTGAGTGTGGCTAGTTGAAACTGAACTTTCCAAAGTTCAACTTTCCAAAAAATGTGGTTGATCACAGTAAATTCACGATTTAGGACATGGTAGGTTTGTTTAGCCTTTTCCTTACTAAATTAATGTATTAATTAATCGAATCTAATAATAATTTACTAAATTTTAAAACTAAATGTAGTTTAAGAAATGAGAAATTAAGAAGAGCAAACATTTTCCCAGTACTGTATATTACAATAGGCAGTAAAATAACTATTGATAATAGATGTTTGTTTCAAAGTCAGATAAGAGCGTACAATATAATTTGGGTAAAAGGCTAAGGGCAGTGATTAGCATTTTCTGTGGTTCTGTGAAATCTTTATCTTTAGATGGTTGTCATAAAGTCCTCCTCTGCAGTACAGTCACCTTTGTCTTCAAGTAGCGTTCTTTGGTCCTCTCATTGAGGACAGGATCTTAATCTCGAGACTTCCAGGCCATATTCGGCACAGATGTTTCTGTACACTATGCCGGCCACTTGGTTATGGCATTCCATGTATGCCCTGCCTGCTAGCATCTTGCACCCTGCTGTTATGTGCTGGATTGTCTCAGGGGCATCTTTACACAGCCTGCACCTGGGGTCTTGCCTGGGGTGATAGAGCCCAGCCTCTATGCTTGTTCCGGTGCTGCCATGATTAGCGCCTCTGTGCTGTCTTTCAGTCCAGCTTTGTCCAGCCACTGTGGTACTGACACTAACTAGCCTCTGACCTCCTTCCTTAAGCTTAGCATACAACCTTAGGGCTTAAAGTTGGCCTCTAGTGTTGTCCACCACATCCCCATTGAGTTCCTGATAGTTCCTGATAAATTTACATTTAGTTTCTTCTTAGGGTCCTGTTGATCTTGTACAGGTCTAGGCATTCCAGCATCCAGTTGTGGGGCATCAAGTTGTAGGCCTTCTTGTAATCAATCCAGGGAGTGCACAGGTTTGTCAGCCTAGTCTTGCAGTCTCGGCTGACTGCTCGGTCTACCAGTAGCTGGTGTTTTTCTATGTCTCTGGTGTACCTCTTTAAGCAGCTGGCTAAGGCTGTGAGTCTTTGCTTGGCAGTTTCCAAGGCCTCAGGTATTGGACAACTTGCTGTACTTCTTAGGCACCTTCTTTGTCGCACCTTTCTGCATCTCCGATAGTTGGCTAACCTCCCTCCGTGCCACCTTGATGCCTCCAGTCTCCTTTAATGCAGTAATAATGCAGTTACAGCTGCATTGTTTTACAATGAAATGAAGAACTAAACAATTTTGATATTCTTTTTGTTTTGTTTTTTCCTTTGGCTCTATTACAGTGGTATTACATTACACAACACAATAAGTTAGGAGACTGTAAATAATAGGAGACATTATTAGTTTAAGCTGCAGCTGCAGACCAAGACAGTACAGTGTAAGTGTTATTCCAGAATTGTCTCTGAGCTGACAGCTCTGTGAGGCTTGGGCATTTCCACAAAGATGTATAGACAGTTTTTTTCTCTTTCAAAGAAGTTTGTGTTTAATAAGGTTTGAAATAAATGTTCCTGTCAAGCAAAGCTCTCAATACTCAAGCTCTCAAATAATCTCTCTAGCGTATGACGCTAGAGAGATTATTTGAGATTCCATCAACACACATAAATGAATGTACTCAAACCATTGTTATCCTCCACATAGCAAAGGGAACTTTGCTAGAAAGCAACAAAAATGAATCTCTAGTTACAATTGTGGTGTGGCAACACTTTAGTGGTTTTAAACCCACTGCATCTACCCCTGACTGTCACCTCTGTGTTTGTATGTCTTTGTGTGTGATTGAGAAATGCAGAAATAAACTAGACCAGGCATAAAAATTATGGCTTTAGATTATGGCTACTCTTATCACATTTAATGATTCAGTATCTCTGATTCAGTTGTAAACATTGCACAAGCTATTACTCCACTTTCTCCACCACTCTTCAAACTGCTTTCACGGTCAGTTAGAGGTCAACTGAAACAAATCTTTAATGGCAAATGCTGAAATGTTGTTCTTTGAATGCTGCCATCATTAAGCACAGCTTTTATAAGCAATGGTTATTTGATGATTGAAGAATATTGTTTTGGTGATGATGGCCGCAATCATGTGTCCAACAGGGAAAGTCTTACCCGTTCAAAGGCTCCTTGCCTCCCATGTGGAACCCCATCGCTTTGATGGACTTCAACAACCTCTTTAGAACAATGGATAAGATGGGCGAGGAGGTAAAGCAGTTCTCACTATTAATGAGTATTCTTATTAATAAGCATTCTAGATTGGTTTACTGGACAGGTTGCACACCTGCTACATGCCTGACTCATGCTGAACACCCTCCTGCATTTCAGATTCCCAGAGACGCTCCCTGGAGAGCTCCCCATGCTGAGGAGTGGGACAAGATGACCATGCAGGAACTCTTTGAAAAACTCTGCTGGACCAGGTAACATGTTCAAAATGTTTCCCGTTTGTGCAGAGAATAGGTCTAGCTATTCATCCTGTTATCTCGTTTATATCCAGTTTAAAGTTTTATTGTTAAATCATGTGACACAAATGTTGAAGGTGGTCTCTAACAAAAGAAATGTCGTTTTATTTTCTAATATCTCATATGAGTCAGCGAGGCTGGCTGGTGGAGTGATAGGTTATAACCTAATGTTAGCAACCTCAGTTACTAAGGTTTCATGGGTGCAGCATTCTGCACAACAGACTTGGCATGAAATGCTAGAATTCCACTCACTGAAGCTGGAAGTAAAATTAACGCTCTTTGGTTAATTTTGGTTAATTGGCTAATTCCAATAAAATGATCTCCAACACCACAGTCACAGTTAAGAGGTCCAGTTCAGTGACTCAAACTTGCAGAGGTGGAAATGGTTACAGCTTCCTGTGTCAGCACTAATAAGAATAAGA
This sequence comes from Maylandia zebra, assembly GCF_041146795.1. Lineage (NCBI taxonomy): Eukaryota > Metazoa > Chordata > Actinopteri > Cichliformes > Cichlidae > Maylandia > Maylandia zebra. The sequence goes on along the minus strand of NC_135182.1, from coordinate 9,906,376 downwards.
ATTCTCATCCCTGCAAAAACTTTGAAAACGGATGCTGAAGGTTGTAGCTGTTTCATAGAGGTTTTTGGTGGAGAAGCTTCAGTATATGATGCACTGTGAGTGAGAATGTTTTTGATAATCTAATTACTGTGTAAATTTAAAATATGCAGCTTATAAAAGTAAATGACAACAGTCCTGCACTAATTAAATGATTGTACTGCTCCAGCGTTTGAATTAATCCTGTAATGTATCCTATATTAAACTAAAATAAAACTTTAGTTCAACTTTGAAACTGCTCAAATGTAGATTATGTGCAAGTCTCTGCTGGAAAAGTAGGACAAGCAAGCAGAAATCCCTGACATGGTGATTTATTTGTGCTTTGTTCACACTCTTACAAAATATAAAAATTGTGACTGGGGTACCTGCAGTATTTAAAGACTTCTTACCTTCCATGTAATCCCTCCCAGAACTGCTCGTCGCTTCGCCACACTGTTTGTCAACTTGATCGTGACCGCTGAACCCCACGAGGTGTCAGCTCTCTGGTTACTCTGGTACGTCAAACAGTGTGGAGGAATAATGAGGATCTGCTCCACCACCAATGGAGGACAGGTATGTCTGCCCAAAATTATACCTACTGATTCAGAACAACAGACTGAAAGAATTCGTTTTTTTGTATATCTGTCTGAACAAACAGAATATTCTCTCGGCGTGCCAAGAAGTGGACTTGCGTTCTCTGCCTCTCACACAGATTCATTCAGTGATTCAGAGGAGCAGTGTGAACGTCAGAGGGAGATCCCTCACAGCCCAGTCTCCTTAGTCTGGCCTGAATAAGATGCTGTCCACACAAAAGATGTTTTCTTGGAATACTCAGGGCGTCTTTTCTGCTGCCGTTCCTCAAGCTGAGGGCCTTGTTCCCATAGCCACAAAGGCTTTGGTAAACAAATGACAAACAGTAGTGCAGTCGGCTCCTTCCTGTTTGCTCCACATTTAAAGCTTACACACCTTGTGGATGGTGCATACATAGGGGTGTTTGAAGTATTTACGCATAGTCATCTTAAACATATGGATATGCTATTGGTATGCATTGCTTCGAGTGCAGCTGCACTCCTCCTGCAAAACTGCAAATGTGTCTTTAATCAAACAAGACAAGAAGAGGCTCACCTCGTTTCACCGCCCAGGACTGATTCAGGTGTAGCTCGTGCTTTCACAGCGACTGCTTGACAAATTCATCCAAATGCCACAGAGGAATGCACACAATGTGTTTCTGGTCAGGGATGAGAGAGATGTTGACACTAACCACATGGAAATGGTTTTGTGTATCGGAGCTTTGACAGCCCAAACCTCTCTACCTCCTCACTGTCATCTTCATCATTTAACATTTGCTGGCCTGGCTTTATGAACGTGTTTCTTTTGAATTAAGATGCAGAAATTTGTAGTGAAGGAAATGAAGGCGGACTGAGGATAACCGGTGTGTATCACCAGGATAAATCAGGGGATTTTATCGGCTTCATTCCAAACTGGGAGTTTATTAGCCTTGCCGAGGGGTACCCAGAGGGGGATCAGAGTCACTTCCACCCAATATAAATAGAAACCAGTGTTGCTGCATCTGCTCTCCCTGTTGGTGCTCACTGAACTCTGCTCTCTTTGTGTCTCAAGGAGAGGAAGTTTGTAGGAGGTTCGAATCAGGTGAGTCAGTGCATGGCGAGGGAGCTGGGAGACCGAGTGAAGCTGCAGTCTCCAGTCTACAGGATCGACCAGACCGGAGACATGGTTGTGGTGGAGACCGTGGACAAGCAGACCTACAAGGTGAGTTGAGTATATCACCAGTATTTCCTTTGAAGTACTATTCTTTAAGGACACTTTTTATGTCTTTCCTTACATATTCTGCTTTAGTCAGAAATATAATATTGAGCTGGAAATGAGCATTTAAAGTCCAGTCTAGTAAATATTCGAGGAGCTCGATTAATGTTTATTAATGGTATCTAGCACCAAATCATCTCATGGCACACCGCACTAAATGGTCAAAGGGATTACAACAAGATGGAGAGAAACCCCTTTGAGCAGAACTTGGAAAAAGTGAGGATAAAATAATGAGAGGAAAATAGAGGAAATGCACTCAGAGCAACATGGAAGGTCCCTCATCAGCATGTATCACAGAGAGGTGGTTCTTATACTTTACCCTAACGTTTTCCAATTTGTGATACTTTGTACTTTTATGTCCCTGCATTTCAGAGGGAAATATCTAACTTAACTCACATTCATCTGTGTGATGGCTGTAAAGGGAGACATTTTAAAACAGGAAATAAATAAATATATGTGCAGATGTACGTACAATCCTGATTCTGAAAAAGTTGATGCTGTGTAAAAATGTCAAATAAAAATAATGCAATTATTTTCAATCTCATAAACGGAGCATAGAAAGTGCAAATGGATATTGGCTCATTTTGAACTTGATGGCAGCAACTGTTCTCCAAAAAGTTGCGTTGGGGCCATGTTTAAGACAGTTTAGCATCGCCTCTTCTTTTAACACCTCCTCAGCAACTGAGGAGAGCAGGTACTAAACCTTTGGGAGCAGGAAGTTGTCTCATTCATGTTTGATTATATATGTCAACAGTTCTGGCTCTCCGTCATATATCTGTTTTTTTTTTTTCATTTCATAATGCTCCAAATTAGTGAAAGGTCTGGACTGCAGGCAGGCCGGTTCAACACCCCAACTCTTTTACTTCTGCTGAAGCCTTTCTGTTGATTTCTCTGACCACAGAACAGTTTCCACTTTGCCTCAGTCTGTTTAAAATGAGCTTTGGCCCAGAAATGATGGCGGTGTTTCACCATCATGTTCACATGATAGAGCTTTAACCTGTATTTGTGAACAGTACAGTGTTCATAGACAGTGATTTCCACAAGTGTTCCCGAGCCCTCCCAGTGATTTCATGACAATCATGCCTGCTTTAGTGCAGTGATGCAGCAGGGCCCAAAGGTCATGGGCATCCATTATTGATTTTCAGCCTTATCCTTTGCACACAGAAATTCCTCCAGATTCTTGGAATGTTTTGATGATATTATTCTTTTCAGTTTGATGTTGAGGAACATTTTTCTGAAATTGCTCCACAGTTTGTAGACACAGTTTTGGGGGTTTTTGCAGAGCATCTCTGAGATGCTCTTTTTATCGCTGGTCGTGTCACTTTGAGACATGTCACTGCCATCAAATTCAAAGTGAGCTTTTTGTTTCTGTAAATGATAATAGTAGATTTCTGATATTTTTCTGTATAAGTGAATAAAAGATGGCTTTCTGAGATCGGCAAGTCACTGCATTCTGTTTTCATTTACAGTTTACACAATGTTACAACTTTCTGAAACTGGGTTTGTAGACACAATTGATTAGTTCAGTCCAGTGGTTCCTAACCTTCAAATGGCCCACAAAACAAATAGTCAGAATGACTTTGCTTATATGGATACATCACCGTTAACGAGCTGATAAGATAATGAATAATGACGCTGCTCTTATGTTTCAGTAGATTGTGAATGCAGGACTTTCCTTTTCCTGTTTTCCTGTTACTGCAGCCATGTTTCAAATAACTGTTATAGTGTTTGTTTGATTTTATTATGTATTAGGAAATGAAACAGATACTATATTTATACACTAGGTAATGTGAGATAATACAGTCTGAATATGAAACATCCATGTATCTGTAAAACAGTAACTGCTTCACAGTGTTACTCACAAACTTCACTGGCACTGCTGCTCTTTGGCTGCCATCTACTGGCTGCTTGGAAAAAAGCAGTTAAAATGTACATGATCTGTGTTACTTTGTTGATTAGGTTGAATGTTTTCATTTATGGTCAGATGTTCCATTGTAATGAATTATGGGACAGCATTTTCTCCCCTCTTTTCATAAAGGATAGTCCAGTGTATCCTATATTAAAGGAAGCACTGAAGCCTCTTTCCTTAGTATTTGGAGAATTGCAACATCTCTTACTATGGCTGATGACTACCATGCAGATACTTCTGGGTCACATCTTTCAGTTATAAACAGACTATTGGTACGCACTGTGTACTGTCTCTGTCTCTGTGTTAGGCCAAGTATGTGATCGTGGCCACACCACCTGCTTTGAATCTGAAGATGCACTTCAACCCTGAGCTGCCCCCGCTGAGGAACCAGCTGATCAACCGTGTTCCCATGGGCTCTGTCATAAAGTGCATGGTCTACTACAGAGAGAACTTCTGGAGGAAAAAGGGTACGCAGGAAGTGAAAACACAGAGAGAGCGAATGCTGTTCAAGATGATGCCATTTCTAACGTTTTATTGTGTTACCAGGTTACTGCGGCAGCATGGTGATAGAGGAGGAGGGCGCTCCCATCGGCTTCACCCTGGATGACACAAAGCCTGATGGGACTGTACCTTGTATTATGGGGTTGGTACAGAGCTTCAAACAGTTCTCTGTAATTGTGTATATTTTGTATAATGATTCCATATTGTACACTACATCGCCAAAAATATTTACCTGTCGCAGGACAGCTTTCAGACCTGAGTTATAAGATTGGTTGGCAAGTGGTTACTGGAGGTTGCCAGATAGCGCTAAGTGATATCAGCAGCCCCAAAGAAGTATACAATGCTGCACCATGATGAGTGCTTTAGTCATCATTAGGGTGGAATACACATTTTTTTCACTAGCGACCTGTGATTATCAGAGGGTTACTGACTGGCCTGTAGGCTTGTGTCTCAGCTTTACCATCTGACTCTGACCTAGTATTCTCGCATGAGCTCCTACAAGAATTTCCATACAGTGTAGGACTTGTGCTTGAATGGAGCTAAACACAAGTGATAAAGTCATCCAACCAGCCACACATGCTCATGTAGTGTTTTCTCTTTTCACTCTCCCCCCCAGATTCATCCTTGCCCACAAGTGCAGAAAGCTCTCAAGCCTGTCCAAGGAAGAAAGGTAGACACCAGTGGACAGAGATGGAAAAAAACTCTCACGAGCTGTGAGATCAGTTTAATCCCAACTCCTGTGTTGTTGTGTTTAGGTTGAGGAGGATCTGTGAGATCTACTCCAAAGTGCTGGGCACAGATGAGGCTTTGCATGTGAGTTTGGGTGCAAAGTGGTACACAGTCATGTGGATACTGTGGAATCACTTGACTGACTGCTCATGTGCCTGCTTGTTTCCTGCAGCCGGTGCACTATGAGGAGAAGAACTGGTGTGAAGAGGAGTACTCTGGAGGCTGCTACACAGCCTATTTCCCCCCAGGAATCCTTACTCAGTTTGGCAGGTGAGTCTCTCTCACACGTGTACACACACAAAAAAATAAACATAAATATGAAAGTGTGATCTTTTCATTTCAATTAACTTAATTTATTTGAATGTGTCAGCTCCTGGATATTAATGGCTAATGTATTGTAGCAGGCTCACCCGGACGACTCGCCTAAAGAAGGCCCCTGGACATTTGAAAGACTTTGTGTGGGGTGATGGGGTTGTTGGGGACAACTGACCCCTTCAGGTGCGGGCTATGTAGAGGGCTAGGGGGAGGGGCCGCTGGCCCAAAGGCTTATGGGTCTATACCTGATGTTAATGTTTCTAAGTTGTAGCGTTATAACGGCTGCTACAGTTAACATGTGTTGATTTGTCATTGCTGTTGTTAGTATGTAACATTACTGTAGCTGTGTGTTCTGTGCTTAGTGTGGCTGGCAGAGCACTGTGATTTTGAGCACCTCTCACTATTGCTGTGTGTGAAAGGGCATTCCTAATAAAAGGCTGTCCTTCCTGTAGTTTAGCGTTGAGGCTAGCGCAGGAACAGCAGGTTGAAACAGTCTCTGTCTCCTACTTCGCCTGAGCTCACCACAATATGTTTCAGCAGGATTTGCACTTATTTCTGCAAATCAGCGCCACTCGTACTCCATAAAATGACCCTGCCTGTCTGTGCACAGTTCCAGAGGGGACTCACTGAGATCACAACACTTTGTGTTGGATAATTATGTTTACCACACAAGCAATACTGTGATCTCATAATTCATCTTTTTTAAAGAAAAAAACTGACCGGTCCTGTTGGAGGCGTTCCTAACTGAATGGTGTTGTTGCTGCATTTCATGGGTTTTATTGGAGTGTGAACAAATGAATGCATTTTCAGTACAGCAGGACGTGTCCCCAGGATTTGCCCATTAAATCTATAAAACACAATCCAGTGCCGTGGCTGTTTGCAGGTATCTGCTAGATTGCAACTGGTTTCATTTATTAGTCGAAGCTGCTTGTTGTACAGATCCTGGTGCATATGTTCACTATTAGAGTTTTGTTAACCTCCATATGAAAAACTGAAACTCCTTGTTAATCGTCATGTGAACCATATTTCATGTCTAAATGTCCTCACCAGATGTGCAAATGTGTTCTCACTCACAATGAAAAGTAAGCTGGAGTTGGAAACCTAACATTGTGCTTTTTTATACAGAGTAACTGTTTCACATACCGGGTGGCCCTGCAAGAAATAGAGTTAAAGAAAAAGTCCTTTCTTTGGTTCTTTTACGTTGAGCACAGTGAGGGTGGGAAGATTAATCCAAAGGAAATTCACTTTATGTTATATAATCCCATATTGCACTTATTCAGGTGAGATAATATTCTTAAATGAAGTGAATGCATGCTAAAGCTCAATGGTCAGTACAATGCTGGTGCATACATTAAAAATAAAACGTGTTTAAAACCTGTAAACCAGTTTAACCTCTGAAGCCTCTCCTGTTTCTCTCTTTTTTGCTCTTCAGAGTGCTGAGAGAGCCGGTGGGCAAGTTGTACTTTGCAGGCACAGAGACGGCCACCGAATGGAGTGGCTACATGGAGGGGGCCGTACAAGCTGGAGAGAGAGCAGCCAGAGAGGTCAGAGAGCATTTAAGTACCTGCTTTTCACTGCTACGTGTTAGCAAATACCAGTTCTTACCAGTTTAAACACCCTTAGAGGCAGGTTACTTATATATACCAGGTGGAAACCACTTAAATCATGCAGCTGGCACACCTATTAGTCACACCTCAGCCTGCTCCTGGTGTTGTGGATGCTCAGCCAGCAGTGCTGGGGGTCAGCTGATATCAAATCATGACATCCTCGCCTTTTCTCCCCTCTCATTTATGTCTGAGCACAGCTGACTGAAACAAGCCATAGAATCAAAATGGTCCTCCCCACTCAGTCTTCTAAATCTCTCTTTAAGACACTCGCCTGCTGCTTGCACTTTATGTCCTTCTTCCAAGGCATTAACATTAGGTTTGGTTTCCTAAGATACTCCCCCATGTGTTCATGTTCCTCCATGTTTCTTAGCTCTGGCTCTGCTGCAGAGTAGGTCAGTTGCAGTAAAGGCCAGTCAAGCCTGAGTAGATTATCTGAGTGCATTAAACATAAACATACACTTATTCTTCTTTTTATTACTTAAGTTAAGTTGCTGTGTCGTGTCGTGTTGTATGTAGTGCCAACGTGGGACAGTTCCCCAATTTCATTGTGCTATTGTACTATGTATGACTGTGCAATGATAATAAAGAGTTATCTTATTAACATCACCCAAACTCAAAAATGTGTATCATGTTTAAAATTTAGACTGTTAGACTGTATTTTGATCCTTTTGAAGTCTTTGACTGACACCACCAATGTCTTTTCGCAGGTCATGTGTGCGATGGGTAAACTCCAACCTAATCAGATCTGGCAACCTGAGCCTGAGAACGATGTAAGAGAAGTCCTTATGCACCAAATTACAAGTTGGCCTTTGATTAAAAAAACGAACAATCAGTGGAGAAACACTCTGAAGTCTCTCGTCATGAATCCAAAACACTTTTTACCATAAATGACACTGTGAAAAAGATCATCTTGTAATAAATGAGAAAAAAAACTACCAGGCAAGACCATAATGTTTCTTGGGGTTGTAAACCAAGAGAGGTCATTTTCTCCCTCGCTTTCTATACAATCATTTTCAAGCAGAAGAGTTGCCCCCTGCTGGTCATGTAAAAAAATGCAGGTTTAAGACACCTATGCATTGTTTACACATTTTGGACCCAAGATTACATAAGTTGTATATTGCCAAATCATCTATCAAGTATCTAGTTAATATCATGCACATGAAAAAGGCAGATATCTGATATCATCATTCCCTCCGTCCTGCAGGAAATCCGGGCACTCCCGTTTGTTACCACCTTCTGGGAGAGAAACCTGCCTTCGGTTGATGGTTTCCTCAAATTCTTAGGAGTCTCCACATTCCTGTCTGCTGCCGCCGCAGCTGGCTTGGTGGCCTACAAGAAGGGCATCATCCCCCGGAGTTAAACCACCCTGTCGTCTCACTCCTCCACATCTCAAGGGAACACGTCTCAATAGACACTTGTGTACTTCTAGTGCTTTATGGGCCCAAACTACAGAGTAGTGACCTACATAGGGTATACATTGTTTTTTGAGAAACACCGTGATGTGAGAAGGACTGCTCAGCTCATGCAAAAACACTAACACACTGTTACTCTGTCCACAAACGAAAGAGAGAATGAAGCAGGTGAGAAGGGCTGACTGAAAGGTGTTTGAGAGGAGGGACGAAAGCCTAACTTCAGTTTAAAACATGCAGACTCAGATTGTGAAACCAATGAAGGAAAAAAGATCAGAATCAGTTCGTAAGGGGAAACCTTCTCTGTCACTATTACTATCCCATACAATGCCAATGAAATCCACTGTGTCGATTATATGTGAGTTTATAAAAGTCGCCATGCTTACTGTGTGTATGAGCCTCGTCTGTGTCGCATGCTTCGGTGAGCATGCGTTCGTGAGCGTGTGGTCATCAAAGTTTCTGTACAAAGTTGCGAGCGCGTGTGCATGAGTTTCCACTGTGTGTCTAATTACCGCTGCCTATTTTAGGTGCCGATTTATTCTGGCCAAGCAGCCGTAGCTGTTTGACGAAATCCAGTGACTTCAGAAGAGAAAAGAGCACCTAAAGTGAGTTGGTACTGCGTGAAATGGGCAATGTTGTTTCTCTTAAATTTTAATTTTATTTAAATCCCAAAGTGCAAATTATGTGCCCTAATATGAAATTACTGAATTCGTATAGCTAATTGTCTCCTTCATGGTAACTCCTTTCATATAAATCCTCTGTTTAAACTATAGTAAGTCTTAGGTATCAGCAAACACGGGCTACCAAATATGGCCACCAAAAATTAAGACGGTGCCAGTCTAAATGCTGAACCCATAAATTTAATAAGAAATCCTTAAACTAATGGTGACAATAATGATTACCGTATTATAAAGAATAATTAAACACTTCTCAGTTATAGTTACTTGTTGTTTTAACTCTTTACCCGCTTGTATAAATCGACCAGGAGTGACCTTGAATGCTTCAGGCTTATAGAACAAAACGACTGGTGTGCATCATAAGTTAGTGCGGGTGGTCTCTCCCTGTGCAACTAGACTTAGAAAAACCCAGAAACTGTTCTGATTGTCTTCAAACCACAACTTTATTGATATATGCTGAGGTGTCAAAACTCATCATCAAGGCTACAAAGGGGATGTCGTCAGTGTCTCTTTATGGAGTAAAGAGTTAAAGTTTATCCAGACTGAACACAGAGCAGGTACAGATGTTCAACAAATAGTTATGTTTTCTATATTTTTAATCTTCAAGTATACCAAATTTTTCATATCCATAGATAAAAGTGTGCACGTTTTATTAATAAGAGCTCAGAAGTGGGGCTAGAAGGTGAATGCAGCTTAGCTTTTTGTGACTTCTCAAACAATCTAGTTTTTTCCTGTAGTTTCTCTTCAACAGGAACTCTAGGCTCACGTACATAAGCCAGGAAGTGGTAAGACAGACCAGTTCACTGTTAGAATTTGTGGGATTTGTTGACAGACAAAAAGAAAAACTCATCCTAAGAATGAGAAGAGTCAGCCTTATTCTTTTAATGGAAATGTAGTGGTGTCCAGCTGCTAGTGTGGTAATCTATCGATCAGTATGACGGAAGCATTTGAATGTATTTTCCTCACACTAGATAACACATGCATGGTGGTTTTGCTAAGGTAATCACATTTTTCACTTGTGTATTTTTACCTTTTCACATTCTCACTTCAGATAAACACGATCCCACCAGCTCTAAGGCGTCCTTGTAACAACTGTTTTGATTTGTTTAGGAAAAAGGAAACTGTCTTTTAGAGAAACTTTAAAGAAATGACATTCTTGCTGAAAAACTGACTCGCTGCAACAAAGGTTTAAGTACTGGCTGCTCAGCAAGCAGTGTCATCAGCAATCATTTGTCCGGGTAAAATCATTTGTCGGGGGTGTAGATGTGAAAGCCAACCTGCTGCACAGTCCTCTGTGTGCAGCTCTTTATGCCCACTACAAGAATCATGCTGTTCTTGTCCCAAAGATGTTTGTGAGTGTAGTTTATCTGTTGTGCCTTAATGGAAATCATAGCGTTTTTGTCATTTTATCGCAAGTGCCTGTGACTCTGACACTCTCAGCCCTCATCCCTCTTTCCCTCTGGTAAGTTCCCCTTACCTGAGTTATGTCCTCACTGAAAACCTGACTCAGGTAAAGCCGGGTGTAAAAACACAGCATCAGAGCTCAGACTGTTGAGGTGATCCCTCTGCTTATCTCTGTGTCCGTGTGTGCTTCGTGTTGTCCCTGCAGCGCTTCTTCCCTCGTTGTGGTGTCCCTCTCCCGTCTGACCCTCAGTCCCAGTGCAGGTTTTATGTGCAGTTCTAGAAGTAATGATTGAATAATAATGTCACTTTTTGAACCATCACTAAAAGTGTTTGAGTTTATGGTTGGCTGAACAAACAAAGCCAGCAAATTCCATCCACCCTGTAGAAAAACAACAACAAAAAACTACAGCACTCACAACAAACCATCAGCAGACGTGATGCAGCGTTATTCATTATGGGGTTTTTCTGGAGATACCCCCCCTTCCTTTGTCCCTCTGTGCATATGAGCCTTCTTAACTATTCCTGTGACCTGCTCTTTGATGTCCTTGATTCCTCATACAAAGCTGGTGATATTTAACAAAATGTGAAATAAATCTTTTACTCACCTTAACCTGATTTATTCTGGTGTCGTGTGTCATTATGTCGACTCAGAGCAGAGCTACAGCCCAACGGAGTGAAAACAGCGGTGTAATAGTAATGTAAAAAATAATATTAATTAAAGCTAGTCGAATTCCAAAAAAAAAGACACTGAGTCATTTGTAAACAGTGTTGGGGAGTAACGGAATACATGTACCGCTGTTACGTATTTAAAATACAAAATATGAGTAACTGTATTCCGTTACAGTTACGGTTTTAAAAGGTGGTATTTAGAATACAGTTAATTTATTGAAATAAATGGATTACACGGCAGTATTTTCCTGTTTCATATTGTCGCGGGTCAGGACTGTTTGGGTTTTGTTTGACAGCTATGTTCTGTTGTTCCAGGCGGCAGCTTTACGGTTGCCATGGTTACAGGGTGACGCGCTCTCTCTGAGACTGTGCGTTTCCTGGGTGAGAGAGCGCCTTTTCGTTGTTGTTGTGCTAAGCTACACAGAATACTACAGGCATAGCCCTAAAGAATGTAGCCTCTTGGGCAGTGTAGTCCGTGCTGCTGGGAGAATGGACTGCCATACCCGTTCAGTGTTGCCAATTTAGCGACTTTGTCGCTATATTTAGCGAGTTTTCAGACCTCTTAGCGACTTTTTTTTCTAAAAAAAAGTCGCTAAAAAAAGACGTACAAGCACGTATCGCTTTTACTCTCAACAAGCAGCGGGTGCTGTAACGCAGTCAGTTCTTCTTTTACTCTTTTACTCTTATGCTGTTTTGTGGATCACAAGGTTTAAAACTACTTGTAAACACACACACACAAAGTAACTCCACCAGAGTGCCTACTTCGGGTCACTTTTGCGGTCCAAGCCCAGGTAAAGGAGCAGGGTTGGAATTGTGACATTTAAAAAAAACAATAATTGCTAAAAGAAATTTAATTTGTAGTTCTAAATAAACTCTAAATGCATTTAGGACGTTTTTTACTCACTTTATGTCTCTTCCACGATGTTATTTCTCTCTCCAACAACATAGGTTACAATTAGATTAGCATGACCAATTATGCAAATTAGGCGATGACATCATTTAGCGACTTCTAGCAACTTTTAGAACAGCCAATAGCGATTTTCCTTACTGAGGAGTTGGCAACACTGTACCCGTTATGTGTCTGTGAGCGCGAGGAGGGAGAAAAAAAGAGAGTGGGAAAGTAGGAGCTGTCATCCAGCAGAAAGGGGAGCTGGAAGCATGTAAATATAACTAGAAAAATTTGCATTTCCTGCGAAAATGCAGTGTGGATGCTTTAAAGCTGAAGCTGTATGCAAAACCTAGCTGAAAAAGCTGAAAAGTTGCAGAAATTGTAAAAACTTTGCAGAAGCAAAAGAACTTTGCTAAAATGTAATAACTTTGCAGAACTGCAATATCTTAGAGGAAACATAATACCTGGCAGAAATACAATAGCATAGCAGAACTTAGCAGAAATATTGTAACTTGCTAGAAACATGATAACTTCTCAAAAATACAAGAATTTAGGAGAAATAGTATAAGATAACAGAAAGAATATATATTTAGCCAAAAATACTTAAACATTACGGAAACACTATGATTTAGAAAAATAGTACAACATAGCAGAAATACTGTGATTTACCAGAGACACTGTGATGAACTATGAATATTGTAATTTTAAATTAATACTGTTTCAGCACAAATACTCTAGTTTAGCAAAAATATTACAACATAGCAGAAATACAATTATATAGCAGAAATGCTATATTTAGAAAGAAAAATATAATATAGTAGAAATACTATGATTTAACAGAAATACTACAATATAGCATAATAACAATGATTTAGAACAAATACTATGATTGAGCAGAACAGTAATAACTTAAGTGAAAATACTGGAAAAGTAAAATGACAAGAAATAAAAAAAGAAATTCAGAAATGTAAAGAGAGAGACACACACACAGGGTCTATGCCAGTCAGCCATTCTGAATATATTATATTTTTATCAAACTATGAGATGCTGCCCTAAAGAGGGTCTTTCTCTCTCTCTCTCTCACTCACTCACTCACTCACTCACTCACACACACACACACACACACACACACACACACACACACACACAGGGAGAGAGAAGCAAGTTTCTAGGTCAGTCAAGCAGCCTCAGAGCTGCTGAATTTGAATCCACCAATCAGAGAGGCTGTGTACTTTTCCCCGCCAAAACAGGTGTACACACGCAGCACAGAGAAACAGGATTTTTGTAGTCTATTTCTCATAGTGAGGATTCCCCTCAAACAAATGGCCATAATTACCTAACTGTTGGGGTTAGAGCGGTCGTTCTTAGATCGTTTTGTTCAGAAGAGATGGGGAAATCGTCAAGTGTTGACAATTTATCATTAAAATATGAATTTTTAGAGATATATGACATGGATGACGGGTTGGTTTAGAAGCCACGAAGACCCCAATATGCAAATCTGAATGCCTCAGCCCACATATATGATTGGCTGGCTGGGAAGCCGTGCAGGCCCTGATTTGTAAATTTGAATGTCTCATCCCTAAGATATGATTGGCTGGCTGGGAAGCCGTGCAGGCCCTGATTTGTAGATTTGAATGTCTCATCCCTAAGATATGATTGGCTGGCTGGGAAGCCGTGCACGCCCTGATATGTAAATTTGAATGTCTCAGGCCTCACAGAGGATTGGCTGCCTGGGGACCTGGCAGTAATATATAGAAATAGTATGATTAAGCATAAATACTACATTTACTAGAAATACTATGTTTTAGCACAAATACTATAAAAAGCAGAAATACTATATTAAGCAATATAAATATCCTATAAAAATCCTATAAAAAGCAAAAATACTATACTATGATTTGGTAGAAAAACTATAATTATTCAGAAATACTATATTTGGCAGAAATACTATATTTAGCACAAATCTTATAAAATAGCAGAAATAGTATGATTTAGCACAACAGTAATAACTTAAACAGAAAAATTGGAAAAGCAAAATGGACAGCTGAAAAAATGCTGAACATGCTGAGGGTCCCTCAAATATACTTGTTAAATGAAAAAAATCAGCAAAAAAAAATATAACAGCCACACAATCACAAATATGTACACATAAGGAAACACACATGCACAGAGACACACACACACAAGATCCAATTCAGTCAACCAGTCTACATATATTGAATTTAAATCTTACAATGAGATCATCCCATTAAAAGGCTTTCTCTCTCTCTCTCTCTCTGTCACACACACACACACACACACACGCGCACACACACACACACACACACACGCGCGCACACACACACACACACACACACACACACACAGGGAGAGAGAAGTGAGTTTCTAGGTCAGCCTGGGAGCTGCTGAATTTGAATCCACCAATTAGAGAGGCTGTGTACTTTTTCCCGCCAAAACAGGTGCATGCAGCACAGAGAGACAGGATTTTTGCAGTCTATTTCTCATAGTGAGGACTCCCCTCAAACAAATGACTATAATTTCCTAACCGTAGGGGCTAGAGCGGTCATTCTTACACCGTTTTGTTCAGAAGAGATGGGGGAATCTTCCAGTGTTGACAATTTATCATTGAAATATGAATTATTAAAGATATTTGACTTCTAATGCACCATAACTGAGTAGAGCGAAGCAAAAACTGCCTTGACTTGCCCTCAAAAAACGCTTTGTAACTCTAAGTCTATTTGGAGTATCGATATCATTCTTTCACCGTAAGAGACAGCAGGCTTTGGTGAACAGTCATGAAAATTTTCAGGTCGCTGTGGAAATCCAACAAAAAGTTATGATGAAAGAAAAAAGTGGTTCATTTCCAGAGTTTGAAATCTGAAGAAATCTGAGCGAAGGACGAATTTCCTACCCTCAAACAAGTCCAACTCATTTCAGAACGGTAATAGGTGAGAAAGAAATTCTTGAATTGTGAGCGTCAGGAGTGTCTGAAGATATACCGGGACAAGCCTCATGTCTTAACTTTGCTTCGTTAAGGAGATATGACGATTCGAATATGCCTCTCATTACAGAAATGCAGCGGTGATTTTGAACAAACTCTCCATTGACTTTATATGGAGTGTTTTCTGACCTTGTGTTAGTCTGAGGAGATTTGCCAAAATTCTATAAATCCCACAACAATTATGGTGACATTTTCTGAAAGCCAGCAAAAATACCTACGTTTTGATGTATAATTTGTGGAAGTTGAGTGAAAATTGAGCAAGTAGCAAGAAGTTGTTCGGACATGAAGTGAAAATTGCAAAACCTTCAGTGACACACTGGAAGCCAAGAGCATAGCAACCATAACAACGCATGTATTTTGTGAAAAATCACAATTGTGCAACTGAAAACTTTAAGAGGCATAAAAGTAAAATGGTAAAAGATTTGAAAAAGCTGAATCATACATGAATAGCCCAATAATTTGTGAACATTTTAAAGTTTGAATGGTTGTTCTAGGTGAAAATATGAGGAAGTAGTTAAGTTTCAGAAACAAGCAAAATTTAGCAGAATTTTGGAAGTTTCCCATTCATTTCAATGGGACAAATTAAAGGAAAAAAGCTTAATATTTTAAAAAGTATAATAGCAAAAAATAGCAAAAGTCATAGCGATCATTAGCAGAAATAGCAGAATAGTTTAAAATTTGAACGGTGAAAATCGGCTGAAAATTGTGGAAGTAGTTAAGTGCCAAAAAGTGTACGGAAGCAACTGGAATAATAACTAGAAAAATTTGCATTTCCTGCGAAAATGCAGTGTGGATGCTTAAAGCTGAAGCTGTATGCAAAAACTAGCTGAAAAAGCTGAAAAGTTGCAGAAATTGTAAAAACTTTGCAGAAGCAAAAGAACTTTGCTAAAATGGAATAACTTAGCAGAACTGCAATATCTTAGAGGAAACATAATACTTGGCAGAAATACAATAGCATAGCAGAATTTAGCAGAAATATTGTAACTTACCAGAAACATGATAACTTCTCAAAAATACAAGAATTTAGGAGAAATAGTATAAGATAACAGAAAGAATATATTTAGCCAAAAATACTTAAACATTACAGAAACACTATGATTTAGAAAAATAGTACAACAGAGCAGAAATATTGTGATTTACCAGAGACACTGTGATGAACTATGAATATTGTAATTTTAAATTGAGACTATGTTTTAGCACAAATATTATAATTTGGCAGAAATACTATAATTTAGCAGAAATACTATATTAAGCACAAATCCCATAAAAAGCAGAAATGGTATGATTAAGCACAAATACTACATTTAGTAGAAATACTTTGTTTTAGCACAAATCCCATAAAAAGCAGAAATACTGTACTATGATTTAGTAGAAAAACTATAATTAATCAGAAATACTAAATTTAGCAGAAATACTATATTAAGCACAAATACTATGAAAAGCAGAAATAGTATGATTAAGCATAAATACTACATTTAGCAGAAATACTATATTAAGCACAAATCCTATAAAAGCAGAAATAGTATATTAAGCACAAATCTTATAAAATAGCAGAAATAGTATGATTTAGCACAATAGTAATAAGTTAAACAGAAAAATTGGAAAAGCAAAATGGACAGCTGAAAAAATGCTGAACATGCTGAGGGTCCCTCAAATATACTTGTTAAATGACAAAAATCTGCAAAAAAATTTATTACAGCCACACAATCACAAATATGTACACATGAGGAAACACACATGCACAGAGAGACCCACACACAAGATCCAATTCAGTCAACCAGTCTAAATATATTGAATTTAAATCTTAGAATGAGATCATCCCATTAAAAGCCTTTCTCTCTCTCTCTCTCTCTCTCTCTCTCTCTCTCTCTCTCTCTCTCTCTCTCTCTCTCTCTCTCTCTGTCACACACACACACACACACAGGGAGAGAGAAGTAAGTTTCTAGGTCAGCCTGGGAGCTGGTGAATTTGAATCCACCAATCAGAGAGGCTGTGCACTTTTCCCCACCAAAACAGGTGCATCTGTTTACACACGCAGCAGCACAGAGAGACACAGGATTTTTGCAGTCTATTTCTCATAGTGACGACTCCCCTCAAACAAATAACCGTAATTTCCTAACCGTAGGGGCTAGAACGGTCATTCTTACACCGTTTTGTTCAGAAGAGATGGGGGAATCTTCAAGTGTTGACAATTTAATATTAAAATATGAATTTTTAGAGATATATGACATGGATGACTTGTTGACTTAGAAGCCACGAATTCCCCAATATGCAAATTTGAATGCCTGAGACCACATATGTGATTGGCTGGCTGGGAAGCCGTGCAGGCCCTGATTTGTGGATTTGAATTCCTCAGCCCTCAGATATGATTGGCTGGCTTAGAAGCCACGAAGGCCCCAATATGCAAATTTGAATGCCTCAGGACACTTATTTGATTGGCTGGGAAACTGTGCAGGCCCTGATTTGAAAATTTGAATGTCTCAGTCCTCACAGAGGATTGGCTGCCTGGGGACCTGGCAGAAATATATAGAAATACTATTATTAAGCATAAATACTACATTTAGTAGAAATACTATGTTTTAGCACAAATACTATAAAAAGAAGAAAAACTATAATTTAGCAGAAATACTATATTAAGCACAAATCCTATAAAAAGCAGAAATACTATAATTTAGAACAAATAGTATAAAAAGCAGAAAAACTATAATTTAGCAGAAATACTATGTTAGGCACAAATCCTATAAAAAGCAGAAATACTATAATTTAGCAGAAATACTATGTTAGGCACAAATCCTATAAAAAGCAGAAATACTATAATTTAGCAGAAATACTATATTAGGCATAAATCCTATGAAAAGCAGAAATAGGATGATTAAGCATAAACACTACATTTAGCAGAAATACTATGTTTGAGCAAAAATCCTATAAAAAGCAGAAATACTATATTAGGCACAAATCCCATAAAAAGCAGAAATAGTATGATTAAGCATAAATACTACATTTAGTAGAAATACTATGTTTTAGCACAAATAGTATAAAAAGCAGAAATATTGTAATTTAGCAGAAATACTATATTAGGCACAAATCTTATAAAATAGCAGAAATAGTATTATTTAGCACAATAGTAATAAGTTAAACAGAAAAATTGGAAAAGCAAAATGGACAGCTGAAAAAATGCTGAACATGCTGAGGGTCCCTCAAATATACTTGTTAAATGAAAAAATCAGCAAAAAAATGCACAGGGAGAGAGAAGTAAGTTTCTAGGTCAGCCTGGGAGCTGCTGAATTTGAATCCACCAATCAGAGAGCCTGTGTACTTTTTCCCGCCAAAACATGTGCCTCTTTTTACACACGCAGCACAGAGAGGCACAGGATTATTGCAGCCTATTTCTCATAGTGAGGACTCCCCTCAAACAAATGACCATAATTTCCAAACCGTAGGGGCTAGAGCGGTCATTCTTACACCGTTTTGTTCAGAAGAGATGGGGGAATCTTCCAGTGTTTACAATTTATCATTAAAATATGAATTATTAAAGATATTTGACTTGTAATGCACCATAACTGAGTAGAGCGAAGCAAAAACTGCCTTGACTTGCCCTCAAACAACGCTTTCTAACTCGAAATCTATTTGGAGTATCGATATCATTCTTTCACCGTAAGAGACAGCAGGCTTTGGTGAACAATCATGGAAATTTTCAGGTCTCTGTGGAAATCCAACAAAAAGTTATGACGAGAGAAAAAAGTGGTTCATTTCCACAGTTTGAAATCTGAAGAAATCTGAGCGAAGGACGAATTTCCTACCCTCAAACAAGTCCAACTCATTTCAGAACGGTAATAGGTGAGAAAGAAATTCTTGAATTGTGAGCGTCAGGGGTGTCTGAAGATATTCGGGGACAAGCCTCATGTCTTAACTTTGCTTCGTTAAGGAGATATGACGATTCGAATATGCCTCTCATTACAGAAATCCAGCGGTGATTTTGAACAAGCTCTCCATTCACTTTATATGGAGAGTTTTCTGACCTTGTGTTAGTCTGAGGAGATTTGCAAAAATTCTATAAATCCCACAACAATGATGGTGACATTTTCTGAAAGCCAGCAAAAATACCTACGTTTTGATGTATAATTTGTGGAAGTTGAGTGAAAATTGAGCAAGTAGCAAACAGTTGTTCGGACATGAAGTGAAAATTGCAAAACCTTCAGTGGCACACTGGAAGCCAAGAGCATAGCAACCATAACAACACATGTATTTTGTGAAAAATCACAATTTTGCAACTCAAAACTTTAAGAGGCATAAAAGTAAAACAGTAAAAGATTTGAAAAAGCTGAATCATACCTGAATAGCCCAATAATTTGTGAACATTTTAAAGTTTGAATGGTTGTTCTAGGTGAAAATATGAGGAAGTAGTTAAGTTTCAAAAACAAGCAAATTTTAGCAGAATTGCTGAAGTTTCCCATTCATTTCAATGGGACAAATTAAAGGAAAAAAGCTTAATATTTTAAAAAGTATAATAGTTAAAAATAGCAAAAGTCATAGCGCACATTAGCAGAAATAGCAGAATAGTTTAAAATTTGAACGGTGAAAATCGGCTGAAAATTGTGGAAGTAGTTAAGTGCCAAAAAGTGTACGGAAGCAACTAGAATAATAACTAGAAAAATTTGCATTTCCTGCGAAAATGCAGTGTGGATGCTTAAAGCTGAAGCTGTATGCAAAAAGTAGCTGAAAAAGCTGAAAAGTTGCAGAAATTGTAAAAACTTTGCAGAAGCAAAAGAAGTTTGCTAAAATGGAATAACTTAGCAGAACTGCAATATCTTAGAGGAAACATAATACTTGGCAGAAATAGCATAGCAGAATTTAGCAGAAATATTGTAACTTACCAGAAACATGATAACTTCTCAAAAATACAAGAATTTAGGAGAAATAGTATAAGATAACAGAAAGAATATATTTAGCCAAAAATACTTAAACATTACAGAAACACTATGATTTAGAAAAATAGTACAACAGAGCAGAAATATTGTGATTTACCAGAGACACTGTGATGAACTATGAATATTGTAATTTTAAATTGAGACTATGTTTTAGCACAAATATTATAATTTGGCAGAAATACTATAATTTAGCAGAAATACTATATTAAGCACAAATCCTATAAAAAGCAGAAATGGTATGATTAAGCACAAATACTACATTTAGTAGAAATACTTTGTTTTAGCACAAATCCCATAAAAAGCAGAAATACTGTACTATGATTTAGTAGAAAAACTATAATTAATCAGAAATACTAAATTTAGCAGAAATACTATATTAAGCACAAATACTATGAAAAGCAGAAATAGTATGATTAAGCATAAATACTACATTTAGCAGAAATACTATATTAAGCACAAATCCTATAAAAGCAGAAATAGTATATTAAGCACAAACTTATAAAATAGCAGAAATAGTATGATTTAGCACAATAGTAATAAGTTAAACAGAAAAATTGGAAAAGCAAAATGGACAGCTGAAAAAATGCTGAACATGCTGAGGGTCCCTCAAATATACTTGTTAAATGACAAAAATCTGCAAAAAAAATTATTACAGCCACACAATCACAAATATGTACACATGAGGAAACACACATGCACAGAGAAACCCACAGACAAGATCCAATTCAGTCAACCAGTCTAAATATATTGAATTTAAATCTTAGAATGAGATCATCCCATTAAAAGCCTCTCTCTCTCTCTCTCTCTCTCTCTCTCTGTCACACACACACACACACACACACACACACACACACACACACACACACACACACACACACACACACACACACACACACACACACACACAGGGAGAGAGAAGTAAGTTTCTAGGTCAGCCTGGGAGCTGGTGAATTTGAATCCACCAATCAGAGAGGCTGTGCACTTTTCCCCACCAAAACAGGTGCATCTGTTTACACACGCAGCAGCACAGAGAGACACAGGATTTTTGCAGTCTATTTCTCATAGTGACGACTCCCCTCAAACAAATGACCGTAATTTCCTAACCGTAGGGGCTAGAAGGGTCATTCTTACACCGTTTTGTTCAGAAGAGATGGGGGAATCTTCAAGTGTTGACAATTTAATATTAAAATATGAATTTTTAGAGCTATATGACATGGAGGACTTGTTGACTTAGAAGCCACGAATTCCCCAATATGCAAATTTGAATGCCTGAGACCACATATGTGATTGGCTGGCTGGGAAGCCGTGCAGGCCCTGATTTGTGGATTTGAATTCCTCAGCCCTCAGATATGATTGGCTGGCTTAGAAGCCACGAAGGCCCCAATATGCAAATTTGAATGCCTCAGGACACTTATTTGATTGGCTGGGAAACTGTGCAGGCCCTGATTTGAAAATTTGAATGTCTCAGTCCTCACAGAGGATTGGCTGCCTGGGGACCTGGCAGAAATATATAGAAATACTATTATTAAGCATAAATACTACATTTAGTACAAATAGTATAATTTAGAACTAATATTATAAAAAGAAGAAAAACTATAATTTAGCAGAAATACTATATTAAGCACAAATCCTATAAAAAGCAGAAATACTATAATTTAGCAGAAATACTATATTAGGCATAAATCCTATGAAAAGCAGAAATAGTATGATTTAGCAGAAATACTGTATTTAGCACAAGTACCGAAAAGTACCAGAAATACCATGATTTAGCATAATAGTAATAACTTATTGAAACACAAATGCACAGAGAGACACAAAAACACAGGCTCTAATCCAGTCAACCAGTCTAACTATGTTCAATTTAAATCCTACAATGACATGCTGTCAAATAAGGGCAGGGTCCTCTCTCTCCCACTAAACACACACACACACACACACACACACACACACACACACACACACACACACACACAGGGAGAGAGAAGTAAGTTTCTAGGTCAGCCTGGGAGCTGCTGAATTTGAATCCACCAATCAGAGAGGCTGTTTACGTTTTCCCGCCAAAACAGGTGCATCTTTTTACACACGCAGGACAGAGACATAGACCTGCTTCTTTCAGTTTATTTCACATAGTGAGGATTCCCCTCAAACAAATGACCATAATTTCCTAACCATAGGGGCTAGAGCGGTCATTCTTACACCGTTTTGTTCAGAAGAGATGGGGGAATCTTCAAGTGTTGACAATTTATCATTAAAATATGAATTTTTAGAGATATATGACATGGATGACTTGTTGACTTAGAAGCCACGAATTCCCCAATATGCAAATTTGAATACCTGGAGCCCACATACATGATTGGCTGGCTGGGAAGCTGTGCAGGCCCTGATTTGTGGATTTGAATTCCTCAGCCCTCAGATATGATTGGCTGGCTTAGAAGCCATGAAGGCCCCAATATGCAAATTTGAATGCCTCAGGACACATATATGATTGGCTGGGAAGCCGTGCAGGCCCTGATTTGAAAATTTGAATTTCTCAGTCCTCACAGAGGATTGGCTGCCTGGGGACCTGGCAGAAATATATAGAAATACTATGATTAAGCATAAATACTACATTTAGTAGAAATACTATGTTTTAGCACAAATACTATAAAAAGCAGAAATACTATAATTTAGCAGAAATACTATATTAAGCACAAATCCTATAAAAAGCAGAAATAGGATGATTAAGCATAAACACTACATTTAGTAGAAATACTATGTTTGAGCAAAAATCCTATAAAAAGCAGAAATACTATATTAGGCACAAATCCCATAAAAAGCAGAAATAGTATGATTAAGCATAAATACTACATTTAGTAGAAATACTATGTTTTAGCACAAATAGTATAAAAAGCAGAAATATTGTAATTTAGCAGAAATACTATATTAGGCACAAATCTTATAAAATAGCAGAAATAGTATTATTTAGCACAATAGTAATAAGTTAAACAGAAAAATTGGAAAAGCAAAATGGACAGCTGAAAAAATGCTGAACATGCTGAGGGTCCCTCAAATATACTTGTTAAATGAAAAAATCAGCAAAAAAATGCACAGGGAGAGAGAAGTAAGTTTCTAGGTCAGCCTGGGAGCTGCTGAATTTGAATCCACCAATCAGAGAGCCTGTGTACTTTTTCCCGCCAAAACATGTGCCTCTTTTTACACACGCAGCACAGAGAGGCACAGGATTATTGCAGCCTATTTCTCATAGTGAGGACTCCCCTCAAACAAATGACCATAATTTCCAAACCGTAGGGGCTAGAGCGGTCATTCTTACACCGTTTTGTTCAGAAGAGATGGGGGAATCTTCCAGTGTTTACAATTTATCATTAAAATATGAATTATTAAAGATATTTGACTTGTAATGCACCATAACTGAGTAGAGCGAAGCAAAAACTGCCTTGACTTGCCCTCAAACAACGCTTTCTAACTCGAAATCTATTTGGAGTATCGATATCATTCTTTCACCGTAAGAGACAGCAGGCTTTGGTGAACAATCATGGAAATTTTCAGGTCTCTGTGGAAATCCAACAAAAAGTTATGACGAGAGAAAAAAGTGGTTCATTTCCACAGTTTGAAATCTGAAGAAATCTGAGCGAAGGACGAATTTCCTACCCTCAAACAAGTCCAACTCATTTCAGAACGGTAATAGGTGAGAAAGAAATTCTTGAATTGTGAGCGTCAGGGGTGTCTGAAGATATTCGGGGACAAGCCTCATGATTTAACTTTGCTTCGTTAAGGAGATATGACGATTCGAATATGCCTCTCATTACAGAAATCCAGCGGTGATTTTGAACAAGCTCTCCATTCACTTTATATGGAGAGTTTTCTGACCTTGTGTTAGTCTGAGGAGATTTGCAAAAATTCTATAAATCCCACAACAATGATGGTGACATTTTCTGAAAGCCAGCAAAAATACCTACGTTTTGATGTATAATTTGTGGAAGTTGAGTGAAAATTGAGCAAGTAGCAGGAAGTTGTTCGGACATGAAGTGAAAATTGCAAAACCTTCAGTGGCACACTGGAAGCCAAGAGCATAGCAACCATAACAACACATGTATTTTGTGAAAAATCACAATTTTGCAACTCAAAACTTTAAGAGGCATAAAAGTAAAACAGTAAAAGATTTGAAAAAGCTGAATCATACCTGAATAGCCCAATAATTTGTGAACATTTTAAAGTTTGAATGGTTGTTCTAGGTGAAAATATGAGGAAGTAGTTAAGTTTCAAAAACAAGCAAATTTTAGCAGAATTGCTGAAGTTTCCCATTCATTTCAATGGGACAAATTAAAGGAAAAAAGCTTAATATTTTAAAAAGTATAATAGTTAAAAATAGCAAAAGTCATAGCGCACATTAGCAGAAATAGCAGAATAGTTTAAAATTTGAACGGTGAAAATCGGCTGAAAATTGTGGAAGTAGTTAAGTGCCAAAAAGTGTACGGAAGCAACTAGAATAATAATAATAACTAGAAAAATTTGCATTTCCTGCGAAAATGCAGTGTGGATGCTTTAAAGCTGAAGCTGTATGCAAAAAGTAGCTGAAAAAGCTGAAAAGTTGCAGAAATTGTAAAAACTTTGCAGAAGCAAAGGAACTTTGCTAAAATGGAATAACTTAGCAGAACTGCAATATCTTAGAGGAAACATAATACTTGGCAGAAATATAATAGCATAGCAGAACTTAGCAGAAATATTGTAACTTACCAGAAACATAACTTCTCAAAAATACAAGAATTTAGGAGAAATAGTATAAGATAACAGAAAGAATATATTTAGACAAAAATACTTAAGCATTACAGAAACACTATGATTTAGAAAAATAGTACAACATAGCAGAAATACTGTGATTTACCAGAGACACTGTGATGAACTATGAATATTGTAATTTTAAATTAAGACTATGTTTTAGCACAAATATTATAATTTGGCAGAAATACTATGATACAGCACAAATACTTTGGTTTAGCACAAATATTATAACATAGCAGAAATACAATTATATAGCAGAAATGCTATATTTAGAAAGAAAAATATAATATAGTAGAAATAGTATGATTGAGCAGAAATACTACAATATAGCATAATAACAATGATTTAGCAGAAATACTATGATTGAGCAGAAGTACTAAGATGTAGTAAAAGTACTTTGATTTAACAGAAATACAATTATGGAGGAGTAATACTTTAAAATGGGAGAAATATTGATACACACACACATACACAGAGCCTAAAGGGAAGAGTATTTGTGCCATGGAGTGTTAAGAATGTGAGGTCCATATTAGAAAAGCTGGTAAAATCATAAAAGTTTGCAGAATTGTAATAAATGATGAATATGAATTACTGGTCTGTGACAGTGTATTAATTTGTAGGGAAAAAAACATGTTGACCAAGGTGGAATCGAATCCACGATCTTTGGCTTGCAGACCCGTGTCATTACCAACTGCGCCACTGGGAAAGAGAGGAGCCGTTTTGAAAAACAGGGTGATGAGCAGTCAGAATTAGATCGCGGTGAGAGGCAAAAAACGCCGTTTTTTGGAGTTACAAAACGTTGTGTAACTCAAAAACTAGGTGGACTAGAGGCATAATTCTTGTACTGGGTGAATCAGCGGACTTTGGTGTACTTTGACTGCGATTTTCATTGCTCTTTGTACAACCGTCGCTGAGATATGACGAGAGAGGAAACGGAAGACCTCAGACATGATTGGCTGGCTGGGAAGCCGTGCAGGCCCTGATATGTGATATGTGTCTGAGTCCGCACAGAGGATTGGCTGCCTGGCAGAAATATATAGAAATAGTATGATTAAGCATAAATACTACATTTAGCAGAAATACTATATTAAGCACAAATCCTATAAAAAGCAGAAATACTATATTAAGCACAAATCCTATTAAAAGCAGAAATAGTATATTAAGCACAAATCTTATAAAATAGCAGAAATAGTATGATTTAGCACAATAGTAATAAGTTAAACAGAAAAATTGGAAAAGCAAAATGGACAGCTGAAGAAATGCTGAACATGCTGAGGGTCCCTCAAATATACTTGTTAAATGAAAAAAATCAGCAAAAAAATATATAACAGCCACACAATCAGAAATATGTACACATAAGGAAACACACATGCACAGAGAGACACACACACAAGATCCAATTCAGTCAACCAGTCTAAATATATTGAATTTGAATCTTAGAATGAGATCATCCCATTAAAAGGCCTTCTCTCTCTCTCTCTCTCTCTCTCTCTCTGTCACACACACACACACACACACACACACACACACACACACACACAGGGAGAGAGAAGTAAGTTTCTAGCTCAGTCAGCCTGGGAGCTGCTGAATTTGAATCCA
Organism: Maylandia zebra; assembly: GCF_041146795.1. Classification (NCBI taxonomy): domain Eukaryota; kingdom Metazoa; phylum Chordata; class Actinopteri; order Cichliformes; family Cichlidae; genus Maylandia; species Maylandia zebra. The sequence goes on along the minus strand of NC_135182.1, from coordinate 9,880,121 downwards.
CCAATCAGAGAGCCTGTGCACTTTTTCCCGCCAAAACAGGTGCATCTATTTACACACGCAGCACAGAGAGACACAGGATTATCCGGTTGTTCAGTCTGACGTCACTAGCCGTGTCTGGGTCTAAACTCCGCTGCAGGTCCATATATCAAACGATCACTGTGGCATTACTGTGAGTTGAAAAACTGTCTAAAGTCTTTCATCTTTAATAAAATGATCAGCGTTCTGCTCTACCAGGTGTAACAATTGAGTTTAACATCCAGGCATCCATGAAAACAGAATTTATGACATTTAACGGAGTTAGAAGTTAGCAGGGAGTTAGCTCGCTAGCTTCTATCTAAATACAATATAGCATGTCCTGACTGCGGGGTTTTGGAAACAAATTAAAACGTACAGCTCTGTTATCACTTCCAACATAAATGAAGACAGAAAGCTAAACAGCAGTGATGTTTGTAGGGTTACTGAAGTTTGGCTAGCTGGTATATAATGATGTGCTATGTGACCGCTAGCGACACAGCTATGTTAGCATAATATAAACAAGCTAACTTTTTTTCCACTTGATAAAAGTTACCGTGAGTGTTCTCGGTGGTCAGGAACAAATGTAATTGCATGGCAGGATGCTGTAAACGGACCAAACTTCAGCCAGGAGAACAACTGAGATAATCCATCCACAATACGAGGTTAGTCATTCATATACTGCTGCATGGGCTGGGCTGTAGTTACATCCTAAGGTTTTAAAAACTGAGCTTAAATAAATGATTAGCAGTAATAAAAGCCGAGGGAGGTCAACAGTGATCGCTGACTGTTTTAGGAGCTTTTTGAGATCAAATAGAAGAAAATACATAACATTAAACATGTTAACAACACAAATGCCATATTAAACGCAGACTACTTTAGATCCGGAAGTAGGATTCGTCGCGTCATCACTGAACAACCGGATTGCAGTCTATTTCTCATAATGACGACTCCCCTCAAACAAATGACCATAATTTCCTAACCGTAGGGGCTAGAGCGGTCATTCTTACACCGTTTTGTTCAGAAGAGATGGGGGAATCTTCAAGTGTTGACAATTTACCATTAAAATATGAATTTTTAGAGATATATGACATGGATGACTTGTTGACTTAGAAGCCACGAATTCCCCAATATGCAAATTTGAATGCCTCAGGACACATATATGATTGGCTGGGAAGCCGTGCAGGCCCTGATTTGAAAATTTGAATGTCTCAGTCCTCACAGAGGATTGGCTGCCTGGGGACCTGGCAGAAATATATAGAAATACTATGATTAAGCATAAATACTACATTTAGTAGAAATACTATGTTTTAGCACAAATACTATAAAAAGCAGAAATACTATAATTTAGCAGAAATACTATATTAAGCACAAATCCTATAAAAAGCAGAAATAGTATGATTAAGCATAAACACTACATTTAGTAGAAATACTATGTTTTAGCACAAATACTATAAAAAGCAGAAATACTATAATTTAGCAGAAATACTATATTAAGCACAAATCCTATAAAAAGCAGAAATAGTATGATTAAGCATAAACACTACATTTAGTAGAAATACTATGTTTGAGCAAAAATCCTATAAAAAGCAGAAATACTATATTAGGCACAAATCCTATAAAAAGCAGAAATAGTATGATTAAGCATAAATACTACATTTAGTAGAAATACTATGTTTTAGCACAAATAGTATAAAAAGCATAAATACTGTAATTTAGCAGAAATACTATATTAGGCACAAATTCTATGAAAAGCAGAAATAGTATGATTAAGCATAAATACTACATTTAGTAGAAATACTATGTTTTAGCACAAATCCTATAAAAAGCAGAAATACTGTACTATGATTTAGTAGAAAAACTATAAATAATCAGAAATACTATATTTGGCAGAAATACTATATTTTGCACAAATCTTATAAAATAGCAGAAATAGTATGATTTAGCACAATAGTAATAAGTTAAACAGAAAAATTGGAAAAGCAAAATGGACAGCTGAAAAAATGCTGAACATGCTGAGGGTCCCTCAAATATACTTGTTAAATGAAAAAAATTGGCAAAAAAAAATATAACAGCCACACAATCACAAATATGGACACATATGGAAACACACATGCACAGAGAGAGACACACACAAGATCCAATTCAGTCAACCAGTCTAAATATATTGAATTTGAATCTTACAATGAGATCATCCCATAAAAAGGCTTCCTCCCCCTCTCTCTCTCCCCCTCTCTCTCTCCCCCTCTCCCCCTCTCACACACACACACACACACACACACACACACACACACACACACAGAGGTGTGTGTGTGTGTGTGTAAGTTTCTAGCTCAGTCAAGCAGCCTTGGAGCTGCTGAATTTGAATCCACCAATCAGAGAGCCTGTGCACTTTTTCCCGCCAAAACAGGTGCATGCAGCACAGAGAGACACAGGATTTTTGCAGTCTATTTCTCATAATAACGACTCCCCTCAAACAAATGACCATAATTTCCTAACCGTAGGGGCTAGAACGGTCATTCTTACACCGTTTTGTTCAGAAGAGATGGGGGAATCTTAAAGTGTTGACAATTTATCATTAAAATATGAATTATTAAAGATAATTGACTTCTAATGCACCATAACTGAGTAGAGCAAAGCAAAAACTGCCTTGACTTGCCCTCAAACAACGCTTTCTAACTCTAAATCTATTTGGAGTATCAATATCATTCTTTCACCGTAAGAGACAGCAGGCTTTGGTGAACAATCATGGAAATTTTCAGGTCTCTGTGGAAATCCATTAAAAAGATATGACGAGAGAAAAAAGTGGTTCATTTCCAGAGTTTGAAATCTGAAGAAATCTGAGCGAAGGACGAATTTCCTACCCTCAAACAAGTCTAACTCATTTCAGAACGGTAATAGGTGAGAAAATAATTCTTGAATTGTGAGCGTCAGGAGTGTCTGAAGATATACTGGGACAAGCCTTATGTCTTAACTTTGCTTCGTTAAGGAGATATGACGATTCGAATATGCCTCTCATTACAGAAATCAAGCGGTGATTTTGAACAAGCTCTCCATTGACTTTCTATGGAGAGTTTTGCGACTTTGTGTTGGTCTGAGGAGATTTGCCAAAATTCTATAAATCCCACAACAATGATAGTGATATTTTCGGAAACCCAGCAAAAATACCTACGTTTTGATGTATAATTTGTGGAAGTTGAGTGAAGATTGAGCAAGTAGCAAGAAGTTGTTCGGACATGAAGAGAAGACTGCAAAACCTTCAGTGGCAGACTGGAAGCCAAGTGCATAGCAACCATAACAACGCATGTATTTTGTGAAAAATCACAATTTTGCAACTGAAAACTTTAAGAGGCATAAAGGTAAAACGGTAAAAGATTTGAAAAAGCTGAATCATACCTGAATAGCCCAATAATTTGAGAACATTTTAAAGTTTGAATGGTTGTTCTACGTGAAAATATGAGGAAGTAGTTAAGTTTCAGAAACAAGCAAATTTTAGCAGAATTGCAGAAGTTTCCCATTCATTTCAATGGGACAAATTAAGCTTAATATTTTAAAAAGTATAATAGTGAAAAATACCAAAAGACATAGCAGGAATTAGCAGAAATAGCAGAATATTTTAAAATTTGAACGGTGAAAATCGGCTGAAAATTGTGGAAGTAGTTAAGTGCCAAAAAGTGTACGGAAGTCCCAAGAGGAACTCAATAGTGTGGATGCTTAAAGCATCCACACAATAATAAAGAATAAAGAGAAACAGGAACTCAATAGTGTGGATGCTTAAAGCATCCACACAACTAGAAAAATTTGCATTTCCTGCGAAAATGCAGTGTGGATGCTTAAAGCTGAAGCTGTATGCAAAAACTAGCTGAAAAAGCTGAAAAGTTGCAGAAATTGTAAAAACTTTGCAGAAGCAAAAGAAGTTTGCTAAAATGGAATAACTTAGCAGAACTGCAATATCTTAGAGGAAACATAATACTTGGCAGAAATAGCATAGCAGAATTTAGCAGAAATATTGTAACTTACCAGAAACATGATAACTTCTCAAAAATACAAGAATTTAGGAGAAATAGTATAAGATAACAGAAAGAATATATTTAGCCAAAAATACTTAAACATTACAGAAACACTATGATTTAGAAAAATAGTACAACAGAGCAGAAATATTGTGATTTACCAGAGACACTGTGATGAACTATGAATATTGTAATTTTAAATTGAGACTATGTTTTAGCACAAATATTATAATTTGGCAGAAATACTATAATTTAGCAGAAATACTATATTAAGCACAAATCCTATAAAAAGCAGAAATGGTATGATTAAGCACAAATACTACATTTAGTAGAAATACTTTGTTTTAGCACAAATCCCATAAAAAGCAGAAATACTGTACTATGATTTAGTAGAAAAACTATAATTAATCAGAAATACTAAATTTAGCAGAAATACTATATTAAGCACAAATACTATGAAAAGCAGAAATAGTATGATTAAGCATAAATACTACATTTAGCAGAAATACTATATTAAGCACAAATCCTATAAAAGCAGAAATAGTATATTAAGCACAAACTTATAAAATAGCAGAAATAGTATGATTTAGCACAATAGTAATAAGTTAAACAGAAAAATTGGAAAAGCAAAATGGACAGCTGAAAAAATGCTGAACATGCTGAGGGTCCCTCAAATATACTTGTTAAATGACAAAAATCTGCAAAAAAAATTATTACAGCCACACAATCACAAATATGTACACATGAGGAAACACACATGCACAGAGAGACCCACACACAAGATCCAATTCAGTCAACCAGTCTAAATATATTGCATTTAAATCTTAGAATGAGATCATCCCATTAAAAGCCTTTCTCTCTCTCTCTCTCTCTCTGTCACACACACACACACACACACACACACACACACACACACACACACACACACAGGGAGAGAGAAGTAAGTTTCTAGGTCAGCCTGGGAGCTGGTGAATTTGAATCCACCAATCAGAGAGGCTGTGCACTTTTCCCCACCAAAACAGGTGCATCTGTTTACACACGCAGCAGCACAGAGAGACACAGGATTTTTGCAGTCTATTTCTCATAGTGACGACTCCCCTCAAACAAATGACCGTAATTTCCTAACCGTAGGGGCTAGAACGGTCATTCTTACACCGTTTTGTTCAGAAGAGATGGGGGAATCTTCAAGTGTTGACAATTTAATATTAAAATATGAATTTTTAGAGATATATGACATGGATGACTTGTTGACTTAGAAGCCACGAATTCCCCAATATGCAAATTTGAATGCCTGAGACCACATATGTGATTGGCTGGCTGGGAAGCCGTGCAGGTCCTGATTTGTGGATTTGAATTCCTCAGCCCTCAGATATGATTGGCTGGCTTAGAAGCCACGAAGGCCCCAATATGCAAATTTGAATGCCTCAGGACACTTATTTGATTGGCTGGGAAACTGTGCAGGCCCTGATTTGAAAATTTGAATGTCTCAGTCCTCACAGAGGATTGGCTGCCTGGGGACCTGGCAGAAATATATAGAAATATATAGAAATACTATGATTAAGCATAAATACTACATTTAGTAGAAATACTATGTTTTAGCACAAATACTATAAAAAGCAGAAATACTATAATTTAGCAGAAATACTATATTAAGCACAAATCCTATAAAAAGCAGAAATAGGATGATTAAGCATAAACACTACATTTAGTAGAAATATTATGTTTGAGCAAAAATCCTATAAAAAGCAGAAATACTATATTAGGCACAAATCCCATAAAAAGCAGAAATAGTATGATTAAGCATAAATACTACATTTAGTAGAAATACTATGTTTTAGCACAAATAGTATAAAAAGCAGAAATACTGTAATTTAGCAGAAATACTATATTAGGCACAAATCTTATAAAATAGCAGAAACAGTATGATTTAGCACAATAGTAATCAGTTAAACAGAAAAATTGGAAAAGCAAAATGGACAGCTGAAAAAATGCTGAACATGCTGAGGGTCCCTCAAATATACTTGTTAAATGAAAAAATCAGCAAAAAAATGCACAGGGAGAGAGAAGTAAGTTTCTAGGTCAGCCTGGGAGCTGCTGAATTTGAATCCACCAATCAGAGAGCCTGTGTACTTTTTCCCGCCAAAACATGTGCCTCTTTTTACACACGCAGCACAGAGAGGCACAGGATTATTGCAGCCTATTTCTCATAGTGAGGACTCCCCTCAAACAAATGACCATAATTCCCTAACCGTAGGGGCTAGAGCGGTCATTCTTACACCGTTCTGTTCAGAAGAGATGGGGGAATCTTCCAGTGTTTACAATTTATCATTAAAATATGAATTATTAAAGATATTTGACTTCTAATGCACCATAACTGAGTAGAGCGAAGCAAAAACTGCCTTGACTTGCCCTCAAACAACGCTTTGTAACTCGAAATCTATTTGGAGTATCGATATCATTCTTTCACCGTAAGAGACAGCAGGCTTTGGTGAACAGTCATGGAAATTTTCAGGTCTCTGTGGAAATCCAAAAAAAAATTATGACGAGAGAAAAAAGTGGTTCATTTCCAGAGTTTTAAATCTGAAGAAATCTGAGCAAAGGACGAATTTCCTACCCTCAAACAAGTCCAACTCATTTCAGAACGGTAATAGGTGAGAAAGAAATTCTTGAATTGTGAGCGTCAGGGGTGTCTGAAGATATTCGGGGACAAGCCTCATGTCCTAAATTCGCTTCGTTAAGGAGATATGACGATTCGAATATGCCTCTCATTACAGAAATCCAGCGATGATTTTGAACAAGCTCTCCATTGACTTTATATGGAGAGTTTTGAGACCTTGTGTTGGTCTGAGGAGATTTGCAAAAATTCTATAAATCCCACAACAATGATAGTGACATTTTCTGAAAGCCAGCAAAAATACCTACGTTTTGATGTATAATTTGTGGAAGTTGAGTGAAAATTGAGCAAGTAGCAAGAAGTTGTTCGGACATGAAGTGAAAATTGCAAAACCTTCAGTGACACACTGGAAGCCAAGAGCATAGCAACCATAACAACGCATGTATTTTGTGAAAAATCACAATTTTGCAACTCAAAACTTTAAGAGGCATAAAAGTAAAACAGTAAAACATTTGAAAAAGCTGAATCATACCTGAATAGCCCAATAATTTGTGAACAGTTTAAAGTTTGAATGGTTGTTCTAGGTGAAAATATGAGGAAGTAGTTAAGTTTCAAAAACAAGCAAATTTTAGCAGAATTGCAGAAGTTTCCCATTCATTTCAATGGGACAAATTAAAGGAAAAAAGCTTAATATTTTAAAAAGTATAATAGTTAAAAATAGCAAAAATCATAGCGTAAATTAGCAGAAATAGCAGAATAGTTTAAAATTTGAACGGTGAAAATCGGCTGAAAATTGTGGAAGTAGTTAAGTGCCAAAAAGTGTACGGAAGCAACTAGAATAATAATAATAATAATAAAGAATAAAGAGAAACAGGAACTCAATAGTGTGGATGCTTAAGCATCCACACAATAACTAGAAAAATTTGCATTTCCTGCGAAAATGCAGTGTGGATGCTTAAAGCTGAAGCTGTATGCAAAAAGTAGCTGAAAAAGCTGAAAAGTTGCAGAAATTGTAAAAACTTTGCAGAAGCAAAAGAAGTTTGCTAAAATGGAATAACTTAGCAGAACTGCAATATCTTAGAAGAAACATAATACTTGGCAGAAATACAATAGCATAGCAGAATTTAGCAGAAATATTGTAACTTACCAGAAACATGATAACTTCTCAAAAATACAAGAATTTAGGAGAAATAGTATAAGATAACAGAAAGAATATATTTAGCCAAAAATACTTAAACATTACAGAAACACTATGATTTAGAAAAATAGTACAACAGAGCAGAAATATTGTGATTTACCAGAGACACTGTGATGAACTATGAATATTGTAATTTTAAATTAAGACTATGTTTTAGCACAAATATTATAATTTGGCAGAAATACTATAATTTAGCACAAATACTATAAAAAGCAGAAATACTATAATTTAGCAGAAATACTATATTAAGCACAAACCCTATAAAAAGCAGAAATACTGTACTATGATTTGGTAGAAAAAACTATAATTAATCAGAAATACTATATTTGGCAGAAATACGGTATTTGGCACAAATCTTATAAAATAGCAGAAATAGTATGATTTAGCACAATAGTAATAACTTAAACAGAAAAATTGGAAAAGCAAAAATGGACAGCTGAAAAAATGATGAACATGCTGAAGGTCCCTCAACTATACTTGTTAAATGAAAAAAATCAGCAAAAAAATCTATAACAGCCACACAATCACAAATATGTACACATAAGAAAACACACATGCACAGAGAGACACACACACAAGATCCAATTCAGTCAACCAGTCTAAATATATTGAATTTGAATCTTAGAATGAGATCATCCCATTAAAAGCCTTTCTCTCTCTCTCTCTCTCTCTCTCTCTGTCACACACACACACACACACACACACACACACACACACACACACACACACACACACACACACACACACACACACACACACACAGGGAGAGAAAAGTGAGTTTCTAGGTCAGCCTGGGAGCTGCTGAATTTGAATCCACCAATCAGAGAGTCTGTGCACTCTTTCCCTCCAAAACAGGTGCATCCTTTTTACACACGCAGCACAGAGAGACACAGGATCATTGCAGTCTATTTCTCATAATGACGACTCCCCTCAAACAAATGACCATAATTTCCTAACCGTAGGAGCTAGAACGGTCATTCTTACACCGTTTTGTTCAGAAGAGATGGGGGAATCTTCAAGTGTTGACAATTTATCATTAAAATATGAATTTTTAGAGATATATGACACGGATGACTTGTTGACTTAGAAGCCACGAATTCCCCAATATGCAAATTTGAATACCTGGAGCCCACATACATGATTGGCTGGCTGGGAAGCTGTGCAGGCCCTGATTTGTGGATTTGAATTCCTCAGCCCTCAGATATGATTGGCTGGCTTAGAAGCCATGAAGTCCCCAATATGCAAATTTGAATGCCTCAGGACACATATATGATTGGCTGGGAAACCGTGCAGGACCTGATTTGAAAATTTGAATGTCTAAGTCCTCACAGAGGATTGGCTGCCTGGGGACCAGGCAGAAATATATAGAAATACTATGATTAAGCATAAATACTACATTTAGTAGAAATACTATGTTTTAGCACAAATCCTATAAAAAGCAGAAATACTATAATTTAGCAGAAATACTATATTAAGCACAAATCCTATAAAAAGCAGAAATAGTATGATTAAGCATAAATACTACATTTAGTAGAAATACTATGTTTTAGCACAAATCCTATAAAAAGCAGAAATACTATAATTTAGCAGAAATACCATATTAAGCACAAATCATATAAAAAGCAGAAATACCATATTAAGCACAAATTCTATAAAAAGCAGAAATACTATATTAAGCACAAATCCTATTAAAAGCAGAAATACTATATTAAGCACAAATCTTATGAAATAGCAGAAACAGTATGATTTAGCACAATAGTAATAAGTTAAACAGAAAAATTGGAAAAGCAAAATGGACAGCTGAAAAAATGCTGAACATGCTGAAGGTCCCTCAAATATACTTGTTAAATGAAAAAATCAGCATAAAAATGCACAGGGAGAGAGAAGTAAGTTTCTAGGTCAGCCTGGGAGCTGCTGAATTTGAATCCACCAATCAGAGAGCCTGTGTACTTTTTCCCGCCAAAACAGGTGCATCTTTTTACACACGCAGCAGAGAGAGGAACAGGATTATTGCAGCCTATTTCTCATAGTGAGGACTCCCCTCAAACAAATGACCATAATTTCCTAACCGTAGGGGCTAGAGCGGTCATTCTTACACCGTTTTGTTCAGAAGAGATGGGGGAATCTTCCAGTGTTAACAATTTATCATTAAAATGTGAATTTTTAGAGATATACGACATGGATGACTTGTTGACTTAGAAGCCACGAATTCCCCCAATATGCAAATTTGAATGCCTGAGGCCACATATATGATTGGCTGCCTGGGAAGCCGTGCAGGCCCTGATTTGTGGATTTGAATTCCTCAGCCCTCAGATATGATTGGCTGGCTTAGAAGCCATGAAGGCCCCAATATGCAAATTTGAATGCCTCAGGACACATATATGATTGGCTGGGAAACCGTGCAGGACCTGATTTGAAAATTTGAATGTCTAAGTCCTCACAGAGGATTGGCTGCCTGGGGACCAGGCAGAAATATATAGAAATACTATGATTAAGCATAAATACTACATTTAGTAGAAATACTATGTTTTAGCACAAATCCTATAAAAAGCAGAAATACTATAATTTAGCAGAAATACTATATTAAGCACAAATCCTATAAAAAGCAGAAATAGTATGATTAAGCATAAATACTACATTTAGTAGAAATACTATGTTTTAGCACAAATCCTATAAAAAGCAGAAATACTATAATTTAGCAGAAATACCATATTAAGCACAAATCATATAAAAAGCAGAAATACCATATTAAGCACAAATTCTATAAAAAGCAGAAATACTATATTAAGCACAAATCCTATTAAAAGCAGAAATACTATATTAAGCACAAATCTTATGAAATAGCAGAAACAGTATGATTTAGCACAATAGTAATAAGTTAAACAGAAAAATTGGAAAAGCAAAATGGACAGCTGAAAAAATGCTGAACATGCTGAAGGTCCCTCAAATATACTTGTTAAATGAAAAAATCAGCATAAAAATGCACAGGGAGAGAGAAGTAAGTTTCTAGGTCAGCCTGGGAGCTGCTGAATTTGAATCCACCAATCAGAGAGCCTGTGTACTTTTTCCCGCCAAAACAGGTGCATCTTTTTACACACGCAGCAGAGAGAGGCACAGGATTATTGCAGCCTATTTCTCATAGTGAGGACTCCCCTCAAACAAATGACCATAATTTCCTAACCGTAGGGGCTAGAGCGGTCATTCTTACACCGTTTTGTTCAGAAGAGATGGGGGAATCTTCCAGTGTTAACAATTTATCATTAAAATGTGAATTTTTAGAGATATACGACATGGATGACTTGTTGACTTAGAAGCCACGAATTCCCCCAATATGCAAATTTGAATGCCTGAGGCCACATATATGATTGGCTGCCTGGGAAGCCGTGCAGGCCCTGATTTGTGGATTTGAATTCCTCAGCCCTCAGATATGATTGGCTGGCTTAGAAGCCATGAAGGCCCCAATATGCAAATTTGAATGCCTCAGGACACATATATGATTGGCTGGGAAACCGTGCAGGCCCTGATTTGAAAATTTGAATGTCTAAGTCCTCACAGAGGATTGGCTGCCTGGGGACCTGGCAGAAATATATAGAAATACTATGATTAAGCATAAATACTACATTTAGTAGAAATACTATGTTTTAGCACAAATACTATAAAAAGCAGAAATACTATATTAAGCACAAATCCTATAAAAAGCAGAAATAATATATTAAGCACAAATTCTATAAAAAGCAGAAATACTATATTAAGCACAAATTCTATAAAAAGCAGAAATACTATATTAAGCACAAATCCTATTAAAAGCAGAAATACTATATTAAGCACAAATCTTATAAAATAGCAGAAACAGTATGATTTAGCACAATAGTAATAAGTTAAACAGAAAAATTGGAAAAGCAAAATGGACAGCTGAAAAAATGCTGAACATGCTGAGGGTCCCTCAAATATACTTGTTAAATGAAAAAATCAGCAAAAAAATGCACAGGGAGAGAGAAGTAAGTTTCTAGGTCAGCCTGGGAGCTGCTGAATTTGAATCCACCAATCAGAGAGCCTGTGTACTTTTTCCCGCCAAAACATGTGCCTCTTTTTACACACGCAGCACAGAGAGGCACAGGATTATTGCAGCCTATTTCTCATAGTGAGGACTCCCCTCAAACAAATGACCATAATTTCCAAACCGTAGGGGCTAGAGCGGTCATTCTTACACCGTTTTGTTCAGAAGAGATGGGGGAATCTTCCAGTGTTTACAATTTATCATTAAAATATGAATTATTAAAGACATTTGACTTCTAATGCACCATAACTGAGTAGAGCGAAGCAAAAACTGCCTTGACTTGCCCTCAAACAACGCTTTGTGACTTGAAATCTATTTGGAGTATCGATATCATTCTTTCACCGTAAGAGACAGCAGGCTTTGGTGAACAATCATGGAAATTTTCAGGTCTCTGTGGAAATCCAACAAAAAGTTATGACGAGAGAAAAAAGTGGTTCATTTCCACAGTTTGAAATCTGAAGAAATCTGAGCGAAGGACGAATTTCCTACCCTCAAACAAGTCCAACTCATTTCAGAACGGTAATAGGTGAGAAAGAAATTCTTGAATTGTGAGCGTCAGGGGTGTCTGAAGATATTCGGGGACAAGCCTCATGTCTTAACTTTGCTTCGTTAAGGAGATATGACGATTCGAATATGCCTCTCATTACAGAAATCCAGCGGTGATTTTGAACAAGCTCTCCATTCACTTTATATGGAGAGTTTTCTGACATTGTGTTGGTCTGAGGAGATTTGCGAAAATTCTATAAATCCCACAACAATGATAGTGACATTTCCTGAAAGCCAGCAAAAATACCTACGTTTTGATGTATAATTTGTGGAAGTTGAGTGAAAATTGAGCAAGTAGCAAACAGTTGTTCGGACATGAAGAGAAGACTGCAAAACCTTCAGTGACACACTGGAAGCCAAGAGCATAGCAACCATAACAACGCATGTATTTTGTGAAAAATCACAATTTTGCAAATCAAAACTTTAAGAGGCATAAAAGTAAAACAGTAGAAGATTTGAAAAAGCTGAATCATACCTGAATAGCCCAATAATTTGTGAACATTTTAAAATTTGAATGGTTGTTCTAGGTGAAAATATGAGGAAGTAGTTAAGTTTCAAAAACAAGCAAATTTTAGCAGAATTGCAGAAGTTTCCCATTCATTTCAATGGGACAAATTAAAGGAAAAAAGCTTAATATTTTAAAAAGTATAATAGCAAAAAATAGCAAAAGTCATAGCGCACATTAGCAGAAATAGCAGAATAGTTTAAAATTTGAACGGTGAAAATCGGCTGAAAATTGTGGAAGTAGTTAAGTGCCAAAAAGTGTACGGAAGCAACTAGAATAATAATAACTAGAAAGCGAAAATTTCTGAAGAAATTTTAAGTGTGCCTATGCTGCCGCTAATCAGTATAGTTTGCCATTCAAACGGCTACAGAGAGCAAAACTCAGCAGAGCAGCCATTCTCCACCATGAACTATGGTAAAACCAAACACCGCTCGCGCCTCACAGATGACATCTTACGGTTTTGTGTAAAGATGAGGTGACTTCGTACAGCCCCAATTTGTAGACGCTGTGCGCAGAGGTTCATAAGCAGACCCGACAATGTTTGCATGAACACACTTTGAAGCATTACGTTATGGACCACTTTTCACACATAGTTGCTGTACCCACACAGCCGGCTGTAGCTTTTCATCTCATAGCCCGACACATACACAAAAAAAAAAAAAAAAAAAAAAAAAAAGCAGAGAGAGCACAGACTTTACACCTGAGAGGCGTGATTGCAGATGCCGCTGAGGTGGGTCCACCTCCCCTGCAGCGGCACTGCAGACCACGCCCTGCCACACACGTCAAACACGTAAAATAAATATTTATGCACTTTTCATTCACTTTGTTTTTTGTTATTTTTACACAGTGTTCTGAATGATTAACAATGGTCTACAGCCAATCTTGTGTATTATTATACAAACTTTGGTTGTAAGATTCAGATAACTATTTAATAAAAGCTAAATATTTTATATGAGAGTAAGAAAGAAAAGTATATCTTTGTCTCATACTCTCATCAGACAATACATGAACCTCTCAATAAACAAAATATATGCTCGGCTTAAATGACAAACCGCTATTTTACACAGTGGAACACTTATTTTTAAACAAAACCAATGCAGTTCGCCACTGACAGTGCTTACCTTTGCACATCACAGTAAACACTGAACCAAGATGGCGCCCACGCGAACGAGAAATCTGAACTACGGTGTCCTGCAGAGGACAAATGGTCAAAATTGCTAAAATTTACAACATATATGCAGCTCAACAGCGACACCTTGTGACTTATTCCAGTCACTACCTTACATATACATAACGTCTTACCTGACATTCAGTTCACCGGACACTCATACTGAATCACCAGCCCATATAAATGAAAAATAAGTCCAGCAGCCAACCAAGAGTCATCACAAAGACTAGGGGTGACACGACAGCGTGAGCGGGCCTGGGTGTCAGCCAGCCCAGCCTGGGTGTCAGCCAGCCCAGCCTGGGTGTCAGCCAGCCCAGCCTGGGTGTCAGCCAGCCCAGCCTGGGTGTCAGCCAGCCCAGCCTGGGTGTCAGCCAAGCCGCGCTAGCCAGCTAGCCGGCTAGCTGCCATGCGGCGGTGAAACGTGAGCGTGAGCCGGCCTGGGTATCAGTCAGCCCGGCCTAGGTGTCAGCCAAGCCGCCCTAGCCAGCTAGCTGCCATGCGGCGCTAGCAGTAACATCGTGAGAGATATGGGACTTCTTGATAAAATATGGGACTTCTTGATAAAACGAGCAGATATTTGAAGTTTACACCCCTACATTCTCGCCTGAAAATAGGGGAGGCTGTCATAAAGTTCAAAATCAGTAACTTAGCGCGCACAGCTGTATAGAAACTCCGTCGTGCTAGCTAGCACGCAGTACAGTTATTGTAACTGTCAGCACAACGAAAATAAACTACACCTAAACTCGGTTTATATCTGACCCAAATAGAGTGCAGTTAATAACGTCTTACCTGAAATTCAGTTCACCAGCCGCCTGCTTCTCCTGCATTGGGTTTCCCTTATCCACGATTGAGCTCCGCGTTAGCCACCACCGGTCGATCGGTGTTTCTTTCCCCGCATACGAGGGGAAGAGACATATACCGGTGGCTAACGCGGAGCTAGCTAGCCACCGGTATATGAACAACTCAGTTATTTTTTCCACATCGACCAGCATCATCGGCCCATATAAACGAAAAATAAGTCCAGCTAAGACAAAGACTGTTTGCGGAGCGATCGGGGGTGAAAGGAGTTAGAGACGCCTCACTGAAAGCCAAGCCTGGGTGCTTTTGAGCGAAGCGGCGCTAGCTAGCCGAGCTAGCTAGCCGGCTAGCCGGCCGGCCAAACTAGCTAGCCGGCTAGCAGCAACATCGTGAGAAATCTGTTGCTAATATGGGATGTTTTGACAAAACGAGCAGATATTTGACGTTTACACACCTACATTCTCACCTGAAAACCGGTCGATCGGCGGCCGCCTCACATGTTTCTTTCCCCACATATGAGGGGAAAG
Organism: Maylandia zebra; assembly: GCF_041146795.1. Classification (NCBI taxonomy): domain Eukaryota; kingdom Metazoa; phylum Chordata; class Actinopteri; order Cichliformes; family Cichlidae; genus Maylandia; species Maylandia zebra. The sequence goes on along the minus strand of NC_135182.1, from coordinate 9,864,686 downwards.
AGACACATACCGGTGGCTAGCTAGCTCCGCGTTAGCCACCACCAAACAACTCAGTTAGTTTTTCCTCATCGACCAGCATCATCGGCCCATATAAACGAAAAATAAGTCCAGTGTGAAACAGTCGCTTGGCGAGCGATCGGGTGGTTTAGCGAGTGTCAGCCTCTTAAGTTTAAGACAAGCCCGGCTGCTTTTTAAGCGACGCGGCGCTAGCTACCCAGCTAGCGTCAGTACACAGGAACTACTTCCGGTAGTTATACAAAATAAAAGCGTCCACAGGGACACAGCGGCCGCCTCGCATTACTCCCGACATACCACTAGAGTGAGCCAGCACACCACAAATGAAGTTTTCTTGTTCTCCATTCATTTCAATGGGAAAAAACTTGCATTAAAATATTCATATTTAAAAAACTATAGAAGTAATAAACACCAAAAGTCATAGCAACTCATTCCAGCTCCAGCCGCACACAATGATATATCATATGTGAACCTTGTCTCAAAACTGTGGGGCGAGTTAAGGTCCAAAATTTCAGGCGGAAAAAGAATAATAATAATAATAATAATAATAATAATAAATCCGAGCAATAGTAATAAGTGTGCCTTCGCATAGGCACACTTAATAAAGAACTAGAAAAAATTGCATTTCCTGCGAAAATGCTGTGTGGATGCCTTACGCTGAAGATTTCTGCTGAAAAAAGCAGAAAAAGTTGAAAAAACAAAAAACATTGCCCTGAGCGAGATTCGAACCTGGCCTTTCTGATCTATAGGCGGCGTCTCACCTTACTGGACCAAACTGATTCTTACAAAGAAGAGGTGGAGAGACTGACAATTCTGGTGAAATTAGCAGAAGCTGCTTAGTATTGTGCTAATAAGAGGTGAAAAGGCTAAACATTTAGCAGAAAAGAGGTGAATCAGAAGAAGTTCTGCTGAAAAGAGGTAAAGAAGCAAAAAGATGAGTTGAAAAGAGGTGTAGAAGTGCTTGCTGAAGATGGCTGTATGTGTAATGACACACTGGAGAGTGTCAAGAAAGCAGAGCGCATGCAAGCAGGGAACATGTGTAGCAACTGTCACAGGTAGGATTCGAAACTCTGCCCCCGGGTCTCACGGCAGCTGCCCTACCCTCTGAGCCAAATGAGTTCTGGTCTCAAGCAAATATATGATGAGAGAGAAAATGTGCACTGTGGAGCAGAAGCTCAAATTAGCAGAAAAGAGGTGAAGAGGAAGAACTTTGTTGTGAAATGAGGTAAAGAAACTGAAATTTGTGCTTAAAACAAGTGAAAAAGCTGAACTCTGAAATCCTGCTAAAACAGTAGTAGAGGCTGATATTTTTCAGCTACTCACTGAGCCAAACTGGTTCTCACGTAACTGAAAAAAGGTGGAAAAGCTTAAAATTCTAATGAAAACAGCAGAAGAGGCTAAGTGCACTGTGGAGCAGGAGCTCTAATTAGCAGAAAAGAGGTGAAGAGGAATAATTTCTGCTGAAAAGAGGTAAAGAAGCAAAAAGCCGAGTTGAAAAGAAGTGTAGAAGCAGAAGTGCTTGCTGAAGATGGCTGTATGTGTAATGACACACTGGAGAGTGTCAAGAAAGCAGAGCGCATGCAAGCAGTGAACATGTGTAGCAGCTGTCACAGGTAGGATTCGAACCTCTGCCACCGGGTCTCACGACAGATGCCCTACCCTCTGAGCCAAATGAGTTCTGGTCACAAGCAAAGATATGATGAGAGGGAAAATGTGCACTGTGGAGCAGCAGCTCAAATTAGCAGAAAAGAGGTGAAGAGGAAGAACTTTGTTGTGAAATGAGGTAAAGAAACTGAAATTTGTGCTTAAAACAAGTGAAAAAGCTGAACTCTGAAATCCTGCTAAAACAGCAGAAGAGGCTGATATTTTTCAGCTACTCATTGAGCCAAACTGGTTCTCACGTAACTGAAAAAAGGTGGAAAAGCTTAAAATTCTAATGAAAACAGCAGAAGAGGCTGAGTGCACTGTGGAACAGAAGCTCAAATTAGCAGAAAAGAGGTGAAAACAGCAGAAGAGGGTGAGATTTGTGCTGATAAGAGGTGAAACTGCGGAACCAATCAGAGGTACTGCTTCTGTCTGCTTCATCAGGCTGTGTACTTGTATGTATTTCTGCCATAGACTGTTAACCAGAATCTGAGGTCCATATTAGAAAAGCTGCTAAAATCATTAAACTTTGCAGAATTGTAATAAATTATCAATATGAATTACCGGTCTGTGATAGTGTATAAATTTGTAGTTAAAAAAAAAACATGTGGGCCAAGGTGGAATCGAACCCACGACCTCTGGTCTGAAGAGCGGTGTCATTACCAATCGCGCCACCTCTAAGGGGGCGGGCGCTTTGAAAAAAAGGGTGATGAGGAGTCAGAATTAGATCGCGGTGAGACGCGAAAAACGCCGTTTTTTGGAGTTACAAAACGTCGTGTAACTCAAAAACTAGGTGGGATAGAAGCATAATTCTTGCACTGGGTGAATCAGCGGACTTTGGTGTACTTTGACTGCGATTTACATAGCTCTTTGTATCTCCGTCGCGGAGATATGACGAGAGAAGAAACGGCTTCATTTTCGGAATTTGAAAAATGAGAGGAGGACAGATTTCCACCCCTCAAACAAGTCTAACTCATCTCAGAACGGTAATAGGTGAGAAAATAATTCTTGAATTGTGAGTGTCAGGAGTGTCTGAAGATATACAGGGACAAGCCTCATGTCTTAACTTTGCTTCGTTAAGGAGATATGACGATTTGAAAATGCCTTCAGTTTCAGTATTTCAGCTCTGAGTTTCACAACCTCCCCATAGACTTTGAATGGGGAGTTTTTAGACCATGTGTCACTTCGAGGCAAATTGTGAAAAAAACGTAACTCTCACAATAATTATAGTGACACTGTCTTAAAGCCAGCAAAAATACCTACGTTTTGATGTATAATTTGTGGAAGTTGAGTGGAAATTGAGCGAGTAGCAAGGAGTTGTTCAGACATGAAGAGAAAATTCAGAACGGACGAGTGTGCAGTGGGAGTTAATTGCATAGCAACCATAGCAACACATGTATTTTCTGAAAAATCACAAAGTTGTAACTGAAAACTTAAAGAGTCATTACATGAAAACGGTAACAGATATGAAAAAGCTGAATCACACAGGAATAGCCCAATCATCTGAGAACGTTTTAAAGTTTGAATGGAGTTTCTAGGTGAAAGTATGAGGAAGTAGTTAAGTTTCAAAGACAAGCAAGTTTTAGCAGAATTGTAGAAGTTTCCCATTCATTTCAATGGGACAAATTAAAGGAAAAAAGTGTAATATTTTAAAAAGTATAATAGTAATAAGTACCAAAAGATATAGCAGTCGAAAGCAGAAATAGCAGAACAGTTTAGAGTTTGAATGGTAAAAATCGGCTGAAAACTGAGGGAGTAGTTAAGCGGCAAAGAAACGGAGCAACTAGAATAATAAAGGACTAGAAAAAATTGCATTTCCTGCGAAAATGCTGTGTGGATGCCTTACGCTGAAGATTTCTGCTGAAAAAAGCAGAAAAAGTTGAAAAAACAAAAAACATTGCCCTGAGCGAGATTCGAACCTGGCCTTTCTGATCTATAGGCGGCGTCTCACCTTACTGGACCAAACTGATTCTTACAAAGAAGAGGTGGAGAGACTGACAATTCTGGTGAAATTAGCAGAAGCTGCTTAGTATTGTGCTAATAAGAGGTGAAAAGGCTAAACATTTAGCAGAAAAGAGGTGAATCAGAAGAAGTTCTGCTGAAAAGAGGTAAAGAAGCAAAAAGATGAGTTGAAAAGAGGTGTAGAAGTGCTTGCTGAAGATGGCTGTATGTGTAATGACACACTGGAGAGTGTCAAGAAAGCAGAGCGCATGCAAGCAGGGAACATGTGTAGCAACTGTCACAGGTAGGATTCGAAACTCTGCCCCCGGGTCTCACGGCAGCTGCCCTACCCTCTGAGCCAAATGAGTTCTGGTCTCAAGCAAATATATGATGAGAGAGAAAATGTGCACTGTGGAGCAGAAGCTCAAATTAGCAGAAAAGAGGTGAAGAGGAAGAACTTTGTTGTGAAATGAGGTAAAGAAACTGAAATTTGTGCTTAAAACAAGTGAAAAAGCTGAACTCTGAAATCCTGCTAAAACAGTAGTAGAGGCTGATATTTTTCAGCTACTCACTGAGCCAAACTGGTTCTCACGTAACTGAAAAAAGGTGGAAAAGCTTAAAATTCTAATGAAAACAGCAGAAGAGGCTAAGTGCACTGTGGAGCAGGAGCTCTAATTAGCAGAAAAGAGGTGAAGAGGAATAATTTCTGCTGAAAAGAGGTAAAGAAGCAAAAAGCCGAGTTGAAAAGAAGTGTAGAAGCAGAAGTGCTTGCTGAAGATGGCTGTATGTGTAATGACACACTGGAGAGTGTCAAGAAAGCAGAGCGCATGCAAGCAGTGAACATGTGTAGCAGCTGTCACAGGTAGGATTCGAACCTCTGCCACCGGGTCTCACGACAGATGCCCTACCCTCTGAGCCAAATGAGTTCTGGTCACAAGCAAAGATATGATGAGAGGGAAAATGTGCACTGTGGAGCAGCAGCTCAAATTAGCAGAAAAGAGGTGAAGAGGAAGAACTTTGTTGTGAAATGAGGTAAAGAAACTGAAATTTGTGCTTAAAACAAGTGAAAAAGCTGAACTCTGAAATCCTGCTAAAACAGCAGAAGAGGCTGATATTTTTCAGCTACTCATTGAGCCAAACTGGTTCTCACGTAACTGAAAAAAGGTGGAAAAGCTTAAAATTCTAATGAAAACAGCAGAAGAGGCTGAGTGCACTGTGGAACAGAAGCTCAAATTAGCAGAAAAGAGGTGAAAACAGCAGAAGAGGGTGAGATTTGTGCTGATAAGAGGTGAAACTGCGGAACCAATCAGAGGTACTGCTTCTGTCTGCTTCATCAGGCTGTGTACTTGTATGTATTTCTGCCATAGACTGTTAACCAGAATCTGAGGTCCATATTAGAAAAGCTGCTAAAATCATTAAACTTTGCAGAATTGTAATAAATTATCAATATGAATTACCGGTCTGTGATAGTGTATAAATTTGTAGTTAAAAAAAAAACATGTGGGCCAAGGTGGAATCGAACCCACGACCTCTGGTCTGAAGAGCGGTGTCATTACCAATCGCGCCACCTCTAAGGGGGCGGGCGCTTTGAAAAAAAGGGTGATGAGGAGTCAGAATTAGATCGCGGTGAGACGCGAAAAACGCCGTTTTTTGGAGTTACAAAACGTCGTGTAACTCAAAAACTAGGTGGGATAGAAGCATAATTCTTGCACTGGGTGAATCAGCGGACTTTGGTGTACTTTGACTGCGATTTACATAGCTCTTTGTATCTCCGTCGCGGAGATATGACGAGAGAAGAAACGGCTTCATTTTCGGAATTTGAAAAATGAGAGGAGGACAGATTTCCACCCCTCAAACAAGTCTAACTCATCTCAGAACGGTAATAGGTGAGAAAATAATTCTTGAATTGTGAGTGTCAGGAGTGTCTGAAGATATACAGGGACAAGCCTCATGTCTTAACTTTGCTTCGTTAAGGAGATATGACGATTTGAAAATGCCTTCAGTTTCAGTATTTCAGCTCTGAGTTTCACAACCTCCCCATAGACTTTGAATGGGGAGTTTTTAGACCATGTGTCACTTCGAGGCAAATTGTGAAAAAAACGTAACTCTCACAATAATTATAGTGACACTGTCTTAAAGCCAGCAAAAATACCTACGTTTTGATGTATAATTTGTGGAAGTTGAGTGGAAATTGAGCGAGTAGCAAGGAGTTGTTCAGACATGAAGAGAAAATTCAGAACGGACGAGTGTGCAGTGGGAGTTAATTGCATAGCAACCATAGCAACACATGTATTTTCTGAAAAATCACAAAGTTGTAACTGAAAACTTAACACTTACACCCCCGGAGAGCAGTCATTTCGGGGTAGTACCTTAGACCCCCGCGGAGTCATCATTTTGCGTTTCTACCTTTAAAAGCCGGAGAGCAGTCAAATGCTGGAAGTGGAAGCTAAATTGGCTAGTCATTCATATGTATATTGGGTCGTTACCTAGGAATTCTGGAGGGAGGGGATTGGGGGAGAAATCAACACACATGAGTCTAGGTCCTTTGTTGCTGACATTTATTGATAAAAACAGTAGTTTCATTTCATGTTATTTCCTTTTTCATTTCAAGCAAGGAAGTGGATGTAGTTAGTAAGTAAGATATTTCAGACATTATTCTGACACAGAGGAGGAGATACTGGAATTATAATTAGTATCTATGCATGCATTTGTGATTTTGTTTGACCTTCCCATTGCTCACAATTTGAATTTGTTCACACTGCAGATGAGTGTCTCAGTCCCCAAACAAGCTCTCTTTTTCGGTGGAGAAGCAGTCTCCTCATCCGCAGTGAGTGTGGAGAAATCAACACACATGAGTCTAGGTCCTTTGTTGCTGACATTTATTGATAAAAACAGTAGTTTCATTTCATGTTATTTCCTTTTTCATTTCAAGCAAGGAAGTGGATGTAGTTAGTAAGTAAGATATTTCAGACATTATTCTGACACAGAGGAGGAGATACTGGAATTATAATTAGTATCTATGCATGCATTTGTGATTTTGTTTGACCTTCCCATTGCTTACAGTACAAAAAACCAACCATTTGTACACATATGTACTAATAATAATAAAAAGTGAGTGCAACACTGCAACCCGTCACCCCGTCGTTCAGTGGTCGTTGATCAGTGGTCCATTGTGGCACCATTCAGAGCACTGGTACAATAGTACCAGCAAGATATGGGAAGACATTGCAAATGTACTTGGATTTTAGGTTGCAAGCCACCCAAAACTTGATCCCAAACTTGTCAGGTTTACTTGCAAACACTTGGAGTGTTTCAGTATGCCATCTTAGGGAGAACTCAACACACATGTAGGTCCTTTGTTGCTGACATTTATTGATGAAAATAGAAAAAAAACCAACCGTTTGTACACATGTTTACAAATAATAACAAAAATTGAGTGAGTACATTACAACATTTTCAGCAATCACTCACAATCCTGGCACTGCCACGGTATCTGTCGCCTGCATTTACCACATGTGTACCTGTAGCAGTGAACACATCGCACAGTGGCCTGATTTTTTTTGCATCTGTGTTTGACCTGACACGTGGCCCTTTTTCCAGGGCTCGGTGTGGAGGGTTGTGTCCGAAGCAACTGTTCTTTTCTTTCCTTCTTCGCAGCTACATGAGAGTGAGCCAATTCGGTTGCAAGGGCTACCAGGAAGTCCACCCGTCTTTCCTTCGTCCCGGTGCATTCTTGATACAGCACATGTGCATTCAGTGCTGCCATGTCAATCATGTTATAAAACACGGCAACTGGCCAGCGCCGTGTTCCTTTGCGGACAGTGTACTCCCGAACCATCTGGTCCATCACATCCACGCCACACTTTGTCTTGTTGTAAAGGGTGACAGTGTTTGGCTTCCTTTTGGTAGTGTTTTCGGTCTGAACCACGCTGTGCATGCTGCTAAGAATATATACTGTCTTCTTCCGTTTGGCCGCATACGCCGTCAGCGTGGCAGCAGAGGTTGAAAACACCTAAGAAATAAGATAAATTGTTAATTCCATAGCCCTTTTACACACAATGAAACACATAAACATAGAACCACAAAAGACCTGCAACATACCTGAGTGGTGAATTCATTGCGATCTGTCTGTCTAGTGGATTGAGGAATTTCCCTGCGAATCTTGTTGACTGTGCCGAGGATGGTGGTTTTCCGTCTAAGAAGTTTTTGCGCAAGTGAAAGCGATGTGAAAAAATTGTCAGTGGTAACATTTCTGCCCTTGTCCAGGAATGGTTCCATCAGCCTCATAACTACATTTTCGGAAAGTCTCTCCCCAGTGGGACGATTGGGGTCCTTGCCAAGATATGGGAAGACATTGCAAATGTACTTGGATTTTAGGTCGCAAGCCACCCAAAACTTGATCCCAAACTTGTCCGGTTTACTGGCAATATACTGCAGGAAACTGCACCGAGTTTTTGATGGGAAAAGCTGTTCATTGATGGTGATATGTAGACCAGGGTTGTAGCACGTGATGCAGTTGGTGACAAATGATCCCCACACACTGGAAATTGCTGCGAACTTATCAGTCTTTGCTCGATCACAGCGGGTGGACTTGTCATCAAAGCGTAGGTGTTGCATGATGTCTTGGAAGCGGTTTCGTGCCATAGTTCCAATTATCTGTGGGTTTCCCAGGTTTGCTGACCAGCAGTCATTTACAGATGGAACCCTGTAAACCCCCCGCAAGATGACAATAGCAATAAATGCCATTAGTTCAGGGAGGTCCATGAACCAACAAACATGCTCCGTTTGCTGTGCATGTTGAATAGTCCATTCTTGAATGCTACGAAGCATGTCAAGAGTGATGAAACACAGGAAGCTCTGAAGGCGACTCAAGATACTTCTCCTGGCCTTAGCCGTTGGCTCTCCATCTGCAGCGTACGGTTCTATAGGGGTGAAAGGGAGACGGGTCCCCACATGTTCTTCACGCCACACTGTGCCATCTTTCGCTGTCTCAGTCCCCAAACAAGCTCTCTTTTTCGGTGGAGAAGCAGTCTCCTCATCTGCAGTGTGAACAAATTCAAATTGTGAGCAATGGGAAGGTCAAACAAAATCACAAATGCATGCATAGATACTAATTATAATTCCAGTATCTCCTCCTCTGTGTCAGAATAATGTCTGAAATATCTTACTTACTAACTACATCCACTTCCTTGCTTGAAATGAAAAAGGAAATAACATGAAATGAAACTAACCGGAAGACTGATCAGACAGCTCTGAGTCCGAATCCGGCTGAACTTCTAGGTCTTCTCCATCCGAGTCACAAGGGTCGACTTCCGCCAGGATCATTTCCAACGCCTGCTGGGTGGTGAGTCTTCTCTGCATTTTCTTTCCTTGGAGAGGAGGTCCGTACACCACAGGATTCTTCAGGGCAATGAAGGGTTAGGCTAAGTGCAGTGAGATTGTATCATATATATACCCTTGATCACAATTGATCAGTGGGGTCAGGTCACACTGATCAGCGGGGTCACACCCCCGTCGTTCAGTGGTCGTTGATCAGTGGTGCCACAATGGACCACAGAACGACGGGGTGACGGGTTTCCTGCAGTATATTGCAAGTAAACCTGACAAGTTTGGGATCAAGTTTTGGGTGGCTTGCAACCTAAAATCCAAGTACATTTGCAATGTCTTCCCATATCTTGCTGGTACTATTGTACCAGTGCTCTGAATGGTGCCACAATGGACCACTGATCAACGACGGGGGTGTGACCACATAACAATGCAACCCGTCACCCCGTCGTTCAGTGGTCGTTGATCAGTGGTGCCACAATGGACCACAGAACGACGGGGTGACGGGTTTCCTGCAGTATATTGCAAGTAAACCTGACAAGTTTGGGATCAAGTTTTGGGTGGCTTGCAACCTAAAATCCAAGTACATTTGCAATGTCTTCCCATATCTTGCTGGTACTATTGTACCAGTGCTCTGAATGGTGCCACAATGGACCACTGATCAACGACCACTGAACGACGGGGTGATGGGTTGCAGTGTTGCACTCACTTTTTATTATTATTAGTACATATGTGTACAAATGGTTGGTTTTTTGTACTGTAAGCAATGGGAAGGTCAAACAAAATCACAAATGCATGCATAGATACTAATTATAATTCCAGTATCTCCTCCTCTGTGTCAGAATAATGTCTGAAATATCTTACTTACTAACTACATCCACTTCCTTGCTTGAAATGAAAAAGGAAATAACATGAAATGAAACTACTGTTTTTATCAATAAATGTCAGCAACAAAGGACCTAGACTCATGTGTGTTGATTTCTCCACACTCACTGCGGATGAGGAGACTGCTTCTCCACCGAAAAAGAGAGCTTGTTTGGGGACTGAGACACTCATCTGCAGTGTGAACAAATTCAAATTGTGAGCAATGGGAAGGTCAAACAAAATCACAAATGCATGCATAGATACTAATTATAATTCCAGTATCTCCTCCTCTGTGTCAGAATAATGTCTGAAATATCTTACTTACTAACTACATCCACTTCCTTGCTTGAAATGAAAAAGGAAATAACATGAAATGAAACTACTGTTTTTATCAATAAATGTCAGCAACAAAGGACCTAGACTCATGTGTGTTGATTTCTCCCCCAATCCCCTCCCTCCAGAATTCCTAGGTAACGACCCAATATACATATGAATGACTAGCCAATTTAGCTTCCACTTCCAGCATTTGACTGCTCTCCGGCTTTTAAAGGTAGAAACGCAAAATGATGACTCCGCGGGGGTCTCAGGTAGAAGCCTTCTTGACTTGACTGCTCTCCGGCTTTTAAAGGTAGAACGGTAGAAGCTGGGAATTCCAGTGTTAAAGAGTCATTACATGAAAACGGTAACAGATATGAAAAAGCTGAATCACACAGGAATAGCCCAATCATCTGAGAACGTTTTAAAGTTTGAATGGAGTTTCTAGGTGAAAGTATGAGGAAGTAGTTAAGTTTCAAAGACAAGCAAGTTTTAGCAGAATTGTAGAAGTTTCCCATTCATTTCAATGGGACAAATTAAAGGAAAAAAGTGTAATATTTTAAAAAGTATAATAGTAATAAGTACCAAAAGATATAGCAGTCGAAAGCAGAAATAGCAGAACAGTTTAGAGTTTGAATGGTAAAAATCGGCTGAAAACTGAGGGAGTAGTTAAGCGGCAAAGAAACGGAGCAACTAGAATAATAAAGGATAAAGAATAAAGAGAAACAGGATCTCAATAGTGTGGATGCCTACGGCATCCACCCAATAAAGAATAAAGAGAAACAGGATCTCAATAGTGTGGATGCCTACGGCATCCACCCAACTAGAAAAATTTGCATTTCCTGCGAAAATGCAGTGTGGATGCTTAAAGCTGAAGCTGTATGCAAAAAGTAGCTGAAAAAGCTGAAAAGTTGCAGAAATTGTAAAAACTTTGCAGAAGCAAAAGAAGTTTTCTAAAATGGAATAACTTAGCAGAACTGCAATATCTTAGAGGAAACATAATACTTGGCAGAGATACAATAGCATAGCAGAATTTAGCAGAAATATTGTAACTTACCAGAAACATGATAACTTCTCAAAAATACAAGAATTTAGGAGAAATAGTATAAGATAACAGAAAGAATATATTTAGCCAAAAATACTTAAACATTACAGAAACACTATGATTTAGAAAAATAGTACAACAGAGCAGAAATATTGTGATTTACCAGAGACACTGTGATGAACTATGAATATTGTAATTTTAAATTAAGACTGTTTTAGCACAAATATTATAATTTGGCAGAAATACTATAATTTAGCAGAAATACTATATTAAGCACAAATCCTATAAAGAGCAGAAATGGTATGATTAAGCATAAATACTACATTTAGTAGAAATACTTTGTTTTAGCACAAATCCCATAAAAAGCAGAAATACTGTACTATGATTTAGTAGAAAAACTATAATTAATCAGAAATACTAAATTTAGCAGAAATACTATATTAAGCACAAATCCTATGAAAAGCAGAAATAATATGATTAAGCATAAATACTACATTTAGCAGAAATACTATATTAAGCACAAATCTTATAAAAAGCAGAAATATTATATTAAGCACAAATCCTATAAAAGCAGAAATAGTATATTAAGCACAAATCTTATAAAATAGCAGAAATAGTATGATTTAGCACAATAGTAATAAGTTAAACAGAAAAATTGGAAAAGCAAAATGGACAGCTGAAAAAATGCTGAACATGCTGAGGGTCCCTCAAATATACTTGTTAAATGACAAAAATCTGAAAAAAAATTTATGACAGCCACACAATTACAAATATGTACACATGAGGAAACACACATGCACAGAGAGACACACACACAAGATCCAATTCAGTCAACCAGTCTAACTATATTCAATTTAAATCTTAGAATGAGATCATCCCATTAAAAGCCTCTCTCTCTCTCTCTCTCTCTCTCTCTGTCACAGACACACACACACACACACACACACACACACACACACACACACACACACACAGGGAGAGAGGACTAAGTTTCTAGGTCAGCCTGGGAACTGCTGAATTTGAATCCACCAATCAGAGAGCCTGTGCACTTTTCCCCACCAAAACAGGTGCATCTGTTTACACACGCAGCAGCACAGAGAGACACAGGATTTTTGCAGTCTATTTCTCATAGTGACGACTCCCTCAAACAAATGACCGTAATTTCCTAACCGTAGGGGCTAGAACGGTCATTCTTACACCGTTTTGTTCAGAAGAGGTGGGGGAATCTTCAAGTGTTGACAATTTAATATTAAAATATGAATTTTTAGAGATATATGACATGGATGACTTGTTGACTTAGAAGCCACGAATTCCCCAATATGCAAATTTGAATGCCTGAGACCACATATGTGATTGGCTGGCTGGGAAGCCGTGCAGGCCCTGATTTGTGGATTTGAATTCCTCAGCCCTCAGATATGATTGGCTGGCTTAGAAGCCATGAAGTCCCCAATATGCAAATTTGAATGCCTCAGGACACATATATGATTGGCTGGGAAACCGTGCAGGACCTGATTTGAAAATTTGAATGTCTAAGTCCTCACAGAGGATTGGCTGCCTGGGGACCAGGCAGAAATATATAGAAATACTATGATTAAGCATAAATACTACATTTAGTAGAAATACTATGTTTTAGCACAAATCCTATAAAAAGCAGAAATACTATAATTTAGCAGAAATACTATATTAAGCACAAATCATATAAAAAGCAGAAATACTATATTAAGCACAAATCCTATAAAAAGCAGAAATACTATATTAAGCACAAATTCTATAAAAAGCAGAAATACTATATTAAGCACAAATTCTATAAAAAGCAGAAATACTATATTAAGCACAAATCCTATTAAAAGCAGAAATACTATATTAAGCACAAATCTTATAAAATAGCAGAAACAGTATGATTTAGCACAATAGTAATAAGTTAAACAGAAAAATTGGAAAAGCAAAATGGACAGCTGAAAAAATGCTGAACATGCTGAGGGTCCCTCAAATATACTTGTTAAATGAAAAAATCAGCAAAAAAATGCACAGGGAGAGAGAAGTGAGTTTCTAGGTCAGCCTGGGAGCTGCCGAATTTGAATCCACCAATCAGAGAGCCTGTGTACTTTTTCCCGCCAAAACATGTGCCTCTTTTTACACACGCAGCACAGAGAGGCACAGGATTATTGCAGCCTATTTCTCATAGTGAGCACTCCCCTCAAACAAATGACCATAATTTCCTAACCATAGGGGCTAGAGCGGTCATTCTTACACCGTTTTGTTCAGAAGAGATGGGGGAATCTTCAAGTGTTGACAATTTATCATTAAAATATGAATTTTTAGAGATATATGACATGGATGACTTGTTGACTTAGAAGCCACGAATTCCCCAATATGCAAATTTGAATACCTGGAGCCCACATACATGATTGGCTGGCTGGGAAGCTGTGCAGGCCCTGATTTGTGGATTTGAATTCCTCAGCCCTCAGATATGATTGGCTGGCTTAGAAGCCATGAAGGCCCCAATATGCAAATTTGAATGCCTCAGGACACATATCGTTAGCTTCATAGCATAAGTGCCTAAGTCATTGACTTAGTCAAATGACTTAGGCAATTATGCTATGAAGCTAACGATATATGATTGGCTGGGAAACCGTGCAGGCCCTGATTTGAAAATTTGAATGTCTAAGTCCTCACAGAGGATTGGCTGCCTGGGGACCTGGCAGAAATATATAGAAATACTATGATTAAGCATAAATACTACATCTAGTAGAAATACTATGTTTTAGCACAAATACTATAAAAAGCAGAAATACTATAATTTAGCAGAAATACTATATTAAGCACAAATCCTATAAAAAGCAGAAATACTATATTAGGTACAAATCCTATAAAAAGCAGAAATACTATATTAGGCACAAATAGTATAAAAAGCAGAAATACTATAATTTAACAGAAATACTATGTTTGGCACAAATCCTATAAAAATAATAAATACTATAATTTAGCAGAAATACTATATTAGGCACAAATCTTATGAAAAGCAGAAATAGTATCATTTAGCAGAATAGTAATAACTTACAAAATTACAAATATGAAGGCATATTGAAACACAAATGCACAGAGGGACACACAAACACAGGCTCTAATCCAGTCAACCAGTCTAACTATATTCAATTTAAATCCTACAATGACATGCTGCCAAATAAGGGCAGGGTCCTCTCTCTCCCACTAAACACACACACACACACACACACACACACACACACACACACACAGACAGACACAGAGGGAGAGAGCTGCCGAATTTAAATCCACCAATCAGAGTGGCTGTTTACGTTTTCCCGCCAAAACAGGTGCATCTTTTTACACACGCAGGACAGAGAGGCACAGGATTATTGCAGCCTATTTCTCATAGTGAGGACTTCCCTCAAACAAATGACCATAATTTCCTAACCGTAGGGGCTAGAGCGGTCATTCTTACACCGTTTTGTTCAGAAGAGATGGGGGAATCTTCCAGTGTTAACAATCTATCATTAAAATATGAATTATTAAAGATATTAGACTTCTAATGCACCATAACTGAGCAGAGCGAAGCAAAAACTGCCTTGACTTGCCCTCAAACAACGCTTTCTAACTCTAAATCTATTTGGAGTATCGATATCATTCTTTCACCGTAAGAGACAGCAGGCTTTGGTGAACAGTCAGAGAAATTTTCAGGTCTCTGTGGAAATCCAACAAAAAGTTATGACGAGAGAAAAAAGTGGTTCATTTCCAGAGTTTGAAATCTGAAGAAATCTGAGCGAAGGACAAATTTCCTACCCTCAAACAAGTCCAACTCATTTCAGAACGGTAATAGGTGAGAAAGAAATTCTTGAATTGTGAGCGTCAGGAGTGTCTGAAGATATACCGGGACAAGCCTCATGTCTTAACTTTGCTTCGTTAAGGAGATATGACGATTCGAATATGCCTCTCATTACAGAAATGCAGCGATGATTTTGAACAAGCTCTCCATTCACTTTATATGGAGAGTTTTCTGACATTGTGTTAGTCTGAGGAGATTTGCAAAAATTCTATAAATCCCACAACAATGATAGTGACATTTTCTGAAAGCCAGCAAAAATACCTACGTTTTGATGTATAATTTGTGGAAGTTGAGTGAAAATTGAGCAAGTAGCAAGAAGTTGTTCGGACATGAAGTGAAAATTGCAAAACCTTCAGTGACACACTGGAAGCCAAGAGCATAGCAACCATAACAACGCATGTATTTTGTGAAAAATCACAATTTTGCAACTCAAAACTTTAAGAGGCATAAAAGTAAAACGGTAAAAGATTTGAAAAAGCTGAATCATACATGAATAGCCCAATAATTTGTGAACATTTTAAAGTTTGAATGGTTTTTCTAGGCGAAAGTATGAGGAAGTAGTTAAGTTTCAAAAACAAGCAAAATTTAGCAGAATTGCAGAAGTTTTCCATTCATTTCAATGGGACAAATTAAAGGAAAAAAGCTTAATATTTTAAAAAGTATAATAGCAAAAAATAGCAAAAATCATAGCGCAAATTAGCAGAAATAGCAGAATAGTTTAAAGTTTGAACGGTGAAAATAGCACAAAAATTGTGGAAGTAGTTAAAGGACGAAAAATGAGCAACTTGAAGAATAATAATAACTAGAAAAATTTGCATTTCCTGCGAAAATGCAGTGTGGATGCTTAAAGCTGAGGCTGTCTGCAAAAACTAGCTGAAAAAGCTGAAAAGTTGCAGAAATTGTAAAAACTTTGCAGAAGCAAAAGAAGTTTGCTAAAATGGAATAACTTAGCAGAACTGCAATATCTTAGAGGAAACATAATACTTGGCAGAGATACAATAGCATAGCAGAATTTAGCAGAAATATTGTAACTTACCAGAAACATGATAACTTCTCAAAAATACAAGAATTTAGGAGAAATAGTATAAGATAACAGAAAGAATATATTTAGCCAAAAATACTTAAACATTACAGAAACACTATGATTTAGAAAAATAGTACAACAGAGCAGAAATATTGTGATTTACCAGAGACACTGTGATGAACTATGAATATTGTAATTTTAAATTAAGACTATGTTTTAGCACAAATATTATAATTTGGCAGAAATACTATAATTTAGCACAAATACTATAAAAAGCAGAAATACTATAATTTAGCAGAAATACTATATTAAGCACAAACCCTATAAAAAGCAGAAATACTGTACTATGATTTGGTAGAAAAAACTATAATTAATCAGAAATACTATATTTGGCAGAAATACGGTATTTGGCACAAATCTTATAAAATAGCAGAAATAGTATGATTTAGCACAATAGTAATAACTTAAACAGAAAAATTGGAAAAGCAAAAATGGACAGCTGAAAAAATGATGAACATGCTGAAGGTCCCTCAACTATACTTGTTAAATGAAAAAAATCAGCAAAAAAATCTATAACAGCCACACAATCACAAATATGTACACATAAGAAAACACACATGCACAGAGAGACACACACACAAGATCCAATTCAGTCAACCAGTCTAAATATATTGAATTTGAATCTTAGAATGAGATCATCCCATTAAAAGCCTTTCTCTCTCTCTCTCTCTCTCTCTCTCTCTGTCACACACACACACACACACACACACACACACACACAGGGAGAGAAAAGTGAGTTTCTAGGTCAGCCTGGGAGCTGCTGAATTTGAATCCACCAATCAGAGAGCCTGTGCACTCTTTCCCTCCAAAACAGGTGCATCCTTTTTACACACGCAGCACAGAGAGACACAGGATCATTGCAGTCTATTTCTCATAATGACGACTCCCCTCAAACAAATGACCATAATTTCCTAACCGTAGGAGCTAGAACGGTCATTCTTACACCGTTTTGTTCAGAAGAGATGGGGGAATCTTCAAGTGTTGACAATTTATCATTAAAATATGAATTTTTAGAGATATATGACACGGATGACTTGTTGACTTAGAAGCCACGAATTCCCCAATATGCAAATTTGAATACCTGGAGCCCACATACATGATTGGCTGGCTGGGAAGCTGTGCAGGCCCTGATTTGTGGATTTGAATTCCTCAGCCCTCAGATATGATTGGCTGGCTTAGAAGCCATGAAGTCCCCAATATGCAAATTTGAATGCCTCAGGACACATATATGATTGGCTGGGAAACCGTGCAGGACCTGATTTGAAAATTTGAATGTTTAAGTCCTCACAGAGGATTGGCTGCCTGGGGACCAGGCAGAAATATATAGAAATACTATGATTAAGCATAAATACTACATTTAGTAGAAATACTATGTTTTAGCACAAATCCTATAAAAAGCAGAAATACTATAATTTAGCAGAAATACTATATTAAGCACAAATCATATAAAAAGCAGAAATAGTATGATTAAGCATAAATACTACATTTAGTAGAAATACTATGTTTTAGCACAAATCCTATAAAAAGCAGAAATACTATAATTTAGCAGAAATACCATATTAAGCACAAATCATATAAAAAGCAGAAATACTATATTAAGCACAAATTCTATAAAAAGCAGAAATACTATATTAAGCACAAATCCTATTAAAAGCAGAAATACTATATTAAGCACAAATCTTATGAAATAGCAGAAACAGTATGATTTAGCACAATAGTAATAAGTTAAACAGAAAAATTGGAAAAGCTGAAAAAATGCTGAACATGCTGAGGGTCCCTCAAATATACTTGTTAAATGAAAAAAATCAGCATAAAAATGCACAGGGAGAGAGAAGTAAGTTTCTAGGTCAGCCTGGGAGCTGCTGAATTTGAATCCACCAATCAGAGAGCCTGTGTACTTTTTCCCGCCAAAACAGGTGCATCTTTTTACACACGCAGCAGAGAGAGGCACAGGATTATTGCAGCCTATTTCTCATAGTGAGGACTCCCCTCAAACAAATGACCATAATTTCCTAACCGTAGGGGCTAGAGCGGTCATTCTTACACCGTTTTGTTCAGAAGAGATGGGGGAATCTTCCAGTGTTAACAATTTATCATTAAAATGTGAATTTTTAGAGATATACGACATGGATGACTTGTTGACTTAGAAGCCACGAATTCCCCCAATATGCAAATTTGAATGCCTGAGGCCACATATATGATTGGCTGCCTGGGAAGCCGTGCAGGCCCTGATTTGTGGATTTGAATTCCTCAGCCCTCAGATATGATTGGCTGGCTTAGAAGCCATGAAGGCCCCAATATGCAAATTTGAATGCCTCAGGACACATATATGATTGGCTGGGAAACCGTGCAGGCCCTGATTTGAAAATTTGAATATCTAAGTCCTCACAGAGGATTGGCTGCCTGGGGACCTGGCAGAAATATATAGAAATACTATGATTAAGCATAAATACTACATTTAGTAGAAATACTATGTTTTAGCACAAATACTATAAAAAGCAGAAATACTATAATTTAGCAGAAATACTATATTAAGCACAAATCCTATAAAAAGCAGAAATACTATAATTTAGAACAAATAGTATAAAAAGCAGAAATACTATAATTTAGCAGAAATACTATGTTAGGCACAAATCCTATAAAAAGCAGAAATACTATAATTTAGCAGAAATACTATGTTAGGCACAAATCCTATAAAAATCAGAAATACTATAATTTAGCAGAAATACTATATTAGGCATAAATCCTATGAAAAGCAGAAATACTATGATTTAGCAGAATAGTAATAACTTATTGAAACACAAATGCACAGAGGGACACACAAACACAGGCTCTAATCCAGTCAACCAGTCTAACTATGTTCAATTTAAATCCTACAATGACATGCTGCCAAATAAGGGCAGGGTCCTCTCTCTCCCACTAAACACACACACACACACACAGGGAGAGAGGACTAAGTTTCTAGGTCAGCCTGGGAACTGCTGAATTTGAATCCACCAATCAGAGAGGCTGTTTACGTTTTCCCGCCAAAACAGGTGCATCTTTTTACACACGCAGCACAGAGACATAGACCTGCTTCTTTCAGTTTATTTCACATAGTGAGGATTCCCCTCAAACAAATGACCATAATTTCCTAACCTTAGCGGCTAGAGCGGTCATTCTTACACCGTTTTGTTCAGAAGAGATGGGGGAATCTTCAAGTGTTGACAATTTATCATTAAAATATGAATTTTTAGAGATATATGACATGGATGACTTGTTGACTTAGAAGCCACGAATTCCCCAATATGCAAATTTGAATACCTGGAGCCCACATACATGATTGGCTGGCTGGGAAGCTGTGCAGGCCCTGATTTGTGGATTTGAATTCCTCAGCCCTCAGATATGATTGGCTGGCTTAGAAGCCATGAAGGCCCCAATATGCAAATTTGAATGCCTCAGGACACATATATGATTGGCTGGGAAACCGTGCAGGCCCTGATTTGAAAATTTGAATGTCTAAGTCCTCACAGAGGATTGGCTGCCTGGGGACCTGGCAGAAATATATAGAAATATATAGAAATACTATGATTAAGCATAAATACTACATTTAGTAGAAATACTATGTTTTAGCACAAATACTATAAAAAGCAGAAATACTATAATTTAGCAGAAATACTATATTAAGCACAAATCCTATAAAAAGCAGAAATGGTATGATTAAGCATAAATACTACATTTAGTAGAAATACTTTGTTTTAGCACAAATCCCATAAAAAGCAGAAATACTGTACTATGATTTAGTAGAAAGACTATAATTAATCAGAAATACTAAATTTAGCAGAAATACTATATTAAGCACAAATCCTATGAAAAGCAGAAATAGTATGATTAAGCATAAATACTACATTTAGCAGAAATACTATATTAAGCACAAATCCTATAAAAGCAGAAATAGTATATTAAGCACAAATCTTATAAAATAGCAGAAATAGTGTGATTTAGCACAATAGTAATAACTTAAACAGAAAAATTGGAAAAGCAAAATGGACAGCTGAAAAAATGCTGAACATGCTGAGGTTCCCTCAAATATACTTGTTAAATGACAAAAATCAGCAAAAAAATTTATGACTGCCACACAATTACAAATATGTACACATGAGGAAACACACATGCACAGAGAGACCCACACACAAGATCCAATTCAGTCAACCAGTCTAAATATATTGAATTTGAATCTTACAATGGGATCATCCCATTAAAAGGCTTTCTCTCTCTCTCTCTCTGTCACACACAAACACACACACACACACACACACACACACACACACACACACATACACACACACAGGGAGAGAGAAGTAAGTTTCTAGGTCAGCCTGGGAGCTGGTGAATTTGAATCCACCAATCAGAGAGGCTGTGCACTTTTCCCCACCAAAACAGGTGCATCTGTTTACACACGCAGCAGCACAGAGAGACACAGGATTTTTGCAGTCTATTTCTCATAGTGACGACTCCCCTCAAACAAATGACCGTAATTTCCTAACCGTAGGGGCTAGAACGGTCATTCTTACACCGTTTTGTTCAGAAGAGATGGGGGAATCTTCAAGTGTTGACAATTTAATATTAAAATATGAATTTTTAGAGATATATGACATGGATGACTTGTTGACTTAGAAGCCACGAATTCCCCAATATGCAAATTTGAATGCCTGAGACCACATATGTGATTGGCTGGCTGGGAAGCCGTGCAGGCCCTGATTTGTGGATTTGAATTCCTCAGCCCTCAGATATGATTGGCTGGCTTAGAAGCCACGAAGGCCCCAATATGCAAATTTGAATGCCTCAGGACACTTATTTGATTGGCTGGGAAACTGTGCAGGCCCTGATTTGAAAATTTGAATGTCTCAGTCCTCACAGAGGATTGGCTGCCTGGGGACCTGGCAGAAATATATAGAAATACTATTATTAAGCATAAATACTACATTTAGTAGAAATACTATGTTTTAGCACAAATACTATAAAAAGCAGAAATACTATAATTTAGCAGAAATACTATATTAAGCACAAATCCTATAAAAAGCAGAAATAGGATGATTAAGCATAAACACTACATTTAGTAGAAATATTATGTTTGAGCAAAAATCCTATAAAAAGCAGAAATACTATATTAGGCACAAATCCCATAAAAAGCAGAAATAGTATGATTAAGCATAAATACTACATTTAGTAGAAATACTATGTTTTAGCACAAATAGTATAAAAAGCAGAAATATTGTAATTTAGCAGAAATACTATATTAGGCACAAATCTTATAAAATAGCAGAAATAGTATTATTTAGCACAATAGTAATAAGTTAAACAGAAAAATTGGAAAAGCAAAATGGACAGCTGAAAAAATGCTGAACATGCTGAGGGTCCCTCAAATATACTTGTTAAATGAAAAAATCAGCAAAAAAATGCACAGGGAGAGAGAAGTAAGTTTCTAGGTCAGCCTGGGAGCTGCTGAATTTGAATCCACCAATCAGAGAGCCTGTGTACTTTTTCCCGCCAAAACATGTGCCTCTTTTTACACACGCAGCACAGAGAGGCACAGGATTATTGCAGCCTATTTCTCATAGTGAGGACTCCCCTCAAACAAATGACCATAATTTCCAAACCGTAGGGGCTAGAGCGGTCATTCTTACACCGTTTTGTTCAGAAGAGATGGGGGAATCTTCCAGTGTTTACAATTTATCATTAAAATATGAATTATTAAAGATATTTGACTTGTAATGCACCATAACTGAGTAGAGCGAAGCAAAAACTGCCTTGACTTGCCCTCAAACAACGCTTTCTAACTCAAAATCTATTTGGAGTATCGATATCATTCTTTCACCGTAAGAGACAGCAGGCTTTGGTGAACAATCATGGAAATTTTCAGGTCTCTGTGGAAATCCAACAAAAAGTTATGACGAGAGAAAAAAGTGGTTCATTTCCACAGTTTGAAATCTGAAGAAATCTGAGCGAAGGACGAATTTCCTACCCTCAAACAAGTCCAACTCATTTCAGAACGGTAATAGGTGAGAAAGAAATTCTTGAATTGTGAGCGTCAGGGGTGTCTGAAGATATTCGGGGACAAGCCTCATGTCTTAACTTTGCTTCGTTAAGGAGATATGACGATTCGAATATGCCTCTCATTACAGAAATCCAGCGGTGATTTTGAACAAGCTCTCCATTCACTTTATATGGAGAGTTTTCTGACCTTGTGTTAGTCTGAGGAGATTTGCAAAAATTCTATAAATCCCACAACAATGATGGTGACATTTTCTGAAAGCCAGCAAAAATACCTACGTTTTGATGTATAATTTGTGGAAGTTGAGTGAAAATTGAGCAAGTAGCAGGAAGTTGTTCGGACATGAAGTGAAAATTGCAAAACCTTCAGTGGCACACTGGAAGCCAAGAGCATAGCAACCATAACAACGCATGTATTTTGTGAAAAATCACAATTTTGCAACTCAAAACTTTAAGAGGCATAAAAGTAAAACAGTAGAAGATTTGAAAAAGCTGAATCATACCTGAATAGCCCAATAATTTGTGAACATTTTAAAATTTGAATGGTTGTTCTAGGTGAAAATATGAGGAAGTAGTTAAGTTTCAAAAACAAGCAAATTTTAGCAGAATTGCTGAAGTTTCCCATTCATTTCAATGGGACAAATTAAAGGAAAAAAGCTTAATATTTTAAAAAGTATAATAGTTAAAAATAGCAAAAGTCATAGCGCACATTAGCAGAAGAAGCAGAATAGTTTAAAATTTGAACGGTGAAAATCGGCTGAAAATTGTGGAAGTAGTTAAGTGCCAAAAAGTGTACGGAAGCAACTAGAATAATAACTAGAAAAATTTGCATTTCCTGCGAAAATGCAGTGTGGATGCTTAAAGCTGAAGCTGTATGCAAAAAGTAGCTGAAAAAGCTGAAAAGTTGCAGAAATTGTAAAAACTTTGCAGAAGCAAAAGAAGTTTGCTAAAATGGAATAACTTAGCAGAACTGCAATATCTTAGAGGAAACATAATACTTGGCAGAAATACAATAGCATAGCAGAATTTAGCAGAAATATTGTAACTTACCAGAAACATGATAACTTCTCAAAAATACAAGAATTTAGGAGAAATAGTATAAGATAACAGAAAGAATATATTTAGCCAAAAATACTTAAACATTACAGAAACACTATGATTTAGAAAAATAGTACAACAGAGCAGAAATATTGTGATTTACCAGAGACACTGTGATGAACTATGAATATTGTAATTTTAAATTAAGACTATGTTTTAGCACAAATATTATAATTTGGCAGAAATACTATAATTTAGCAGAAATACTATATTAAGCACAAATCCTATAAAAAGCAGAAATGGTATGATTAAGCATAAATACTACATTTAGTAGAAATACTTTGTTTTAGCACAAATCCCATAAAAAGCAGAAATACTGTACTATGATTTAGTAGAAAGACTATAATTAATCAGAAATACTAAATTTAGCAGAAATACTATATTAAGCACAAATCCTATGAAAAGCAGAAATAGTATGATTAAGCATAAATACTACATTTAGCAGAAATACTATATTAAGCACAAATCTTATAAAAAGCAGAAATACTATATTAAGCACAAATCCTATAAAAGCAGAAATAGTATATTAAGCACAAATCTTATAAAATAGCAGAAATAGTGTGATTTAGCACAATAGTAATAAGTTAAACAGAAAAATTGGAAAAGCAAAATGGACAGCTGAAAAAATGCTGAACATGCTGAGGTTCCCTCAAATATACTTGTTAAATGACAAAAATCAGCAAAAAAATTTATGACTGCCACACAATTACAAATATGTACACATGAGGAAACACACATGCACAGAGAGACACACACACAAGATCCAATTCAGTCAACCAGTCTAAATATATTGAATTTGAATCTTACAATGGGATCATCCCATTAAAAGGCTTTCTCTCTCTCTGTCACACACACACACAAACACACACACACACACACACACACACACACACACACACACACACACACACACAGGGAGAGAGGACTAAGTTTCTAGGTCAGCCTGGGAGCTGCTGAATTTGAATCCACCAATCAGAGAGGCTGTTTACGTTTTCCCGCCAAAACAGGTGCATCTTTTTACACACGCAGCACAGAGACATAGACCTGCTTCTTTCAGTTTATTTCACATAGTGAGGATTCCCCTCAAACAAATGACCATAATTTCCTAACCATAGGGGCTAGAGCGGTCATTCTTACACCGTTTTGTTCAGAAGAGATGGGGGAATCTTCAAGTGTTGACAATTTATCATTAAAATATGAATTTTTAGAGATATATGACATGGATGACTTGTTGACTTAGAAGCCACGAATTCCCCAATATGCAAATTTGAATACCTGGAGCCCACATACATGATTGGCTGGCTGGGAAGCTGTGCAGGCCCTGATTTGTGGATTTGAATTCCTCAGCCCTCAGATATGATTGGCTGGCTTAGAAGCCACGAAGGCCCCAATATGCAAATTTGAATGCCTCAGGACACATATATGATTGGCTGGGAAACCGTGCAGGCCCTGATTTGAAAATTTGAATGTCTAAGTCCTCACAGAGGATTGGCTGCCTGGGGACCTGGCAGAAATATATAGAAATACTATGATTAAGCATAAATACTACATTTAGTAGAAATACTATGTTTTAGCACAAATACTATAAAAAGCAGAAATACTATAATTTAGCAGAAATACTATATTAAGCACAAATCCTATAAAAAGCAGAAATACTATAATTTAGAACAAATAGTATAAAAAGCAGAAATACTATAATTTAGCAGAAATACTATGTTAGGCACAAATCCTATAAAAAGCAGAAATACTATAATTTAGCAGAAATACTATGTTAGGCACAAATCCTATAAAAAGCATAAATACTATAATTTAGCAGAAATACTATATTAGGCATAAATCCTATGAAAAGCAGAAATAGTATGATTTAGCAGAAATACTGTATTTAGCACAAGTACCGAAAAGTACCAGAAATACTATGATTTAGCAGAATAGTAATAACTTATTGAAACACAAATGCACAGAGGGACACACAAACACAGGCTCTAATCCAGTCAACCAGTCTAACTATGTTCAATTTAAATCCTACAATGACATGCTGTCAAATAAGGGCAGGGTCCTCTCTCTCCCACTAAACACACACACACACACACACACACACACACAGGGAGAGAGGACTAAGTTTCTAGGTCAGCCTGGGAGCTGCTGAATTTGAATCCACCAATCAGAGAGGCTGTTTACGTTTTCCCGCCAAAACAGGTGCATCTTTTTACACACGCAGCACAGAGACATAGACCTGCTTCTTTCAGTTTATTTCACATAGTGAGGATTCCCCTCAAACAAATGACCATAATTTCCTAACCATAGGGGCTAGAGCGGTCATTCTTACACCGTTTTGTTCAGAAGAGATGGGGGAATCTTCAAGTGTTGACAATTTATCATTAAAATATGAATTTTTAGAGATATATGACATGGATGACTTGTTGACTTAGAAGCCACGAATTCCCCAATATGCAAATTTGAATACCTGGAGCCCACATACATGATTGGCTGGCTGGGAAGCTGTGCAGGCCCTGATTTGTGGATTTGAATTCCTCAGCCCTCAGATATGATTGGCTGGCTTAGAAGCCATGAAGGCCCCAATATGCAAATTTGAATGCCTCAGGACACATATATGATTGGCTGGGAAACCGTGCAGGCCCTGATTTGAAAATTTGAATGTCTAAGTCCTCACAGAGGATTGGCTGCCTGGGGACCTGGCAGAAATATATAGAAATACTATGATTAAGCATAAATACTACATTTAGTAGAAATACTATGTTTTAGCACAAATACTATAAAAAGCAGAAATACTATAATTTAGCAGAAATACTATATTAAGCACAAATCCTATAAAAAGCAGAAATAGGATGATTAAGCATAAACACTACATTTAGTAGAAATATTATGTTTGAGCAAAAATCCTATAAAAAGCAGAAATACTATATTAGGCACAAATCCCATAAAAAGCAGAAATAGTATGATTAAGCATAAATACTACATTTAGTAGAAATACTATGTTTTAGCACAAATAGTATAAAAAGCAGAAATACTGTAATTTAGCAGAAATACTATATTAGGCACAAATCTTATAAAATAGCAGAAATAGTATGATTTAGCACAATAGTAATAAGTTAAACAGAAAAATTGGAAAAGCAAAATGGACAGCTGAAAAAATGCTGAACATGCTGAGGGTCCCTCAAATATACTTGTTAAATGAAAAAATCAGCAAAAAAATGCACAGGGAGAGAGAAGTAAGTTTCTAGGTCAGCCTGGGAGCTGCTGAATTTGAATCCACCAATCAGAGAGCCTGTGTACTTTTTCCCGCCAAAACATGTGCCTCTTTTTACACACGCAGCACAGAGAGGCACAGGATTATTGCAGCCTATTTCTCATAGTGAGGACTCCCCTCAAACAAATGACCATAATTCCCAAACCGTAGGGGCTAGAGCGGTCATTCTTACACCGTTTTGTTCAGAAGAGATGGGGGAATCTTCCAGTGTTTACAATTTATCATTAAAATATGAATTATTAAAGATATTTGACTTGTAATGCACCATAACTGAGTAGAGCGAAGCAAAAACTGCCTTGACTTGCCCTCAAACAACGCTTTGTAACTCGAAATCTATTTGGAGTATCGATATCATTCTTTCACCGTAAGAGACAGCAGGCTTTGGTGAACAGTCATGGAAATTTTCAGGTCTCTGTGGAAATCCAACAAAAAGTTATGACGAGAGAAAAAAGTGGTTCATTTCCAGAGTTTTAAATCTGAAGAAATCTGAGCGAAGGACGAATTTCCTACCCTCAAACAAGTCCAACTCATTTCAGAACGGTAATAGGTGAGAAAGAAATTCTTGAATTGTGAGCGTCAGGGGTGTCTGAAGATATTCGGGGACAAGCCTCATGTCTTAAAGTCGCTTCGTTAAGGAGATATGACGATTCGAATATGCCTCTCATTACAGAAATCCAGCGATGATTTTGAACAAGCTCTCCATTGACTTTATATGGAGAGTTTTGAGACCTTGTGTTGGTCTGAGGAGATTTGCAAAAATTCTATAAATCCCACAACAATGATAGTGACATTTTCTGAAAGCCAGCAAAAATACCTACGTTTTGATGTATAATTTGTGGAAATTGAGTGAAAATTGAGCAAGTAGCAAGAAGTTGTTCGGACATGAAGTGAAAATTGCAAAACCTTCAGTGGCACACTGGAAGCCAAGAGCATAGCAACCATAACAACGCATGTATTTTGTGAAAAATCACAATTTTGCAACTCAAAACTTTAAGAGGCATAAAAGTAAAACAGTAAAACATTTGAAAAAGCTGAATCATACCTGAATAGCCCAATAATTTGTGAACATTTTAAAGTTTGAATGGTTGTTCTAGGTGAAAATATGAGGAAGTAGTTAAGTTTCAAAAACAAGCAAATTTTAGCAGAATTGCAGAAGTTTCCCATTCATTTCAATGGGACAAATTAAAGGAAAAAAGCTTAATATTTTAAAAAGTATAATAGTTAAAAATAGCAAAAATCGTAGCGTAAATTAGCAGAAATAGCAGAATAGTTTAAAATTTGAACGGTGAAAATCGGCTGAAAATTGTGGAAGTAGTTAAGTGCCAAAAAGTGTACGGAAGCAACTAGAATAATAATAATAATAAAGAATAAAGAGAAACAGGAACTCAATAGTGTGGATGCTTAAAGCATCCACACAACTAGAAAGCGAAAATTTCTGAAGAAATTTTAAGTGTGCCTATGCCGCCGCTAATCAGTATAGTTTGCCATTCAAACGGCTACAGAGAGCAAAACTCAGCAGAGCAGCCATTCTCCACCATTAACTATGGTAAAACCAAACACCGCTCGCGCCTCACAGATGACAGCTTACAGTTTTGTGTAAAGATGAGGTGACTTCGTACAGCCCCAATTTGTAGACGCTGTGCACAGAGGTTCATAAGCAGACCCGACAATGTTTGCATGAACACACTTTGAAGCATTACGTTATGGACCACTTTTCACACATAGTTGCTGTACCCACACAGCCGGCTGTAGCTTTTCATCTCACAGCCCGACACATACAAAAAAAAAAAAAAAAAAAAAGCAGAGAGAGCACAGACTTTACACCTGAGAGGCGTGATTGCAGATATCGCTGAGGTGGGTCCACCTCCCCTGCAGCGGCACTGCAGACCACGCCCTGCCACACACATCAAACACGTAAAATAAATATTTATGCACTTTTCATTCACTTTTTGTTTTTTGTTATTTTTACACAGTGTTCTGAATGATTAACAATGGTCTACAGCCAATCTTGTGTATTATTATACAAACTTTGGTTGTAAGATTCAGATAACTATTTAATAAAAGCTAAATATTTTATATGAGAGTAAGAAAGAAAAGTATATCTTTGTCTCATACTCTCATCAGACAATACATGAACCTCTCAATAAACAAAATATATGCTCGGCTTAAATGACAAACCGCTATTTTACACAGTGGAACACTTATTTTTAAACAAAACCAATGCAGTTCGCCACTGACAGTGCTTACCTTTGCACATCACAGTAAACACTGAACCAAGATGGCGCCCACGCGAACGAGAAATCTGAACTACGGTGTCCTGCAGAGGACAAATGGTCAAAATTGCTAAAATTTACAACATATATGCAGCTCAACAGCGACACCTTGTGACTTATTCCAGTCACTACCTTAAATATACATAACGTCTTACCTGACATTCAGTTCACCGGACACTCATACCGAATCACCAGCCCATATAAATGAAAAATAAGTCCAGCAGTCAACCAAGAGTCATCACGAAAGACTAGGGGTGACAGGAGAGCGTGAGCGGGCCTGGGTGTCAGCCAGCCCAGCCTGGGTGTCAGCCAGCCCGACCTGGGTGTCAGCCAAGCCGCGCTAGCCAGCTAGCCGGCTAGCTGCCATGCGGCGGTGAAACGAGAGCGTGAGCCGGCCTGGGTATCAGTCAGCCCGGCCTGGGTGTCAGCCAAGCCGCCCTAGCCAGCTAGCCGACTAGCTGCCATGCGGCGCTAGCAGTAACATCGTGAGAGATATGGGACTTCTTGATAAAATATGGGACTTCTTGATAAAACGAGCAGATATTTGAAGTTTACACCCCTACATTATCGCCTGAAAATAGGGGAGGCTGTCATAAAGTTCAACATCAGTAACTTAGCGCGCACAGCTGTATAGAAACTCCGTGGTGCTAGCTAGCACGCAGTACAGTTATTGTAACTGTCAGCACAACGAAAATAAACTACACCTAAACTCGGTTTATATCTGACCCAAATAGAGTGCAGTTAATAACGTCTTACCTGAAATTCAGTTCACCAGCCGCCTGCTTCTCCTGCATTGGGTTCCCCTTATCCACGATTGAGCTCCGCGTTAGCCACCACCGGTCGATCGGTGGCCGCCTCGCATGTTTCTTTCCCCGCATACGAGGGGAAGAGACATATACCGGTGGCTAACGCGGAGCTAGCTAGCCACCGGTATATGAACAACTCAGTTATTTTTTCCACATCGACCAGCATCATCGGCCCATATAAACGAAAAATAAGTCCAGCTAATACAAAGACTGTTTGCGGAGCGATCGGGGGTGAAAGGAGTTAGAGACGCCTCACTGAAAGCCAAGCCTGGGTGCTTTTGAGCGAAGCGGCGCTAGCTAGCCGAACTAGCTAGCCGGCTAGCAGCAACATCGTGAGAAATCTGTTGCTAATATGGGATGTTTTGACAAAACGAGCAGATATTTGACGTTTACACACCTACATTCTCACCTGAAAACCGGTCGATCGGCGGCTGCCTCGCATGTTTCTTTCCCCACATATGAGGGGAAAGAGACACATACCGGTGGCTAGCTAGCTCCGCGTTAGCCACCACCAAACAACTCAGTTTTTCCTCATCGACCAGCATCATCGGCCCATATAAACGAAAAATAAGTCCAGCTAAGACAAAGACTGTTTGCGGAGCTATCGGGGATGAAAGGAGTTAGAGACGCCTCACTGAAAGCCAAGCCTGGGTGCTTTTGAGTGAAGCGGCGCAACATCGTGAAAAATCTGTTGCCAATATGGGATGTTTTGACAAAACGAGCAGATATTTGACGTTTACACACCCACATTCTCACCTGAAAATATCTTAAAAGTTTACTTTGTGACCTAGAAACACAAATAAGAGGAATATATTAAACCAAGTGGCAGCCGCCATTGTTTGACTGGTAGAGGCGTGCTTTGAATTGTGGGATATGCAGTTTTCCACCAAGCATACACCCTTGCCGTTACCGTAACTATTCAATGCTTCGTGCAACCTTAAGAATTCCAATGGTTCCTGAAAGCACCGACGCTGTGCGCGCCGTTGATATTGTCGTCATTATGGTAATCCAAATACGGGGACATACCACTAGAGTGAGCCAACACACCACAAATTAAGTGAGTGAGCAAACACACCACAAAGTAAGTTAAGTTTCACTTTCGTTCGTTCCCATTCATTCCAATGGGCAAAAACTTGCATTAAAATATTCATATTTAAAAAACTATAGAAGTAATAAACACCAAAAGGCATAGCAACTCATTCCTGATCCAGCCGCACAAAATGATATAACATATATGAAGCTTGTGTCAAAACTGTGGGATGAGTTACGGTCCAAAATTTCAGGCGGAAAAAGAATAATAATAATAATAATAAATCCGAGCAATAGTAATAAGTGTGCCTTCGCATAGGCACACTTAATAATAAAGAATAAAGAGAAACAGGAACTCAATAGTGTGGATGCTTAAAGCATCCACACAATAATAAAGAATAAAGAGAAACAGGAACTCAATAGTGTGGATGCTTAAAGCATCCACACAATAATAAAGAATAAAGAGAAACAGGAACTCAATAGTGTGGATGCTTAAAGCATCCACACAATAAAGAATAAAGAGAAACAGGAACTCAATAGTGTGGATGCTTAAAGCATCCACACAATAATAATAAAATATATAAAATATACAGAGTTGAATATGTGCAAAACAAGTGGCATTTATATACAGTATGGAGTGCATAATGTTAAAGTTCCAGTAGTGAAGCTGAGGTGTCTATGACGTGTTCAGCAGTCTGATGGCCTGGTGGAAGAAGCTGTCTCTCAGTCTGCTGGTACGGGACCGGATGCTGCAGAACCTCCTTCCTGATGGAAGCAGTCTGAACAGTTTATGGCTGGGGTGACTGGAGTCCTTGATGATCCTCCCCGCTTTCCTCAGGCAGCGCTTCCTGTAGATGTCTTGGAGGGAGGGAAGCTCACCTCCAATTATCCGTTCAGAGCACCGCACTACTCTCTGGAGAGCTTTGCAGTTGTAGGCGGTGCTGTTGCCATACCAGGTGGTGATGCATCCAGTGAGGATGCTCTCAATGGCACAGTGATAGAAGGTCCTGAGGATGCGGGGGCTCATGCCGAATCTTTTCAGTCTCCTGAGAAAGAAGAGGCGCTGCTGCGCCTTCTTCACTGTTTTGTTTGTGTGTACTGACCACGTAAGATCCTCAGCCAGATGTACTCCAAGGAACCGGAAGCTGCTCACTCTCTCCACAGCAGCGCCGTTGATGGTGATGGGGGTGTGTACTTCTCTGCACCTCCGGAAGTCCACTATCAACTCCTTTGTCTTTGCGACGTTGAGGGTGAGATGGTTGTCTTGACACCAGTGGGTCAGGGCGCTGACCCACTGGCCAACATTAGTCTCCTGCTAAAACCAGGCAAAGACCCTTTATTTCCCTCAAGCTATCGTCCAATTTCTCTTTTAAATGTAGACCTTAAAATAATCTGCAAAGCTCTCTCAAAGAGATTAGAGAAAATGACCCCCTTCTTAATTCATCCTGACCAAACTGGTTTCATAAAAGGTTGGCACTCCTCAACAAACACTCGTAGATTACTTAATTTAATAGACTACTCATACGATAAAAACATCGAAACCATAATATTATCTCTAGATGCAGAAAAAGCATTTGACAGAGTTAACTGGAAATTTTTATTCGCAACTTTACACAAATTTGGTTTTGGAAACTCTTTCATAAACTGGATAAGATAATTATACAATTCCCCAACAGCTCGTATCAGAACAAATGACCAGACATCCTCCAGCTTCTATCTCCTGAGGGGCACCAGACAGGGATGCCCACTCTCCCCTTCACTTTTTGCAATTTTTATCGAACCTCTAGCAGCAGCATTTAGACAGGCTACAACAATTAAGGGCATAAAATGTAAGAACATAGAACATAAAATCAGTCTCTATGCGGATGATGTGTTGCTTTTTCTGCAAAACACACAAACCAACCTCTCTGAGGTAATTACTTTAATAAACTGGTTTTCAAGAGTTTCAGATTATTCAATTAACTGGCCAAAATCTACAGTTCTCCCCATTAACTGCTCCTTCCATAACTCTTCCTCTGCCCCACTGCAATCCGGAAATATTAAATATTTAGGTATTAATGTCTCTCCTAAGCTTTCAGACTTAACTAAATTAAACCACATCCCACTTCTAAAGAAAGTAGAAGGCGATCTGACTAGATGGAAATCTTTACCCATATCACTCATGGGAAGGGTCGCCACTATAAAAATGATGATCTTGCCAAAAATAAATTACTTATTTTTGATGATCCCTAACAAACCATCACAAGATTGGTTCAGATCTCTGGATTCATATATTTCCAAATTCCTTTGGAAAGATAAACCCCCGCGTATCAGCTTAAAAACTCTACAAAGAACCAAGGATAGAGGAGGATTAGACCTGCCTAATTTTCACCAATACTTCTTAGCCAACAGGCTTCAGTTCATCTCAGAATGGTTAAAACATACCTTCTTAGTTGAGCCCTGGCTAGATGTTGAACAGGCACTATGCAAGGATCTAGAGATTTAAGACCTACCATTTATTAGCTCGAACATCAAAAGACATGAATGCTTTAAAAGTATCAACATCAGCTTTTCTCTGACAGCATGGTGGGAGTTTCTAAAAATAACGGAGTCTTCATTAATCCCATGCAAACATACACCTATCTGGAATAACCCTGACATATTACAAAACAATAATATGATTAATTTCCCAGAATGGAGTTGTAAAGGAATTAAATACTTAGAACATATATTAGAGGGAACAGAATTTATTCCATTTGACAGACTAGTTGCACAATATGGGATCAACAAGACAAGATTTTTAGAATATCAACAAATTAAATCCATAGTAAAAAAGAAATTTAACCTCAGTCAAGTTGAATTACAAACACCACTAAGTGCGGCACATTTTCTTACTCTTAAATCCCCCAAATTATTATCTAAAATATACAGAACACTTTCTAAATTAGATGAATCAATATCCCTTCCTATTGCAAAGTGGGAAGCAGATTTATCAGTCAGCTTAGACCAAAACTTCTGGTCTCAGATTTGCTTAAAAACCTTTAAATTAATTAAAAATCCCAGTCTGCAATTAATTCAATACAAAATATTACATAGAGTGCACTATACAGGTCATCGGATGTTCAAGATGGGCTTTACATCTTCCAACAACTGCTCACACTGTCAAGGCAATACACCAGACAATTACATCCACGCTCTTTGGTTCTGTCCACCAGTGCAAAAGTTTTGGCGCGAGATATGTGAAGACTTATCAAAGTGTCTGAAATGTAACATTCCAACTTCCCCCTTAGTGTGTTTACTGGACAGCTTAGATAATGTCACTTCAGAAAAGAATATAGCCCATATGATTTTCACTGCCCTATGCATAGCCAAGAAAACAGTCCTCATGAACTGGAAAAATAAAAATAATCTTAATTCTAACCAATATAGAAATTATCTATTAGATTACATTAGTCTTGATACAGCCTCTGCCACCACATCAGATCAATTGCTCTGGACTCCTTTTATCAGCTCCATCACCTAGTGGGGGTGGGGGGTCATAATTTGGTCCCACCTTCACTGTTGTGATTGGTGTGGGGGTAGGGACAGGCTTAGGGCGTCGGGGGGTTCCCCGGAGGCATCTTCCTTGGGGGGCTCAACCCGGGGTAGCGGTCATGTCCGGTTGGGGGCTCTGTTGGCTCTCAGGTGACTGTTTCCTCGTGGCTGCGTGCAGCGGGGCTAGGGGAGGGTCTGTGCTGACGGACGTGGATTACTGACCTGGTAGCCTGGCTGGCCCTGGGTGGGTCCGGGATGGGCGTGAGGTTCTGGGGGCGCTCAATCTCTGGGCTGGGGCCCGGGCCGGGCCTCGGGGGCTTGGATCCTGGTTGGTGTGTTGCCGGGGTTGTGGGCGGGTGGGTGCATGGGGGCCCGGCCCTGGAGCAGGGTGCCGCCGGTGCGTCGAACCGCCTGGGGGGCTCTTCAACTGGTGGGGGAGATGGTCACATCTTGCAGGAGCTTTCCTCTCTTCAGGAACTCTCTCTGCAGGAGGGGGAGATACAGGAGAGGTGGAGGAAGATCTCAGCCTGGGCGTTTACTGTCTTATGTAGTCTGGAAGATGAGTGGATGGTGGGGTGGGTGCAGTTTTCTCTGTGGTGGGGTTGGGTGGACTGTCCCGGGCTCTGTGGGGCCGGGAGGCGCTGCTGCGCTGGGCCCCGGTCTGGATGGGCCTGGGCCCCCTTTCCCTGGTGGGTCGCAGAGTGTGGGAGTGCCTACTGGGGTCAGCGGGGGAGCTGGCCCCAGGGAGGGGTTACCTGCCCCTCCCTTCCTTCCCTCCCCATCTCCAGCTGCCTCTCTCTTCCCGCTCCACCACAACCACCCACACATGCAGGGCCTTGGAGTAGGGGTATGTCACCAGGGTGCAGAGGAGGCTACCCCCCCTCTGTCCCCTTCTGGCTGCCTCTGCCTCAATTTTATCCCACAACTTAGACATTCACATTATTCACACTCTCATTACACATACATATAGGATCTTGGGGGTGGGCACAATCACGGAGTCCAAATTACCATCAGGGTGTACACCTCACCCCTGGCGTCGTTGCCCACCTCTCAATTTTAAATACACTTAGTCATTGAGGGCTATCAGGAGGGACTATGCGCTTACCTGCTGCTCCTTGGCAGGTAGCTCCATGCCCTCCTGGGTTTTAATTGCACCTTAGAACACACATGCATCAACACTACAATGAGCGGGTGGAGGGAGGTTTGGAGTCTTCTCCCACCCCCATTCTCTGCGGCCTGCTAGAGCGGGGGGGCTAGGTGGAGTTGGCCGTCTGACTGCGGTCTGGGGTGTGGGGCCTCCCTGCTGCTACGGAGTCGGGGTGGTCTGCCTCTCCCCACCGCAGGGAAAAGGGTAACACCACCTGGGTCTGGGTGCAGTTCCCCCCTCCAGGGGCAAGGGTACCTAGACCCGGTTTGTAGAGTACGCTTGGGGAGTGTGATCGTGTGTACAGCGTCTCTTTATGTCTGTCTCCACGTTGGTTGAGTGTGGAGTGAGTGCATATGAGAGCATGAGGGGGGGAATGGATGTTTGTGTCTGTGTGTGCCTGTATGTCTGTGTCTATATGTCAGGTTGGGTATCAGACGCCACCTCTCTGGGGACACCTCAGGCCCTCCAAGGTTTGGAGGCCTATCTCCACCTACCACCACTTCCCCTGCCGGTGGCGGACTCCCTCGGGTGTCGGTGCGTTGGTGGTTCCTTGTGTCTGGGGGTGGGAGTCCAGGTACACACCGGCTCACTCCTTGCCGGCCGCTTGTCGGGGCCTGGAGCCTGGGGCTCGCTCGGGCCCCTTCGGGGGTGGGGTGCCCCGGCCTCTCGGCCTGGGGCTCGGTCACTCAGGCACAGCTGGCGGCCGGCGGAGCTCACGGGCGCGTCACTGCAACTCCCCCTGGCTTCTGCTCCGCGGCTGCTGAGTGAGCCCTCATCTGGGACTCTCCTCAGCTCTTTCTGGGACAGTGGCGCGGCTGCCCCTCTGTTGGTCTTCCATGGTTTCTTGTGTTCTGGGGGCCTCTGGATGTCTGGAGTTTTGATCTCCTCCATACCTGCTTCACACCCTGGAGGACGGGGCTGTGGCCCCCCCACACTCCCTAGCAGACCGTTACATGGAGAAACCTTTGGAATACAAGCGCGCTGATCCACACAGGTATGCACACAGGTGTTCACTGCTCGTAGACCCAAATTACACCTTTCTTGGCTGCTACTTCGAAGCACATCTGTCCTGCGTGCTGCACAACAACATTGAATATTTAGTATTTACTGCTGTTTACACTTAGCTAGATTAATGCGATGGTGTTGTGTTTAGTATGTTGCTTTGTTTTGTTTTGTTTTTGTCTTTTTTTGCTTGTTTTCTATTCTTCTCTCAACAGGTGATCCAGGAGATTTTTATTTTTTTTCTCCCCCCCTTTCTCACTGTCCCTCTCCCCTTCTGTTTTTCCTTTCCTTCCTCTTTCTTTCTCCCTTTCCTATCTCTCACTCATGTCTGTCCCGTCTGTAACATCTGAAAATAAAATATAATAAATAATAAAAACAAAGATCGACCAAATGGACCAATACGGCAATGCCACGATGATCCATTTGGCAAAGTAAATCCATTGGGTATCCTTGTTGGTCTTCAGACAACAATTCTGATGGCTAAAGAACCAAATGGGACAGGCGAAAAGAAAAAAAAAAAAAAAATAGTTGAGACGGGGCAACAAAAGCCAGGAAAAGTAGGTAGTGCTAAAAAGAAGGTTAGGTTAAACAACATCAGATCAGTAACATGACTGGAGTGTAAAACGAGCGTTTTAGAGGGGCAGAGCTTCTCAGAAGCAAAGGTGGATGGAGGTTTACCAATCTGCAAAAACCTGCCTGTACAAATTATGGAACAATTCAGAATAATATTCCTCAACATAAAATTGTCTGTGTGTGTGTGAAGGGGACAAGTCTGACAATCAGTATTGGATGTCTGTGATCTTTGGGCCCTCAGATGGAGCTGAAGTGAAAACAGATGTGGTTCTGTCATGAAATTCACTGCATTAGCCCCAAAACACAGAAATCACCCGCTATGAACACTATGTGTCGGTCGCTAACGAAACAGCTCAGACCCAGCTTAGAGCCGGGTCTTTGAAGTGAACGACGCGAGCCTACTCCTTATTGGGACCCATGGTTTTTTTTTTCTTTCTCTCACCCTCTCTCACTTTTTTTCCGCTTCACTCCGCACACGAGCCTTGTGCTTTGCACTGGGAAGACGGGGGAGGGGCGGTATTTACACTGGCAGTAGCACAGGAACAGAGCAGGAGGGAGAGAGAGAAAGGGACAACAACGTCACATTAGAAAGGTATAGTAATCATCCACAACTATTTTCAGTTGCGGATGATAAAGGATTCAGAAAGTTTATTCATGCAGGCCCATATGACAGAGAATATGCATCTTCTCTTCCTTTGGAATTTGAATGTGCTTTGTCTCTAGGGGCCACCATATATATTTATATATAAACACATATAAATAAAACCACGGGTTTTTTTACATTAGTAATTCTTTTTGTGCATAATTTTATATTATTGTTAATAATAAATTAATTAAAGCAACAAAACAACCTGAAGAGCCGGTTGGGAGCCGAAAGAGCCGGCTCTTTTTAGTGAGCCAAGCCGAAAGAGCTGGTTCTCTAAAAAGAGCCGGAAATCCCATCACTAGTGAACACAGTTCACTGTACCACCCACAAATACAGGCTGAAGCTCTACCGCGCAGAGAAGAAGCCATACGTGAACATGATCCAGAAACACCACCATCTCCTTTGTGCCAAAGCTCATTTAAAATGAAGTGACGTAAAGTAATTAGTCAAACTGACATTTCAAATTCTTTTATGGGAAACACTGATGACTCCATAAAGAGGGACCATAAGGTTTATTATCAGCACACAGTTCAAAAGCCAGCATCTGGTATGGTGTGTCAGTGCCTGGCAGATTGTACATGTAGAAAGGCATGATATGTGCTGAAAAAATAACAGCTCCCTCTTGTTAAATCATGAATTTGCTGTGATTAACCAAATTTGTTGGAAAGCTGAGTTTAATTCTACCAGCCACACTGAGGCCTGATTACTGCCAGAGCTGCTGAATAAAGAAATCATCTGACAAAGTGAAGCAGGTTAAAAGTTCTCAAAAAGCAACACATGATGTCACGATCTAAAACTCAAGAACAGCTGAGAAAGAAAGTCAGTGACACCAGTCTGAAAAGAGTTACAGAGCCAGTTCCAAGGCTTGTGGGAGAAAACTTGGAACATTGGTCAACCTTCCGGGGAGTCGCCAGCCTACCAAAGCACATCAACAACTCATCCTGGAGGGTTGCAAAAGACCCCAGAAAACCATCTAAAGAACTGCAGACCTGCATGCCTCGGTTAAGGTCAGAGTTCATGATTCAGCAATAAGAAAGACAGAGGGCAGAAATGGTAACGTTCTAAGGAGAAAACATTTGTGTGTTGCCTCCTTCAATGGCCAGTGAGAGTTTGAGGAAGATATTTTGTGCACTTATGAGACAAAAGTTGAACTTTTTGTAAGGTTTTAGTCCCGTTATATATGACTTTTTGTAACTGATGGAGCCATGAATTCTGCTCTCTACCAGAATATCCTGATTTTTATGCCCTGAAGCTCAAACACACATGAGTTATGTATGAGTTATGGTGGTGGTGTAATGGTGTGGGGGATGTTTTCTTGCTATACCAACTGAGCATTAAGTCCCACAGCATTCCTAAAAATTGTTGCTGATCATGTCACTCCCTTTATGGCCACACCTGTCTTCTAAGCAAGATAATGTCAAATCATCTCAAACTGGTTTCTTTAACATGGCAATAAATTGGAAACATCTGGGTCCACACCTCAAAGCCCGTACGGCCCTGATAGGGCCAGGCAACGTTGCTGAGAAAGCGAAAGAACTGACACACACACATGTTTCACTGACAAGTGGGTAATTAACTTACTGGTTTTGGAAACTATAACCAAGGGCACTGTTGAGAGAGCATGTTTAAACCCAAATGCATTCAAGCAAACAATATAATCCTAAAGGTTGGAGCACAACTGGGGAAACCAGGAGGCAGACAACTGGAAGAGAGACTGACAAACCAACAAAGTTTGAGGGTGAGATGGAACTAGATATACACTGGGGGACAATGGAGACAGAGACAAAGGTGGCACCATGAAAGCAGCAGAGGAATTAGACATATTGTCTAATGAATAAATGCTTGAACAAATCCTACAACCTTTCATGAATGTGAACAAAAGTTCCTGGTAATCATCTGAGTGCTGTAAAGGCAACAGGCTTCAGTGTAACAACAAGTGTAAAAGAAAGAAAAAGGAAAAATAAACTTGCTCTGGGAACAATGTGTGCAAAAATGGCAGTGAACACTCTGACCAGGTGGTGGAGCTATAGGACAAGTCAGTGGATCACAAGACATTAATTTTCATCATCTGGAAACAGTGGGTGTTTGTGCACAAATTTGTTGCAGTTGCACTGCAAATTTGTTGCAGTGTTTTATTATTGCTGTTTTGATATTTCATTTCCAGGTGGTTGACAGAGGAGTTGACACTTGAGCCAGCACGGTAGCGTGGCTGGAAATATTCTGGCCGCTTTCTTCGTGACAATGTCACAATAAACAGAAAGCAGTCAGCAGCCAAATTACTGATAAAAGGACTCAATAACAGATGGATAAGTGTTTAGGACTTTCATTTAGTGAAATTTTAGGCCTCTAGCTTCTCGACTGGAATTCTCTGTAGAGTGTGTATTTGCATAAACCAAATACCATCAAGATCTCAGCAGGACCCCAGGAGAGCTGAGGCTCAGAGAGTAGTGCTGGGGTGGAGCAACAGAGGGAAAGAGTTCATCACGCAAGAGACTAGACCAAATCTGGGCCAGGAGGGCAAGAGAAAGGGTAAGAGTTTGAGGCCTAACAATACCACTTCCACTTGTCATAAATGTCATACACCACATAGACAACCTTTACTTCTAGGTTTCGCAATACAGCCTGCTTTTTGAGACAAAACACACTGTAGCTTATCTTTTTCAGGCCAGTCTTGTCCCCTCAGTGTGTGTGTGTGTGTGTGTGTGTGTGTGTGTGTGTGTGTGTGTGTGTGTGTGTGTGTGTGTGTGTGTGTGCCTGCATGTCTTCATGCCAGGACTCTCTGCAGTGATAAGATGCCTTCCTCTTTTATCTCTTCAGCATTTAATTGAATCTTCCACTTTGAGCTCCTCACTGAGGGCTCCTTCAGACTAATTTAAGAATTGTAAAATCGGGATAAATCACCACAGTGCATGGATGTCAGTGCTGAGATTATTTAAAAAATTCCCTTATGAAGTGAGACACACAGAGTAGCAACTACCAATGCGTTTATTTTACTTGGAAGGAAGCATGTAAAAATAGTAAACAAGAAGAAGTGCTTGTGTGAATTGATGAATGAGAAGTTGTCTAAAGTGCTCTGAGTAGAAAAGCGCTATGTAAGAACCAGTCCATTTACCAGCTTGCATACACATTGAAAGCAAGTGCTCACCAGGGCAATACTACAAGATTAATTCTTCCAACACTGTCATGGGAACAACCTTAATGCTCTTATAATTATATAGAAACAGCTACATGATGTACTCGTACATGATTGTTACTGTGCGGTGGATCACAGATAGCAGAGGAGCTACGACAATGCCTGAGAAAAGGACAGATTAGTGGGACAGAAAGGGAAAGATTCATTCAGAGTGTACCAAAAAGACTGTTGCATAGCTTTAATTTTAGAGTGTTGCATAACTTCAATAATTTTCTATTAGTGCTTCTGCTGCCTTTTTCTGTTCAGTCTCATTATGAAGTCCAGCATAGAAGCAGTGTTTTATTATTGCAGTTGTGCGTTCTGCCACTAGAGGGCAGAGAGAAACCACTAATGCAGATTCAATAGAAACCAGTAAATGTTGTCATTCAAGCACATGTCATTTTTGGATTCATTTATTTTTTTCCACACGTGATGCCCTCGTTTGGTGTTTTAAGAATTATTTGCATGCACACAAGACACATGGGGGGTGGTCTTGCTGTCACATTAATCCTGAACTGGGGTTAGTCATGTTGTCCCTGGGCTTCTTTTGCTGGTTGACATATGGCACTTATGTTGCTTTCATCACTCCATTCTGAGCTGTGATAGCCAGAGGCTCATCCAGTCTCGGATTGACACACCAGGCTTAGTCACTGTAACCACTTTCCAGTCCCACGCTGCAAGGCTCTGACAGCGTTTGCTTTCCAGTCTACACAAAGGTTGTGTAACTGCAGCATGCACCAGATCAGCTGCATGGGAAGTAGCAGCACCACATCTGCTGTGGGGCTGCTGTTTTTGCTTTATTTGACATAGGTGTCAATGCAGGTGTACACACGAGCACACACCCATGCTCCAGCACCGCCACCTTTAGCCACACCGTCTCTCTCTTTATTAGACTATAGCTCTGCTCCTGGCTCCACTGCAGCTCGCTGTGATATGAAATCTGACACTGTCAATTTACCTCCCAATCCGTCAGACTGTGAATTGGATTCAGATGGCAATGTGGTGGGGACAGGGGACTTGGAGCTGTGGCCTTGGCAACCACTAGCCATCCATCCGTCCACATCCATATCCCAACAAGTTCCTTCAACGGTGAAATCGTTTGCAATCTTCCGTTAAATGTTCCCACTGCATGCTCGGTGTTAGATTGTTTGTTTGTGCTGGGGTATCAGGGGACGTCGGTTTCGACTCCACCATCAACTGAATGTGAGTATGAATGGTTGACTGTCTGTCTATGTTAACCCTGTGACAGTCCAGGGTGTGCCCTGCATCTGGGATAAGCCTCAGTCCCCCTGTGACCCTGATAAGAATAAACGGAAGAGAATCGAGGGATGTTATTGAATCTCTTTTAAAAGAAACCCAATCAAGATCCATTACTTTTTAGCAGCTACAGTGGGGAAAATAACTATTTGATCCACTGCTAATAAGTTTGCTCACTTACAAAGAAATGAAGGTTTCTCATTTTTATGGTAGGTTAATTTTTTTGGAGAGAGACAGACTAACAACCAGATATCCAGAAAAACACACATCAAATAAACGTATAAATTAATTTGTGTAAAATAAGAATTTGTTTTAGCCAGAATTCTGACTCCCACAGATTGGCTGTATGCCGCTATGACACACAGATTACTATCTATCAATAAATTACAAATTGAAAGTTTGATTTGAAGTTGTAGACCTGCACAAGGCTAGAATGGACTACAAGACCATCAACAAGAAGCTTGGTGAGAATGTGACAACTGTTGGTGTTATTATTTGGAAGTGAACAAATGTGGATGTCTTCCAGTGTGACAATGATCCAAAGGCAACAAAAGAGTGGCTAAAGATTGAGCATATTAAGGTGATGGAGTTGCCTAGCCAGTCTGCAGACCTCAGTCCTATAGAAAATCTCTGGAAGGAATCTCCCAGTTACCAAGCAGCAGCCAGAAAACCTAAAGGATTTAGAGAGTTTCTGTAAAGAGAAGTGGTTCAAAATCACTGTCTCCAGTTGTAAAACCTCACTGGATCGTCTGCAGCTTGTACAAAATACTACTGCAAAGCTCCTTACCAGATCCACATCACACCCCTCACACTGCACTGGCTCCCCATTAAATTCAAAATTCAAAATGGTCACTGCACCCATTTCCCATTTTTCTAACAAAATATAAAGAAATTAAGGGAGACTCAAGGAGAGTGAAAGGTACCTGGAATGCTGACTTAATTTGAACAATTCAGCTTTGAGGAAGTAATGAAGGTAAATAGGGAGATGCATTTTGTTCTGGTTTCACTGACTATCTATAATCTTAACACAAATAAATACAGCTTCCAAGAATAGGAAGAATTAGAAAGAACAACATTGTCAACATGTCTGTGAAGGTTCTCAGTCATCCAGGTCATCGTAGTCAAAGGAGCTTGGAAAGAAAAGTGTCTGGACTTCTTTAAGTTACTTGAAGACGTTTCACCTCTCATCCGAGAAGCTTCTTCAGTTCTAAGGTCAAATGGTGGAGAGTCCCAGATATAAACCTAGTGGGAGTGTCCCCCCACAGAGGGACAAAGGACCCCCTGATGATCAGACACCAGCGAGGGAGGATAAGAAAGACAGACGCAACAACATTGTCATCCCCTATGTAGCCGGTGTATCGGAAAAACTCAGGAGAGTTTTCTCCAAGCACGACATCCCGGTGCATTTCAGACCCAGCAACACGCTCAGACAAAAACTGGTTCACCCGAAAGACAAAACGCCAAAACACAGACTTAACAATGTGGTGTATGCTGTACAGTGCAGCGAGGAATGCCCAGACCTCTACATCGGAGAGACCAAACAGCCACTTCACAAGCGCATGGCACAACACAGAAGAGCCACCTCCACAGGACAAGACTCAGCAGTCCATCTGCATCTTAAGGATAAAGGACACTCTTTCGAGGATGCCAATGTGCACATTTTGGACAGAGAGGACAGGTGGTTTGAAAGAGGAGTGAAAGAAGCCATCTATGTCCACTGTGAGCGACCATCTTTGAACAGAGGCGGGGGTTTACGACACCAACTCTCTGCCATCTATAATCCAGTTTTGAGATCCCTTCCCAGACGCCTTAACGCCCACTCACATCCTGGGCCATCTGACCTCAGGAATTCGCATGATAAGGTGGGGCCAGGTTTCACAATGAACACACCCGAAACTCTGGCTGATTGGGACCCACACCCAGTTTCACACCTTGGCTCAGGCGATTAGAGGATCATCAGGGGGTCCTTTTGTCCCTCTGTGGGGGGAAACTCCCACTAGGTTTATATCTGGGACTCTCCACCATTTGACCTTAGAACTGAAGAAGCTTCTCGGATGAGAGGTGAAACGTCTTCAAGCAACTTAAAGAAGTCCAGACGCTTTTCTTTGCAAGCTCCTTTGACAACATTGTCAACGTACCCAATGTACTCGATTAGTCACAAGTCAGTCCAATTATCAATACAAAATTAATAAAGTATTTCAGTGATACAATGTTACTACAGCCTGGGATTAAGAATCCTCAGCATTCCTCTTCATCAATGGAGCAATCGTTTTAAAGTATTAGCAGTGTTGGGAAAGGTTACTTTTAAAATGTATTCCATTACAGATTACAGAATACATGCCCTAAAATGTATTCTGTAACGTATTCCGTTACCTTACTCAATGAGAGTAACGTATTCTGAATACTTTGGATTACTTAACATATTATCATGCTTTTTACAACTACATGAATATACTATTGCTGTGATTTATTACTATTACTGAAGGTCCGCGGCTCCGAACCATATTAAAGGGACCTCTGACTAATACGGGTTCGTGTCGGGCTCGTAGCCGAAAAATAGCTTTACTTTGTTGTCTGGGTCAACTCTGCTAGGGAGAGACAGAGAGAGGCGTTGAAAGGCTGCTCCAACGGAACTTATTGTTTCGGAGGAAAACACGAACACAGCGTACAGTCGAGTCTTAATAGCTTACTTACAACTGGGCTCGTCAGGCACTCTTCTTGGCTGCAGTGGTTATTATTATATTTACATGCTTCCAGCTCCCGTTTTTGCTCGATGACAACTCGTACTTTTCGACTCTCCTTTTTCTCCCACCTCCCGCTCACGGACACATAACGAGTATGGCAGTCCATTCTCCCTGCAGCACGGACTACACTGCCCATGAGGCTACATTCTGCATTCTGCCTATTAGCTTAGCACAACAACAACAAGGCGCTCTCTCACCCAGGAAACACACAGAG
Source organism: Maylandia zebra (assembly GCF_041146795.1). Classification (NCBI taxonomy): domain Eukaryota; kingdom Metazoa; phylum Chordata; class Actinopteri; order Cichliformes; family Cichlidae; genus Maylandia; species Maylandia zebra. Next base: position 9,819,834 of record NC_135182.1, on the reverse strand, counting down.
CGAGAGCGTCACCCTGTAACCATGGCAACCGCAACACTGCCGCCTGGAACAACAGAACGTAGCTGTCAAACAAAACCCAAACAGTCCTGACCCGCGACAATATGAAACAGGAAAATACCGCCGTGTAATCCATTTATTTTAACAAAGTAACTGTATTGTAAATACCACCTTTTTAAACGGTAACTGTAACGGAATACAGTTAGTCATATTTTGTATTTTAAGTACGTAACGGCGGTACATGTGTTCCGTTACTCCCCAACACTGAGTATTAGCATAGCCAAAACTCCGGCTCCTCTGTGAACACAACTAACAAACACATTAGGGTTTTGCTTGCAAACAGATTCCACCACTGTTTTGTGTTTTCCTCTTCAGGGAAGCCACATAAGCATTAGGGAAAAAATCGATACTGTGTAGTATCGTGATATTTTGTTTGCTAATAATGTATCGATACAGGGACAGCAGAAATCGATATTTTGTTACAAAAAAGGTTTTTGTGCTCTGACTTCAGAGCATGTTGATCCTTTTTCTGAGCAAGAATCCTGACATTCCTTCACTGTCCAAATGTGTTTAACTTTTTTTATGGCAGCAATAAAAATGACAGTTTACTTATTTTAATTTAAGACACATTTTATTTTAATTAAGTTTAAAACTTTTTTATTTAATGTAAAATTATATTTTGTTTTAATTTACTTTCAAATTCTTCAGTTGCTGAAGGGGCTGCATAGTTTTCATAAATTGCATAGTTCAGAATAGCTATAATCAGTGTTGGGGAGTAACGGAATACATGTACCGCCGTTACGTATTTAAAATACAAAATATGAGTAACTGTATTCCGTTACAGTTACCGTTTAAAAAGGTGGTATTCAGAATACAGATACTTTGTTGAAATAAATGGATTACACTGCGGTACTTTCCTGTTTCAGGACTGTTTGGGTTTTGTTTGACAGCTACGCTCTGTTGTTCCAGGCGGCAGCGTTACGGTTGCCATGGTTACAGGGCGACGCTCTCTCTCTCTCTGCGACTGTGTGTTTCCTGGGTGAGAGAGGCCTTTTTGTTGTTGTTGTGCTAAGCAAACAGGCAGAATGCTACAAGCATAGCTCTAAAGAATGTAGCATCATGGGTAGTGTAGTCCGTGTTGCAGGGAGAATGGACTGCCATACACGTTATGGGTCTGTGAGCGCGAGGAGGGAGAAAAAGGGGAGTGGAAAGGTACGAGTTGTCATCGAGCAAAAACGGGAGCTGGAAGCATGTAAATATAATAATAACCACTGCAGCCAAGAAGAGTGCCTGACAAGCCCAGCTGTAAGTAAGCTATTAAGACTCGACTGTACACTGTGTTTTCCTCCGAAAACAATAAGTTCCGTTGGAGCAGCCTTTCAACGCCTCTCTCTGTCTCTCGCAAGAAAAGTTGACCCACACAACAAAGTAAAGCTATTTTTCGGCTACGAGCCGACAGGGACCCCGCCGTATTAGTCAGAGGTCCCTTTACTACAGTTCGGAGTCGCGGACCTTCAGTAATAGTAATAAATCACACAGCAATAGTACATTCACGTTGTTGTAAAAAGCATGATAATATATTAAGTAATCCAAAGTATTCAGAATACGTTACTCTCATTGAGTAACGTAACGGAATACGTTACAGAATACATTTTGGGGCATGTATTCTGTAATCTGTAATGGAATATATTTTAAAAGTAACCTTTCCAACACTGGCTATAATTGTACCAGATGGTTGCATTCAGTTAAGTTGGACTAGACTGTAATACAAACCGTTCAGTTTGTCAACAATAAAACTAAACTGAAATGAGAGAAAGACTGAGTGTGAGACTTTGATATTAGATAAAATGAATATTGATAAAGTTTACCTTTATGTACAGAATCTGAATATTGCAAAATATTTTTAAAAATTGCAATAATATCGTATCGTGGGATGTATGGTGATTCCCACCTCTAATAAGCATCACTTTAGATTTATGATTGAAAAAGCATCTTCGAGAGCAAAAGAGCAAAGCTTTCATAGCCAGACATGTCTGTGTGTGTGTGTGTGTGTGTGTGTGTGTGTGTGTGTGTGTGTGTGTGTAGTACAACAGCTTGCAGTGTGATACTGACCATCCCAAACCCTTGTGCTTTTCTCTAGGTGAATGAAATTCTTGTTTTATTAGTCTATTACTTAGACCTAATTAGCAAATATGTGTTCTCTGTGTTTCACCTTTTACAATTTATGAATGTATTCATAAACAGGTGGGTGGGCATCCTGCTCAGGGCCAGACCTGTAGCTTTTCCGACAATGACAATATCACTGAACATTGAAATAACAGAAATGAAGGGAAAGAAATTCTTTTTGTTATAGTTTATTCTTTGCATTTGAAAATACAACACACACACACATGCACACATGCACACACACAGGCAGAAAAAATGTGAATGAATGAGACGTGTTGTATGAAGCACTTTAAATGCTCATGTAGAATAGAAAAGCACTGTATAAGAACTGGTCCATTTACCAGTTTGCGCTGTAGTGTTTTAGTGTTTCAGGATGTCCTAAAACTCGCTGAAAAGCCTTCAGCTAATCCAAAATGCTGCAGCAACAGTACTGACAGGGACTAGAAAGAGAGAGCATGTTTCTCTTGTATTGGCTTCCCTTCACTGGCTTCCTGTTAAATCCAAAATTGAATTCAAAATCCTGCTCCTCACGTACAAGGTCTTAAATAATCAGGCCCCATCTTATCTTAATGACCTTGTAGTACCATATCACCCTATTAGAGCACTTCGCTCTCGCTCTGCAGGCCTACTTGTTGTTCCTAGAGTATTTAAAAGTAGAATAGGAGGAAGAGCCTTCAGTTTTCAGGCCCCTCTTCTGTGGAGCTAGCGTCCAGTTTGGATTCGGGAGACAGACAGTATCTCTACTTTTAAGATTAGGCTTAAAACTTTCCTTTTTGCTAAAGCATATAGTTAGGGCTGGACCAGGCGACCCTGAATCCTCCCTTAGTTATGCTGCAATAGATGTAGGCTCCCGGGGGATTCCCATGATGCATTGAGTTTTTCCTTTCCAGTCACCTTTCTCACTCACGTCGGGGTGGCTGTAGCTCAGGCGGTAGAGCGGATCGGAGGGTTGGTGGTTCGATTCCTGGTTTCCCCTAGACTGCATGCCAAATATCCTTGGGCAAGATACTAACCCCAAATTGCTCTCCGATGCATCCATCGCAGTATGAATGTGTGTGTGAATGTTAGTTAGAAAGCACTTAGAAAATGTGCGTGTGTGAATGGGTAAATGCACAAATTGTGTAAATTGCTTTGAGTGCCCAGAAGAGTAGAAAAGCGCTATGTAAGAACTATGTAAGAATTTACCATTCACTTGTCCCTTATGAAATAAATTTGGTCTAGTTACTCTGTAACTTGTAGTAGTTAAAAAAGGGTCAGAAATAACAGCAGTTTGAAAACTATAACTTGTCTCCAAGAATACCTTCTAACTGCGCTTTAGTATATTTATTAAACATTAATTAACTTCAAAATCCTGAACTGCTAACCCAAAGTCATAGGGTTTCAATTTCTTTAAATACCAAACAACTATCCTTCCTTCACCAGCACCATCAAAGAACCTTGAGTCCTCAGTTAACCAGGGAACAGAGCCAACGTTGCCTCTCCTGACTTACAGAGCTGGTCCTCTATGAAATACTGGGGCCAGGATGGTGCTATCCCAGCCGGCACTGAGCCTGCGGTCTTCACCGTTCTCCTCATCTCACTCTGCTATAGGCTTTCTAACTTATTGTCCAGGGCTGGTGGGACCGACGCCAGATTTATTGCAAGATCCTCAATTGATTACAGCATCGTCTCTTGTCAGACATTTCAATTTGGTTGGAAGAGGAAAAAAATGAGCTTTCCAGTTGTCTGCCATCGTGATTTATGGAATGTGTTTGCAGGTATGTTGTCATGCACGGAGAAAGGAAAAACTGACAAATCTGCCTCCAGGTTAGAGTAGCATTGCTGGGTTTATAACCACTTAAAGGAGTATTATGTTTAATTAAGAATATCCCATTCTGTTTGGTATGATGGATATGACTTTACTCATAAGGGAGCCGTGACAATGGATTTTATTACCAAAGGTCAGGATTCACAGTACCAGGGTTCAACATACATATAATAATCATAGTCCAAAAGTATCTCAGTATTCTTTTAATATTACCCAAAAAAGTGTTTGTAATATCCAGGAGCCGAGTCTGTTGCTTATTTTTACTCTAGAGTTCCACAAAGATCCCAGTACCTAGCAGGACCATTAGCCTCACAATGGCTTCTTGGTGACATTGACAGAGCACTGAGGAGAATTTCCTCTGATATGGAGCCATCAGAGCCTAGTAATGATCAACATCAGTCACTCTGTCAAAGCACATAGACAAAAGAAAGTGAGTGCGACAGGAAAAGTTAGTGAGAGGTAAGATCTTTAGAAAGGTGAGAGGACAAAGGAGGTGGCAGTGCAGAAACATTTAGAGGAAGTGAAGAAGAGAAAAGGGAGAGAACTGGACTTGTTTTCTTTCTGACAGGAGGAACTTCTTCATAGTTTGGAAGGGGTGTTTTTTTAGCTCTTACCTTAGGGTAGATAACTTCCCAGCACAAGAGAAACATCCAAACTGTAAAGAAATACTGTTTGAGGTTCAACATTTTATTTTTTTTAATATATTTTTTGTATTTTGAAAGAGAGAATTGGTTCATTATATTTAGAAAGTGTTCTGCTGGAGGAGAGTGAAAGTAAATGACACAGCTACAGGATCTCTTAAAAGGACATTTTCTGACAGGTGACACAAGAACATCAACCCAAAGCAGCAACACAGAGGGCTCTGCATCCTCTCAGCTTCCTCTGATGGTGGGTGAGAGAGTAGTCAAATCAAATTATACGAGCTCGAGAGTTTTAATTCCAGCCGTGGCTGGTACGTCACTCTCTCTAGCCCTGCAGGCCTTTCCATCAGCACTCTAAAGTGATAAATAAATGGGGTAAATAGTAAATCCACCAAAGGCTGCAGTGGGAAGGAGGAGAGGGAAGGAGAGTTGGGGGAGGCTCTCTGAGTCTTAATCCCTCGAGTGAAATAGCTGCAGCACAAGTCGAGCCCTGGAACCCAATATAGTTTATTTCACTCGCACTCACTCTTGTTTTCTCTCTATATACAATACCAGCTCTACTCTCCTGTCTCCTGCACATGTAGGTAAATGGTCCATTACAGTGAAAGCAGAGAAATAAACACTCAAGTGCAAGACTTGAGGAAATCAGCAGACATTGTCATTTTCCCAGCTGGTTAAAATGTGTTCCATTTTAAATGCGTAATGCCCTTGAGGGTGGAAATAGCTAATCACAACTCATTCTAAATTAGTCTTGACAAATGGCAACCTGGCTTAATCATATCGGAACGCTAACTATGTGGAGTGTTATCAGATTATTCTACCTCAACGAAGACCCAGCGTGAGAGCTCACTTCTGCAGGGGGAAGTTGGGATTTGTTTGCGCATACATGGAAATGCATCATTGTGCAACGACGCAAGAGCATGATCACATTCCATCTGCTCACCTGTAGAGCCAACATCACAGGGTGGGAAAGTTTCACAACAAGACCAGGAAATAATAGGAAGAACGTGTCAGGGTATAGAGGCTGGGCTCTATCACACCAGGCAAGACCCCAGGTGCAGGCTGTGTAAAGATGCCCCTGAGACAATCCAGCACATAACAGCAGGGTGTAAGATGCTAGCAGGCAGGGCATACATGGAACGCCATAACCAAGTGGCCGGCATAGTGTACAGAAACATCTGTGCCGAATACGGCCTGGAAGTCCCGAGATCAACATGGGAGACGCCCCCAAGGGTGATGGAGAATGACCGAGCTAAGATCTTGTGGGACTTCCAGATACAGAGGGACAAAATGGTAATGGCTAACCAACCTGACATAGTGATGGTAGACAAGAAAATGGCCGTAGTAATAGATGTAGCAGTTCTGAATGACAGCAACATCAGGAAGAAGGAACATGAGAAGCTTGAGAAATACCAAGGGCTCAGAGAAGAGCTCGAGAAGATGTGGAGGGTGAAGGTAACGGTGGTCCCATGGTCACAAGGTGCGGTGACTCCCAAGCTAGGGGAGTGGCTCCAGCAGATCCCAGGAACAACATCGGAGATCTCTATACAGAAGAGCGCAGTCCTAGGAACATCCAAGATACTGTGCAGGGCAAGAGGGGAATTTATATACATTAGTCCAGACATTGTTCAAGAGGCTTCGTAGTAGGCCGTGCTGTTGTGTTCCTTTTAAAAAACAGAAGAGGCTTCCTTCTGGCAGTACCTCCAAACAAGCCATACTTGTTTGATCTGTTTCTAGCTCTACTGTCACGAACTTTAACATTTAAAAAGCTAATCGAGGCCTGAAGCCTCTGACATGCAGCTCTTGGGCTTTTTGGAGTTTGACTGAGCACTGCATGGAATGACCTTTGGTTGAATTTCCTGGGACGCCCACTCCTTGGAAGATTGGCAACTGTCTAAAACATTTCCCACAATTGAATACTCTTTCTTACCATAAAATGAGCAAACCCTGAAGTGTTTGGAAACAGCCTTATGATGTTTCTTACTGAAGTGTTTGTGTAAGGTCATTACGCTGGCTGGGGCACCAGAATGCTCCAGACCTGAAAACATCTGAAACCTGAGCTTCTGTGGAGGTTAATCACCAGTTAATCAAGTACAGCAGCACAAGGCTGTTAGTTTTCTTCTTAATTTCTATGGAAGTAGTAAGGGTGTACTTTGTTACTCTGTATTTTGCTTTAGTTGGTGCATTACTTGCGTAAGTGCTCAGAATGGGACTCGCAGGTACTGACCTGAAGTCAGCAGCAGCACTGGAAGGGGCCCGGAGGTGCACAAGGAGAAAACCATGGAGGAAGATTAGGAAATTTAATCAAAAAATCTATTTTTGCAGACAGACCGAATGATTGAACGTTAATATACAAACTGGCAGAACCCATAAAGTAACTGAACATTTATCTTTGAAACAATATTTTCCGTTGTTTTGGAGTTTTTAACACAGGATGTCATGCTGCATTCTTTGTGTTAATGTTGTTGTTGTTTTTGTTTTGTTTTTACGAGCTTCCCGCTATTCACTGAAGCCCATTAATCTCAATCTGAGTGCAGCTGAATGCGAGTAAACCATTTCTACACAAACCTTGCCAACCTCCAAGTCTCTCTTTTGTTCCTCACACCTTTGTGTTCTGTGCACCACTCCACCCGTTTTAGTCACCAAACAACACCTCAGCAGGGCCGCGCATTTAAGGTGTAAATGCAGCTCTGTGTGTGTGCGAGTGTGCGGTAGTTTCCCTGTGATTAGCATCCATTAGCATTCAACTTGACTGCAATTATATGCTTTCATTTTCTCTGTCACACGAAGAGTCATTGTTTATTATTATGGCTCCGTTGCGTGCCTTTGTGGCGCTGCCATATTCTCGTCATCAATAACGCTGATATGCCAAATGGGGCAATGAACTACTGTCACCTCACACTTTTGGAAATACAGAAAGATTGGAAAATACTCCTCAGCAGATTCAATTTTTTTTTTTAAATGTTGCTATGGGCCCACTGCAGCACTGGCAACCTTCAGCTCTCTGTGTTTCATACTTGATGCTCAGACATGATGACAAGTCTGTGAATGTTACAAACTTGTATGTCTTGATTTTTCTTATCATCAACATGGATTAATATAAATGTAAACCCTGGCAAGGACGAGTGAGTAGAGAATCTAACATGACGAAAGTGCTTGTAGAAAAGCAAAGCCTCGGTGCTGGCCTAACTTAAAATATCTGGATTCTTATTTAAGGAGTTCCTGCAAGTTCAAAAGAGTGTGATGCATTTTTCACAGAGGTTTCATCAGGATAGGTAAAGGAAAAAAACACAGGCTGTCGTGACTGAAACCAGCTCCCAATATTTTTTGCATGATTTTACCCCCTTTCAACCTGCTGATCAGTAATGCTTCCTCTTATGTTCAGGGCCCATTGTTCCCCTCTCACCCTGCAGAGCTCCCTGTTGTTTCTGACCTTCAGCCATCACTTGACTCAGCCACATACACACCTGTTCACAATTCCCTTTTCAGTTGCCTGCAACTCTCCCTTAGCCACTTACATTTTCCTTCCTCTTTCCTGCCTCTCTTGCTGTACACACACATGTATGTAGTTTGTATGTGTTACCAGTATGCATTGAATTAATTCTAATCTATAAAAATGCCAAAGATAACACAGGTTAGTAGATATGAAACAGTATTTATGTGTAGTATGCATCCCAAAAACCTGGCTTATGGCTGCATGGTGTGCAGTGTGTCCTAGAAAACAAGTGGAGGACAAAAGATGTTGTGGTAGGTATGAAAATAACTGTACAGCAGATGAACAGGATCTGAAAGAGTAATTAATATAAATGCTTTTTACTTTCCTTCCATTTTCCACTTTCAAGTTTCTTGCTTGATCAACATGTACTGAGGAGATAAGGAAAGTGGAAGGAAAGTAAAAAGCGCTACATCAGACAGAGCAGAACAGAACAGAATCAACTTCCTGGGATTTCCTTACCTGGATTATTGACCATGGATCAATACATCACTTGCAAATATTTCCTAAGTAGCACTAACTAGCAGTAGGAATGCCATTGGTTTTTCAGGCACTAAAGTTTCACATCAGTTCATCCTGATTTTTTACAGTTTATCTTAAGAAGCATCAGTGAACGTCTGTACCAGATGTCATTCAAATTGATTCAAGGTACTGATTCAAGATATTTGTATCAGTAGAACAACATTGCCATCTGTTGACTCATGTTACTGCAACACATTCTCACTCCTAGAAACATGTAGATTACAATACTGAAAAAACTAGTCATATTTTAAAGCAGCATTTACCTTTACCATCATTGTCCAAGGCAAAGGGATGGCCCTTTGGGATCTGCCTTCAAGGAGAAATCTTAAAAAGACTTGGAGAGGAGTAGCAGATATCCAGTGGTGGCAAAAGCACAGATACATGTTTTAAAATCATAAAACGTTGAAGTGCAGATTCAACAGATTTACTCAAGTAAAAGCAGAAAAGTACAGGCTCTGAAAGATACTCAGTCTAAGAAAGCAGCTCTTTGAATGACGTATTTTGTGCAAACCTCACTGAAACTTTCCTATAGTGATATACTAACATTAGTATGTGGCAATGCAAACTTTCTTTCAGTTTGCCAAATCCAGGAACAGAAAAGTGAACAGGATCAGGGATTAAAGAAAGATTTGGCAGTTTGGGGGAACAATAAGATCATGTAAGAGTCAATATCTGTGAATTTCCCAACACTGATACAAATCTTTTCTTTAAAAAAAATCAGGAAATTACACATAAGCTTTAAATTTACAGTTTATCAAATGCCACTGAGCAGTCCTTACCTTTAAATCTAACATCTTTTCTTTCTCTCCTGTCCTTTTACTTACCTCTTTCTCCATCTTTAAGTGAAGTTAGCGCTCATTCTGTTTCTCTCCTTGGGAAATATAACATCTGGACCTTTAGCTATCAACACAATGGGTGACAAAATGCACACAAACACAAACGCTAGATTTGGAATGACCTGCCACTTAAAAAAACGTTACTCCCTTTATGTTCACACCTCTTCAGTAACACCAGCTAGATACTGAAGCACCTCAACCACAACCCATGGACAAAAATGCTGTTCAGTCCAATTTAACCCTGAGTATAGCACTATAAATTATGCATACATTATATGATTTTTGCCTTTCTCCCTCCTTTGTTTGCAATAAGTAAGTGATTAATGCACCAATATGACTTCTCTGACCTTTGATTACCATCGTTAGACTTCCTGTGATAGTGACACCAATACAGCAATTTTGCCTGTGGTCTCATTGCTTGTATTTCAGAAGAAGACGGGCTCCTGTTGAAATCTGTTGCACATCCAAGTAAGCTGAAAAATGATGCTAAAGGGGGTTTTGGTGTATCACTTTGTGTGTTTGGAGTAAGACCGGGATAGACGCTAGCATTCTGTGTATTCAAGGCAAACCTCTAAAAAGTTAAACAGGAGGCATTTAGGTAAAGAACGCAGATAATACTCAATAAACAGCACAATTAGAAAGGAAGAGCTTCATTTGAGGTGCTGAAAATATAATTACTACACTGGTGTATATTCATCTTCATGTCATTTTTATACACACAAAGGATACTCTGGAGATCTGTTCCCCCACCCACGCTGTGAACCCAATTGAATTTTTTTTTTAAATTCAGAACCTGTGAGGAGAGGGTGAATGAATCCATTATCCTGCTAATTAAATTCAAATAGTGGAAAGCTGTTGAGTGAAATCTTTTTTTTTCATTCATATCACGTTTATGCTGCCTCTCATCATGAAACAGTGATAAGAGACATCCATTTATATACAAATGGTCTGAGGTACGCTGTGGAAAACAGAATAATCATTGCACCAATCAAAAATGGATTGGAGGGGCCACCTCATCTTCCGCTAGCATTTAAGGAAACGAATGTCAAATTTTATACGGCAGCAGAAGAATGCACACTTCCACTTGCTCTTGTAGACATGCACGAGCACTGCTTCCTCCTTTAAGCATGTGGAGGAGGGACAAACAATCAAGAGGCACACTATAGGCCAGGGGTCCCCAATCTCAGTCCACGAGGGCCGGTGTCCCTGCAGGTTTTAGATCTCACCCTGGGTCAACACACCTGAATCACATGATTAGTTCTTTACCAGGCCTCTGGAGAACTTCAAGACATGTTGAAAAGGTAATTTATCCATTTAAATCAGCTGTGATGGATTAAGGACACATCTAAAACCTGCAGGGACACCGGCCCTCGTGGACTGGGATTGGGGACCCCGGCTACAGGCTCTCAGATTTATTGCTGTTGCAGTGGAGACAGCCTCAGGAATTGTTATCCCTCTCTTCCCTATTCACGGATGGCGGCTTCACTCTCCATCTCCCATCTCCCAGGCATGACCCCATTCACACGCTCCACTGGCTACTTGCATTGTGGGCAAACGCTGCTGATAGCTGCGCTGCAGAGCCTGGTGAGAGGCTGACCTCACCTCTATCGCTGACACACAGATGAGACTCCAAGAGTGGGAGGGTGGGCTGTCTACGTAAGAGAGAAGGAGGCAGCCACTGGGATGGAAGTGAGAAGAGACAGTTGAGAGAAGTTTAGTGATAGGTGTAAATCTAACTGTATGAGTAGCTTTTCTCTTGACCTCTGTGGTGCAGCATGCAGTCTGAATGACTGCAGCTAGCTTTAGCTGGCTGTCATTACTGTAATCATGACTGTTATTGTCACGGACCTGGGTTTGAGGGACACAGGGTTATTGAATATGTTATGGGCATGTGTATTTTTGGTGCTGCTGTCCCTCGTCTTCCTGGTTTGTGTGTGTGAGGGTGTGTGTACAGAGCGCCGGTCTACAGGCCTGGTGGGTGTGTTCAGCCTGCCGGATTGTTGCATAAGACTCCAAGTCAGTGTCTTAGCTTAAGTTAAAATCAGTTTATACATACCTGCGAGAATGTGTGTCTTGGCGGCTGCCTCTGGTATTTTTCCCAGGTGTGGTGTTTCGACAGCAGAACGGAGACGGCTTGGTTTGTAATGGAACGTATATATTCAGCAGTAGTTCGCCATTTTACATCTCAACATACACTTCACTTCTTCTCTCCTTCCATCATCCTTAGTCACAGAGCCCCCTACTGGTAACTGAGTATATGTTCATATTCAGTCCCCCTTGTAAGCAACCCTTCACCATCTTAGCAGTGTATGTAAACACAACATCTCTCCTCATTCTCACAGAATTCTACTACCTCAGTATTACTTACTTAGCATGGCAACATTACTATTTGCACAGAACATTATCAGTAGTAAACTTTGCAACCAGACAGCATTTTCAATACCTATTTCACTTATAACATTACTGGGTGTTTGAACTATACCCGTGATCTTAACATACAATCTTGTTATGGTGCCTAAATCGTCCTTTATAATGAATACTTGTACCGTTAAGGTTACTGTAGTAACTTAACAACCTTAAGTCACAAAACTCACAAATAAATCACAGTAAATCAATCCTCTATTATACTTGGACCTCAGAACTAGCAGTATGGAACTTAACATTAGCACCCAACAGCTCAAGCGTGTTTTTTTCACTTTTTTTTCTTTTCATTTTTTTTTTTTTAAACTCATTTCATAACATAATCCTTGGTCCAAGCTGGTAACTGTCTCGGTCTGTTAGGAACAGAAGGTCTTTTAGGAGTTTCTCTTGTGTTATTTTCAACCTCGTCACCAGCCTGCAACGGCTCAGCATTCTCTGCGCGGCAGAGTGAGAGACGGGCTGCATTCCATCTCTTTCCATCACTCAAGATGAAGGTGCTCAGTCCAGTCTGTTGCTGCACTGACAGTGGATCAGTGAACTGTCTCTCTCCCTTCCCCACTCGGAAAGGTTTACGTATCCGCACCCTGTCACCGACCACAAGCTGGGGAGGTTTTGCCCCTCTCTTTGCATCAGTGTAGCGTTTACTCTTACGTTGCTGGTGAGAGACTCTGGCCCTGCATTGGTCATACTGTCCTGTGTCTTTGGGAAACGGCAGGACATTTAGCTTTGTTCTCATGGGTCTCCCTCTGAGAAGCTGGAACGGAGCTGCTCCAGTCGTTGCATGAGCTGTAGCACGGTAATTCTGTAGCATCTCTGTCACGGCGGGCTTCCACAGCTTCTGGGACACCTGTGCAGCCTGAACACAGTCCTTCAGCACTCTGTTGAATCTTTCAACACACCCGTTCGCTTGAGGGTGATACACACTTGTTCTGATGTGCTTGATGCCCCTTTCCGTCAGGAAATCAGCAAAGGCAGATGAAGTGAATTGTGGTCCATTATCTGTGGTAAGCTCACAAGGGTTTCCCTCCCGTGCAAAAACTGAAGACAAGAACCTAATCACAGTGTCTGTAGTAGCTGATGAAGTAAAGGCTACTTCTGGCCATTTGCTGAAGTAATCGACCAGTGTGATGGCAAACCTGCAGTCCTGCGACCCGCGGTCAAAAGGTCCAACAATGTCAACGGCCACATGCTGAAAGGGACCATCTGGAAACTGAACCGGCTGTAAGGGAGTAGGAGCAGTTTTGGCCGTTTTGTCACACAATTGACAGACTGAGCACGATGACAGAATCGCATGGACTTGAGTATCCATGCATGGCCACCAGTAAAGCTCTCTGAGCCGCTGCTTTGTGCGAACTATGCCCTGGTGACCTTCGTGTGCGAGGCATATCACCTTTTCCCGCAGGGACCTTGGGACCACCAGACGTGTCCCCCGGAAAACCAACGGTGATTCCACAGCAAGTTCATGTCGCACCAGGAAATACGGCTGTATCTCAGGTGGGAGAGACCTTTTCACCTTAGGCCAGCCTGAGCGGATAACCTGTTGCAGCAGAGAAAGGTCAGGGCAGTCCTCACATTCAGCTTTAAAATCCGTCAACGGTGTCGCTGTCAAGAGAGGAGAAACTTCAGCTATCTCCAAGAGAAGGTCTTTTTCAGCATCAATGTCAGTGCTGGAGTACATCAGGGGAACCCGTGAGAGGCAGTCTGCGATGACATTCTGAACACCAGGACGGTACTGCACATCATACTGAAAACACATCAGCCTTGCAGACCATCGTGCGATTCTCATGCCCGCTCTGTTCATACCTTTGGTGCTGAGAAGGGTAGTAAGAGCTTGGTGGTCAGTACGAAGTGTGAATCTGCGGCCCCATACATATGTACGCCATCTTTCCACCGCCCAGACACAGGCTAACGCCTCCTTTTCTGTGGTGGAGTACTTTCTTTCAGCAGGAGACAGTGTTCGGGAGGCGAACGCCACAACCCGCTCCACTTGATCTGGATGTAACTGTGTCAACACAGCGCCTAGCCCATAGTCTGATGCGTCTGTGGTGATAAAAGCAGGTAAGTCAGGGTCATAGACGGCAAGTGCGGGACTTTCCAGAAGGAGTTTTTTCAGGTTACTGAAGCTCTCATGTGCTGCCTCGTTCCACTGGAGTTCGACTTTCATGTCTGTTTTCAGCAACTGTCGCAGTGGTTCCACCAGTGTAGCATAATCTGGAATAAATTTACTGAACCAGGATGACAAACCCAGGAACGAGCGCAATGCAGCCATATCCTTTGGAGCAGGAGCCTCAGCAATAGCAGTAAGGTGATGTTGGCTTGGACGTAGGCCTTCCTTTGAGATTACATGGCCCAGGAATGTGATGTGTGACTGGCAGAAGGAACTTTTCCCAGCATTAATCTGCAGGCCGACATCTCTGAGACGTTGGAGAACAGCTTGCAGGCGTGTATCATGCACCTCCTTTGATGTTCCGTAGACGATGATGTCATCCAAGTAGTTGCGAACACCAGGCAGATCTTTCAGGACCGTTTGCATCATTTTCTGGAACGCCGAAGGTGCTGATGCTAGGCCAAATGGGACACGTGTGAACTGGAACAGTCCCTCATGAGTGATGAAAGCAGTCAGCTTGCGGCTCTCCGGATGCAAAGGTAATTGGTGGTATGCTGAGCTGAGGTCAATCTGGCTGTAGTGAGTGGCACCTGCCAAGTCAGAAAACAGATCCTCCATATGAGGAAGAGGATGGCAGTCAGCAATAATGCTCTTATTGGGTTCACGAAGGTCAACACACAGTCTCAACTCCTTTTTTCGCTTTCTGGCCACGACCAAAGGACTCACCCACTCAGCTGCATCGATCCTTTCAATTATGCCAGCTTTGAGTAAGCGAGAGAGTTCTGCTGACACCTCTGTACGTACACTTAATGGCAGGCGTCTCAGCTTTTGGCGTACAGGCCGCACATTGTTGTTTACCTGTACTTTATGGATGAACCCTTTAACACATCCAAGTTGAGCTGGTGGAATAGGATCAACATTGTACACAGCAGACTTCTGGTTAGACGAATCCGGCTCATCTGCAGTTTCATCCTGAATACGGTCCACTTTGCCTCCAACGATGCAGACGTTCAGTGCTCTAATGAGGTCGAGGCCTAATAGCGGGGAACCAGCTTTGACAATGTAGAAGGAAGCAGGAACTTTTTCATTCTGTGCATGCAGTGCAACTGATGCAGGCAGACAACCCATCACAGCCAACTCATCTTTAGCATAAGTAACTAGTTTGACTTTAGGTCGCACCAGTGAACAGTCTGCAAAATACTGTCTGTAGATAGTTTCTGGCAGAATAGACACAGAAGCTCCAGTGTCTACTATCAGCTCTACTGTCTTAGAGCCACCTTGTACAGTTTCAATGTCGACAGTGCAGGTAAGCTTATCTTGAATAGCTGCCATCATTTTAGCATCTTGCACGCACAGTACTGCCAATTCTGGAACCACTACTTCTCTCACTTCACTGACTGACGACTTACATACCTTGGCAAAATGTCCCTTTTTCCCGCAGTTATTGCATTTTGAAGAAGCAGCCGGGCAGTTTTTATCATTAGCTAAGTGCTTGTGAGAACCACACCTGAAGCACTTCCGCTGCTGCTGCCTTGAACCTCCCCGTTTGTGTTGGTCTGGAGTGCAGCCTTTAGCGGGGCGAGGTCCTCTCCTCTGGTGAGAGTGGGAATTTGCCGCGTCGACTGTCTGAACAGGCGCGGTCGGACACGAGCCGGGTGTGGAGAGTAGAGTAGCGTTTTTGACTGCTGCTTCTACCTGGCTCGCAATAGTTAGAGCCTTATCCAGTGTGAGTTCATCCTCCAGTAACAGTTTGTCTTTCACAGCGCTGAGATGAGCATTGGAGATCAACTGATCTCTTATCATTTCACTTTCCATTTGTCCAAAGTTACAAGATGAAGCTAATGCTCTCAGAGCCACCACATACTGAGAAACAGTCTCATCCGCTCGTTGCATACGCTGTCTGAATGTATGACGGCACGCCACGACATTCACTTTCGGCACAAAGTGCTTCTCCAGTGTGCTCATGGCGTCAGCATATGTATCACCTTGCTCCGGTAACGTGTAGAATAACCGCTGTCCCTCCGGGCCCAAGCAGTGTAGCAAAACAGCGCGTTTCCTAGCATCCGGCCATGCGTCTCCCGTGGCATTGATTACTAGCATGTAATTGTCGAATATTTTCCGCCATGTAGTAAATGGAATCGGCGGCTCACCCACATGTGGAAGAAAAGATGGTGGACTCGGAACTGATGCACTCATCCTCGTCGCCAATTTGTGGTGTTTCGACAGCAGAACGGAGACGGCTTGGTTTGTAATGGAACGTATATATTCAGCAGTAGTTCGCCATTTTACATCTCAACATACACTTCACTTCTTCTCTCCTTCCATCATCCTTAGTCACAGAGCCCCCTACTGTTAACTGAGTATATGTTCATATTCAGTCCCCCTTGTAAGCAACCCTTCACCATCTTAGCAGTGTATGTAAACACAACACCAGGGAGCACACCAGTGGCGTCGTTAGGCCTATTTTAGGGGTGCTGAAGCCTCCCTAAAATATTCTTAAGCCCCCCTAAATAATTTGGTGGGGGGTTTTTTGGGGTTTTTTTTTTTTTTTAACTTATTCGATTTTTTTTTTACAGAACTTGCAGACAAATTCATTATAAAGATGCAGGAATATGAGTTTAAAGAAATAATAATATAAACCTGTCGCTATTCACACAAATATGATCATAACTCGGTTGGTCCCTTTCGCTTTACATTGTTAAGGTAGCGTCAGTGCTTCGTTATCCAATCCGTTCCAGTTGTTCACAGGGGACATCCACATGACTGAAAATCCAGTCCTCGTTTTCACTGCTACTTTACACTCCGCTCGTATACACCTGCAGAAACACTAGCGTGCATGTGGCAAACGGCAAGAAATCATGGATATACGCAAGTTTTTCAAGAAAGTAAGTCTTCATCACTGGCTGGTAGTAACAATTAGTTAGCTCCAGCTAACAGCAGAGAATCCCATGTAAATAATGAACCAGGTGCTCCCCATTTTGTAAATAAAAACCTGGCTAGCGCACTAAGTTAAATTGTTAGCATAATTTTAATTTCTGTCACTCGTTTTAGCTCTGAAAAATCCAGCTGAGCTCATTCAGGTATGGTTATCATCAGTGGAAATAATAATAATCACTCCATCCCCATTAACCTGTAGGAGTCAGGGCAGAGGAGCACAGAGAGGCAGAGGGGAGAGACGTCTGCTGGAGAGGTGAGTCAAAGGATGGAGTCATTTGTGATGGAGACAGTCTGATTAGAATTTTATGGGACTCAATATGGATATGAAATATGAAACATTTCAGTCACGGTACAACATATAAGACCTGTTTAACTTGAGCTTTTATTTAGGAGAGTCAAGGTTAGAAAGTGGAGAGAGCAAAGAGAGAGATATGTATATAAGTCAAATTAGCCTGACTCACATATTTTTGAGGGTTCTATTTTAATATTACTTCAATTCAAGTAATTTAGTAATATTTTTCAGGGCTTTAAATTGCAACCATTTTAGTCACATACGTGCTCAAAATATAATGTTTGTAACTTCAAAATATTTGGGAGCAACAAATTACTGTGGAGCGGGAGCAGAAGTCATGATATTAGCAATTTACATTACAATTCAGTATGTTTTAATGTATCTTGAAGGGTGAGGCAGAAGGAGTGGCTGAGGGAGAAAAAGGTCAACAGGCAAGTTCAAGTCAGAGAGAGCAAGGAGAGACAGAGGAGCTGCAGCAAATGGATCGAGAGGCAGAGGAAGATCAAGTTATTACAGAGAGAGGAGAGCAAACAGGCCAAGAGAGGGAAAATGATGAAGCAGCTGCAGCAACTCATTCTACTACAGGGTTTGATTTAGGTGACAAAGACACAGGGCCCAGACAGGTGAAGCTGAAGAGCTATCCACATGATACGTTTGGTACACAGAAGCGAGCATTTAACCACAGCTGGTTTGAAAAGCACAACTGGTTAGAATATTCAGTCAACCAGAGTGCAGCTTTCTGCTTCCCATGTAGAGTGTTTGGCAAAAACATCAAACATGATAGTTTGGTCAGTAACGGTTGCAAGAACTGGAAGAAAGCTTTAGTCATCTTTGGCAAGCATGAGATGGCACAAACACATAAGGACAGTGTTGTTACATGGAAAAGCTACCAGGGAACTAGCAAACAGGGAAACGTTGCACAGATGATAGCAACTGCAAATGTGAGTGAGATAGTCGAAAGAAGAGAGTATCTCAGACGAATTGTTGCAGTCACCTCTATGTTAGGGAGACAGGGACTCCCTTTTCGTGGCCATGATGAAGGTGAAGACAGCCCAAACAGAGGGAATTTTCTTACATGCATGGAGCTCTTGAAGGAGTTTGATCCTTTTCTTCAAAAACATAATCCCCCATAAAATGCACAGTATATCTCACCAACATCCCAGAATGACATGATTGACTGTTGTGCCCAGGAAGTTACTAGTGTCATTGTATCTGAAATGACAAAGTCTAAAGTCTATTCCATCATGGTGGATGAGGCAAGGGATAAAAAGGCAGAGCAGTTAGCTGTTTGTGTCAGGTACGTGTCAGAGGGGGCAGTGAAGGAGCGTTTCCTTGCACTTGCAGAGATAAAATCATTTGATGCCCAGTCCATTGCAAATGAGATTCAGCAGCAGATCCAAAACTATGGTCTTGCAGAGCTTAAGTGTGTAGCACAAACATATGATGGTGCAGCCGTTATGAGTGGCTCCACTGGAGGTGTACAAGCACATTTTAGAAGGCTCCATCCTGAGGCTATCTATGTGCATTGTTATGCTCATCAACTCAACCTGGTTTTGTGCAATACTTGCAAGGCTGTCCCAGAGGCTGTGGAGCTTTTCAGCTTGTTGGAGTGTGTGTATTCTTTCTTCAGCACCTCCCTAGTCAATCATCATAAGTTCATGGAGACTCAGGCAAAGCTTGGATTGACAAAAACTGAGCTTGTGCAACTTTCAAACACTCGCTGGGCATGTCAGTTGCGATCAATCAGTGCAGTTCTTGAGACATTGCCTGCCATTTTGGAGTGCCTATCTGCAATTGGATCCCCCATAGCTGTTGGTCTCAGAGCAAAGCTCTACAAGTTCTCAGCAGTCTATGCACTACTGATGTTTCAGTCGATTCTGTCTGTAACCGAAGGACTCCACAAATTCCTGCAGAAAGAGACTTTAGACCTGGCAGAAGCTTTTATCTGCAAACAAGCTGTGTGTGACACACTTAAGGGCAAACACTCAGATGCATTTGCTACAGAGCTGTATGAGAAAACCAAGGCCCTGTGTAACACCCACAGTATCCCTGAACCAGGTGCCAAGACAAGGCACAAACAGAGGAAAATGGAGGATTTTGTCCTGGAGGCAACTGTGGGTTCACGCACTGAATTGAACAACTCAGACACATTGAAAAGAGAGTTACTTTTCCCTTGTGTGGATCGGATGGTTGGCGAGCTTGATCAAAGATTTTGCAGTGTAGATGCAGGGCTGCTAAAAGGCGTCCAGGCATGCAGTCCTAAATCTGAGAACTTCTTGAGTGAACCACACTTGAATGAACTTGCAAAGCACTACAGACTTGACCTGAAAAAAGAGGAGGTTCTGGTGGCCAGAAACTTTCTTACCCGGAAAACAGAGGCTGGATGTCCACCCAAAAATATGTTGTCTGTGTACAACCTCCTTGATTCAGACATGTTTCCCTCTCTGAAGGCAACCATCCAAGTTGCCCTAACAGTGCCTGTCAGCAGCTGCTCGTGCGAACGGTCCTTTAGTGCACTGCGTCGGCTGCACTCCTGGCTGCGTCAAACAATGGGTCAGAAAAGACTTCACAGTCTTGCAGTCATGTCTATTGAAAAAGACACGCTTCAGCATCTGAGTCACAACAGAGTGATTGACCGATTTGCCACTCTTAAAAACAGACGTCATTCTTTGATGCTTCCACCCACCAAGTAACTGGTGATTGCAGCCAGAAAAATGTACTCCTCCACTTGGGGCAGGAACTCATCCCCGACCCGGAGTGGGCACTCCACCCTTTTCCGGCTGAGAACCATGGCCTCAGATTTGGAGGTGCTGATCCTCATTCCCGCTGCTTCACACTCAGCTGCGAACCGTTCCAGTGCGAGCTGGAGGCCCTCACCCGATGAAGCCAACAGAACCACATCATCTGCAAAAATCAGAGATGAGATTCTGAGGCCACCAAAGCGAAAGCCCTCCGCCACTTGGCTGCGCCTAGAAATCCTGTCCATAAAAATTATGAACAGAACCGGAGACAAAGGGCAGCCCTGGCGGAGCTCATCACCCACCGGGAACGAGTCCGACTTATTGCCGGCAATGCGAACCAAGCTCTTGCAACGGTTGTATAGGGATCGAATGGCCCGTAGCAATGGGCCAGACACCCCATACTCCCGCAACACCTCCCACAGGACACCCCGAGGGACACGGTCGAATGCCTTCTCCAAGTCCACAAAACACATGTAGACTGGTTGGGCAAACTCCCATGCACCCTCAAGTATCCTGGAGAGGATAAAGAGCTGGTCCAGTGTTCCGCGACCAGGACGAAAACCGCATTGTTCCTCCTGTATCCGAGGTTCGACTAGCGGACGAACTCTCCTTTCCAGCACCCTGGCATAGACTTTCCCAGGGAGGCTGAGGAGTGTGATCCCCCTGTAGTTTGAACACACCCTCCGGTCCCCCTTCTTAAAGATGGGGACCACCACCCCGGTCTGCCAGTCCACAGGTACTGCCCCTGATCTCCACGCAACATTGCAGAGGCGTGTCAACCAGGACAGCCCTACAACGTCCAGAGCAACTAAACTCCTTAAGTTTAATAGTAGCAAATGTGTCATTACTGGCAAAAGCACCATTTTATGCAAAATTGTGCAAAAGTCTTGAGCCTTGCATGTTCTTCTATGCTAGGATGCTTTTATTACATTGACAGCGTTATTTGGGATTATTGTCATGCTTAAAATAATACCAGTGAGAGGCTTTCCATCCAGTACTGCAAAATCTGATTGTACTTTTCTGCATTCATAATTTCCCAGCAAACCCTAGGAGAGCCTCCACCATGTTTTAAAGATGGCTGTAGATGCTCACTGATGACCTGCTCTGTATCTGCTGGCGATGGCTTGAACCAAAAAATGTCTGGGTTGGATTCATCACTCCAACACCCGTTGACTCTGATATTCAGTCCAGCTCTTATATAACTTGTTGTGCCTCAGCCCTTTCTCCATGTTATCCTTCCTTAAGAATGGCTTATTGGAAACCACCCTGAGGCTTTTCTGATGAGGGCAACAGTAGATGGATGCCTGGGGCCAGGACAGCTTTTTAAATGTAACAACAAAAAAAAATTACTCAGTATATCTTTTATGATATTTAAATTAGCTTGAGCTGAAACATCAAAGTGTGACAAATTCTTCATATAAGAAGAAATGAGGAACGGGACAAATACTTTTTCACAGCAGTGTAGGTGGGTTAACAACCCCTGAGAGAGCGTTGGAGTTTATTTACATGCCTCTGAAAATGGTCCCGTATAAGGACTGAACTGAAAATGAGTCAAAAAGCAGCAAATGAAAAATTTTAAACTCTACTTTAAAAATTAAAAGTCTGACTTTTTAAAAGAAAAATTAAGACCTACTAAGTACCAGATGATTTGTTATTAAATTCTGAAGCAAAACTTCAGAATGGGAAACAGTACGTTCCTTTTTCATCCGACTACATAAACAACTAAAAAAAAATACACGTAATTAAAAATACAAATGCCCAACCAGAAATGGAGCTGCAGTAATAGCATTAAGCACAACCGTGGCTTCACTCACCACAGCCAGACAGAGAGGCAGCATCTGTGCTAGCAAGCACAGGCATTTGAAATTAGTAATGAGCGATAAACACATCATGTGAAATGTCAAATTGTCTGTAGTTTGTGGAGAGCAGACTGTTCATTTCTGCTTAACTAAAGCTCACTACTTACCTGTTCTCGTTTATAAAGTTTATAAAACTACACTTAGTGTCTGTGAATAGTCGGACATATAAAAAATTGGAATCACTTCATTGTTAGTTTTGATTCTTGTGTGGACCTTGACACTTTAAGTAACTAATTAAATTCCTCCAGTCGTATTTCAGAGGTGAAAAGCACTGTTAGTGCTATTGAAGAAAGAGGCACCACCAGCGCAACACCAAACACATTCTGTCTTCTCTTTATCTGTTTCATACAGTCACAGTTATGCACACACACACACGAACATTTTTTTTTCATAGCTTTAAAAAAATTGGGTCACTTGCATAACATCAGCACTTAAGAATTATTACCTATATTTCTAACTTGGAAGTGTAAGCAAATCCAGGCTGTGCATAAAAAAAAGTTGCTTACCTTTGTGATGAAAGTGTGATTTTAAAAAATGGGTGACTGTTCCCATTTGTGACACAGAAAAGAAACTTTGATCTTAGAGCCAGCCTGATACGGCAGTGGCATATTTACTGTATTACACCCATGCAGAGAAAAATCCTCCACTTAAAAGTCTTTTTTTACTCTGTGTTCTCTTTTTACATTTACTTTGAAGTCCTCTTCAAGAAGGAAGAGATGAAAACCAGGTGTGACGTTAGGGTTAATTAAAACATTTTTGGGGGGAAACTGCAAAGCTTGAATCAGTTGCAGGGAACCACACTGAGCTATTTTACCATGCTTGGTTGTGGTTCACATTAACGGAGTAAGACAGCAGATTGCTGCAACAACATTTGACCAGCTTCATGTCATGATTGCTTGTCCAATGTACAACCCTAATTTGCAAAAAATGGGACGCAGTGTAAAATTGAATAAACACTAAATTAAATAATTTGGAAATCTCATAAATGCATATTATATTTATTGTACACACCAGGGGAAATGTTTGAACTTGGAGATTTTACTCTTTTGTAAAATATGAGCTCTTTTTGAATTTAGGGGCAAAGGCACATGTCAAAAATTTTGTGACGCTGGAAGAAAAAAAGGCCAGAAAAGTAAGTGTTGGTTAAACAAAACAGCTGAATGTAGCAATCAGGTTTATTTGCAAGAGGTCAGGAACATGATTGGGTATATAAAGAGCATCTTAGAGAGACAGAGTTTCTCAGACGTTAAGATGGGCACAGGTTCACCAATCTGAAACGAACTGTGTCTACAAATTGCGAAATAATTTCAGAATAATGTCGCTCCGTGTAAAACTGTGAATACTTGTCATGATGTCAGTCCGTAATCCTCCAGTAATGGATGCCTGTGATCTTTGAACCCTGAAGCAGCACTGCAGTAAAAACAGGCATGAATCTGTCATGGAAATGGCATCATGGGCTCAGGAACACTTTGAGAAATCAGTGTCTGTGAACAGTTTACTATGCCATCCACAAATGCAGGTAAAGCTTTATCATGCAAAGAAGCCATATGTGAACATGATCCAGAAATAACGGCATCTTCTCTGAGTCAAAGCTCATTTAAAACAGACTGAAGCAAAGTAGGAAATCCGTTGTGTGGTCAGATGAAATTTCATTTGGAAAACATGGACACTGGGTCCACCACATCTATAAAAGCACCATCAATGCTGAAAGGTATATAAAGGTTTTAGAGTGACATGAGCTCCGACACAGATGACTTCTCTTCCTGAAAAGGGATCGCATATTTCAGAATGACATTCCTAAAACTCCAAATGGCTTTGTAGTAAAAGAGTTCGGGTGCTGAAATGGCCTTGCTGTAAGTCCAGACCTTTCATCAAGTGACAACATTTGGCACCTCATACGATGAAAAGTACAAGAAAGAAGACTCAAATATCAAACAAGAACATTCCTCTCCCAAAAGTTTAGCAGCTGCTCTCCTCAGCTCCCAGATGTTTACAGACTGTTGTTAAAAGAAGAGGAGATGCTACTCATCAAACGTTTTAAAATGTACCGTTTAAAACAAAAGCACTGTGTTTTCTATGTTCTATTGTCAACTTCTCTTTAAACTCTGGAGAGCCACTAATGGACCTGCTAGTCTTGAACTCACAGGTTTAGGTGATGTACTGAAAAAAATACAAGATTTATTATAATTTTTAAATGTTTTTAGGTTTTCTCAGATCATTAAACTGTCTGTGAGAATTACTCCCTGTATCTGTGGAGTTTGGTCAGAGAATAGGTGCCGTTAAATGAGATACGAGGTACTACTGTGTCACACCTTTGAAGTGTTAAGCAGGAAGACTTAAAAAATGAACAAAAGTCAGTGATGGGATTGGGGCTGCCATGCCTGGCCTGAGCAGCAATCTTTCTCAGTAACACATGTGGCCTCTTGGTATTCCGGTCCTCAACGGCAAAGACTCAGCATTCAGCCTGATTCATCGTGCTCACCAACAAACACCACTGGCCATGTTTGCAGATTCTCAGCCTTCCCACCCTTGTTGCCGCTCTCACTGGTGCGTCCACAGGGACTGAGGCCAAGGAGTCTGAAACAGTCCACTGTCAGCAGTAGCAACAACACAGAGCCACTGCCATGCACGTTCATCCTGGGTACACAGCCCTCAGCGGCCATCCTCAATCTCCACCTGCAACGTCTGACACCCAGATGTTGTCTCATTCAGCTTCCACTGCCTAAAGGCTCAACAGCAAACAACCAGCTGCTGATGCCTTCATTTCAGCACGCACCATTTACCAGCCAGTCTCAGTTTTGGCTTTGCTGTCAGGAGGAAAAATGTGATTTTTTTTTTTCTCTTTTAAATCTGAGTGTGATTGTTTTTAATGTGCAATTAGTCGTATTTAAGTTTCATTTACAATTTTGTTCTTTGGTTCCCAGCAACTATTAAAATAAGATAATTGGGGTTGAAATGATTATTGTGTCACAATCTGTTTTGCAGTGATGTTCTCTTTTTGCATTTCAGATAACAAACTTTCTTCTTAAATCCACTCCTCACCAGGCTGTGGCATGTTTCGTTTGGGCCATGGGTCATTCTTTCTTATTTCATTAATTTATGTTCAATTACAGTGAAAGGAATATATAAGATAAATATTTTTGTCTTTTAGTTCAATAAATCTGCTGTTTTTACACAGACTGACCAATTATGTTAAAAGATTGTGATCTTAACCTTGAATAAACTTGTTGTGATTATAGATTTGCCGTGATCAACCAGTCCTGCTTTGCTGTGACTAACTTTGCTCACCAGAATATTTTCATTACAAGGACTTCGTCTGCTTCAAACACTGCAATTTTATTACAGGGGTTTTGTAGAGTTTCTTCCACCATATTGTCTTTATACATTTACTGAAGGCTAGAAATCATGAATGAATAACGACAGCTGGATAATTCACACTTTTCGCCCCACGAGCTGCTCTTCAACACCTCAAAAGAGAACAAGTTATTGTGTTTGTTGGCTTTCCAAATGTTCTTAACAATCTACCTTCACCTTCCAAACAGATAAATGTTAAAAACTGAAATAAAAACATCATAATTTGGCCCTAAATGGAAAAAAAAAGTGCTTTTCTGGTTGAAAAGTGTCTTTAAGTTCAGTGGTCAGATGAGTCATGGTTGTACCCAAGCATAAAGTTCTGAAGGAGCTGTGTCTCGTGCACAGTGACTGAGGCAGGACACAGACGGCCACCTTTGATCTCGAGCTCTGTGAACTCTGTTTTCTTGGAAACAGATTGACAGATAAAAGAACTCAAATAAAGGAGGCCTGAAACATTTACTACAAGCCACTATTAAATACCTACCTATGGCAAGATATTATTAGATATAAGATATTATTCTTTTAAGTGTGTCATGCCACTGTTGATGTCAACTTATGATCATATAATCCTTGTGAGCGGCCAGTATGCGCTCTCTCAGTTATAAGACTCCTATCTGAATCTAAAAGCAAAGACGCCAGAGCCAAAGAAATCTTCCACTGAGTCTCCCCCACTGAAGCCCCAGGCTCATTCATTCATCAGTTTCCAGTTCAAATACTCTGATTCATCAGTGCATCATTACTTCATCAATTTTTTTTTCTAATTGGACTCAGCTTTCCAACATAAAAAGACTTCCCAGTGTGCTCATACCCAAATTAAAGTTCCTTATTGTACATTTAGAAGTACAGCAGCTTGGAATTGGACCAGTCCCCACTAAGGTATTGGTGCTGTAGCATTGACATGTGCTTTGCAGCTTAGAGAGGTCAGCATTGAACCTCTGATGACAGTTTCTGCACAGTCAGAGCAAACTGAGCACAGGGAAAACTGTTCCTGGCAAATTCAAACCCAGAAGCAAATACAATACAGCTAAAGAGCTGTAAGAACGTATTAAGTGCTTTACACTTAATATAAGGGGAAAACATCTAAGAGAAAAAATTTATAGTTCAACTTTATTGGACGGTTCCAGCAAAGGGGGGAGTATACACAGCAAAGGGTAACAGGTTAGACTCGAACCCATGCTGTTGCTCTCTGGCCATGCTGCATGTGGTCGCCTGCTTACCTGCTGAGCTCAGCCAGCACCCTGTTGGTCGCTAGCTGACAGAAAACAGAGTGTATCCTGCTTTTGCATTTGAAAATGAGGGGTGGGAAACTCCTTTTTCTACCTTTTCTGTACTCAAAAAAATTACCTTCAGGTCCAGTAATTAGTCCTAGGGAGTATGTTTAACTTCACACAAATGGACTTTTAATGTACCCCTATTCCTGAGAGTGCAACAGTATGCCCACAAACCCTAGATAATGTGCTGCAATGGGCTGATGTACTATTTCTCGAGGTACCACTCATTTTATTTGTCCAAAATACACTCAGCTGTTTGTTTATTCAAGCACTGCAGCTTTGTATTTCTGTTCCCCATTGTCCTTTAGTGTGTTTAGTTTTAGTTGTAGCAGTTACTAATTGCTGTGTTTTTCACTAGAGCATTAATAATAGAAGTCACATGTAATCAGAGTGTTTGTTTGGTTGTTTTTTCCTTTCTCTATTTTCTTGGCCTGAAAGAAGTTATTATTGTTACTATTTCAGCATCGTAGATTGCTCGTGTTAAAATAAGTGCTAAAGAGTTCCATCCATTCATTTCCTTCCATTAACCCAGTTCAGGGGGGTTGGAGCCAATCACAGCTGTCATATAGCAAGAAGCATAGTGCACATTGGACATCCTTTTCCTAGACAGGTCATCAGTCTGTTACAGGGCTCTGCTAAGAGTTGAAAACCTGAAAATTACTAATAGAAGCTCTACAATAGCATATATTTTCTCTCTGCCAGCTCTTTGGGGCTGTTTGAATAACTGTTTCCTCTGTATGTTGACCAATATTATCAGCAGAAACCTGTGGTCAGCGTTGGTCTGTCTGACCCCTCTCCCTATACCATCCCCATGTTTCTCATTCTCTCTCGACTCATTGCCACTGTCTCTTCACCCCCCTCCATGTCTCTCCCCTTTCAGTTTTCGCTTCTCCATCTGCCTCCCTTACAATTTCTCTCAGTGCCAGCTCAGACCTGACATTTGGTTTCGTGCCGCAAGCAGCAGGATAGATAGAGAGTGTGATAGGAGACTCAACGTGAGGAGGAAGAACACGGGGGGAAAAGTGGTGCTACTAAAAAGCCTTAGTAGAAAAAAGAGGTGATAATCAAGGCGGAGGCGTTAATGAAGAGATAGCAATGAACGTGATGAATGTATGGTATGAATGAAGGTAGAAAGATGCAGGATGCAGGAGCCAGACCAAAAGCAACTGAGGAGGGGTGAGATGGAAAGAGGGAGGGAGGAAAGTAGTTTCCATAGTAACATGTAGTTGTGCGAGTCTGGGATGAGGTAGGAGGAGAGAGAAAGGTGGAGGGAGAGACAGAGATAGAGAGTTGTGTCGTGCTTTAATTGGTCCTCTCCAGTCTAATCTCCTGTAGGCCCAATGAATTTCTAAAAGCCTCCTCTGTCCACAAAGAGGACGAGACTCCCCCTAAAAAGCTGTTCGAGCTACAGTCTGAGAACAGCGTTTCTAAAGCTTATAAGCCTATAAGCTAGACCTGCTGCTCTCTGAGGTATATAGTGTGTATTTACTGATGACAGATAATGTACAGAGAAGAAAAATGAGACAAATGCTTTATATGTGTTAAAGGGCAACACCAGTTTCTTCACATAAACACATAAACATACCGAAGCCTTACTAAACTTAATCTTCTATTTACAGAAGGCTTCAGTGTCTTGATTATTGGGTCACTTCACCTCAAAAAGAGCAACATCTGCTCGACCATCTAATTGACTTTCATGCCGTTTTTCTTTTTCTTGCACAATTTTAAATCTGAGGCAACGTTTGAACACGTACAGAGTTTTTCTTATTATTAACGTGAATCAGCATCTGTTGAGATAGATGCATCATAAATTGTCTGAGTATTGGCTAGCTCCAATATTTGAGCCCACGTTATTAGAGAAAATTCACATGGCAAAAGACAAGTAGTGACTTCTGAATGGTATATAGTTGAATTTCACAATAACGCAAACTAAAGCTTGTAGAATACTTTTCAACAAGAAATTCAAGAAATGTGTTTTACATGAGTAGTTTTTGAATGTGCCATGTGCATATAACATAATTGGGGAAGCTAGTTAGCAACATTCAAAAACATCATTTAGTTATATAAAAAAAAAAATCTATACACTCCAGAAATTGGTTCAATTTGAATTCAACTATCTGCTGATGTTTTTGTTTTTATGGTACAACTTGTCATATTTGCTCAATCCAGCATTTTCTTTGTTTTAGGAGTTAAAAAGTATTCTACATGCTTTATTTTTGCACTATTGAGAAATTCAGCCATTCAGAAGTTGTCACTAGTCATCTTTTGTAATGTAAAGTCTTTTATTAATGTCTGCTCAAATGTGGGACTTTTTGGGGATGCTGGAATTCTTTTTTCATATTTTAATAAATCAGTAGCCAATGCTCTAACTTTTTTTAATGCATCTGTCCCAAATTACACACTGTAAAAACTGTGATTGGGGTTAATTAGAATCTAATAGGAGAGTAATAGTAATTATTACTCAGTAAAAACGTGTATGAGTAGTTTTAATCAAATCTAAGCAAAATTCAACAATTTTGAGATGTTCAGTTATTTAAATTTACACAGTTTTGTTTGGGGTAAATTCAGCAATGGTTTGTTGAGTAGATTTTAAAAAAAAATGTTTGAGTACTAAAAAAATTTAAGAAATCTAATAGATTTAACTGATGAAAGCATTTTCATTTTAATCATTGAACACTTCCGCCCATAATCCTTTGTGCCACGTGCAGGACACACGCGCTTCATGAGTGGACATCTCCATTTTGTCAGAGGTAAGACTTCTTAATTTGTTCAAATATAAGACACGGTTTAAACAATAACGTATATCGGTTTTGAGTAAAGGTTTTAAACAGTATGATACGTCGAAATTTTATTAATAATCATCACTGTAATGATAGTATCGTATTTTTACACAAATGGCAGTTAGTGGACTGCTAGCACAAGGTCACTTTCCAAGCCTTCACGACTGTGTTACTGAACAGCTTTAACTAACCACATGTTTTACCGTATTAAAAAACATCAACGACATATTCCGATGAGTTTTAACGTCTTTCATCCACGTTTAAAAGTTCATGAAAATGTTTTGCGCTCAGTTGTGAGTGATTTTGTCAGCCACAGTCAGTTTTTCGAACTCCAGTTTCCAGCAATGGCGGCCGCTACTAAGTTTTAAAATTACTCTTAGTAATCTTTCTGGGTCACAAAATAAACTTTTAACATATTTTCAGGCGAGAAAGTAGTTGTGTAAACATCAAATATCTGCTCGGTTCATCAAGATATCGCATGTTTGCAAAAGTGCTTCGACGTTTTCGGAGCATCTGCTACCCACCAGCTCGATAGCAAGCCGGGAGCTCGAGGGTCACTGAAGCCGCTGAGAACGGCACAATTCCCGGCACATCATTTTCAGATCACCGCGGGGTTTCGCTACTCAGTTTAAACGTAATGTATAAGTCACTTAGACAACCTAAAAATGTTATTGTTTGGTTTTTTCGGTGTTTTATTTGTTCGTGAGTAAATCGGTTTGGCTGAGATTAAAGTTATTAGATTAGATTAGATAAAACAAAACTTTATTAATCCTCCGGGATTTTCACACAGCTGAATAAACGTCAAACAGAAAACTGATTAAACAAAAGTGTGAGACGGTCGAGAATTTACTCCAGCGTCCTGTTATATTTTAGATAGCAAGGAGCAGACGGCTGAGTTTATTAAACTCCACCGAGACAGCGGTGACGCTAATCAGAAGGCTAGACCGTCCAATTTCCCCAGCCGTTTACTTCCAGCCTACCCGACCTTCTGGGGACCCGGCCCACGTAGACCGCGAAGGCCGGGTCCTCAGGAGGATGCAGCCCATGAATTTGGACAAACTTTTAAGATATTTTCATGCGAGGTGCTGTGTAAACTTCAAATACCTGCTCGGTTTATCAAGACATCGCATATTTGCAAAAGTGCTCTAAAGGTTTGTGTTCGTTTAGAGGCGTTAAGTCAGTGTCAGTGAGTTTATATTTACTGTTAAGAGTAAATATCTCACCAGAAAATTTGTAGAATCATTATTAGAAAATAACAGTAAACGTCCTTATATGTTTTGAAATGTGTTAATCTATTGGAATGACTGCGTGTGTTTGTGTAAATTTTTTATTTTGGAGACTGCTATTAATGATAATGTTGCTTTCCTTTCAGGTAATGGAAGATCCCTCAACTTAAATTCACCTGATCAGCATGTAGACTGTGCATTATAAAGTAAGTTGTGATAACATGTTATATTAAATTAAACTAATGGTTTTGAAATTGAAGCGGCATAAAATTACCAAGTTGACCCCACTTAATCTAACTTATTTGTTTTTGTAAAAACAATAAGTAGAAAATAATTGCTTATTATTTGTAGGATTTTTTTCTTCTTCTCTATAATCTCAACATCAAATGTGTATAGATACCCATGCTCTTACATTTGTCATGAAAAACTATTTAGATTCTTAGATATATATTTTTCCATCACTTTAGGACCTGGCAAATGGGATGGCAGTGTAAGATATGCAAATCTTTTTCAACAAACAAACAAACAACAAAAAACAAAACGACAACAACAAAAACTTGATAACATGTACATCTCCCAAGTATTTGTTATTTGCAACATTTGGTGTGTTGAAGTGTGCTTTTTGTTTTATAGTTTTATATCTCAACTATTGTATAAATGAAAAGTAATAACTAATTTTATTTAATTGAAGGGAAATTTAACTCTGCCCATTTACATTTTATTCTAGGTTGAACAAGATGGAGGCAAAGCTTCGTGTAATTATTGATGACCAAATCGAGAAGTTGGTTCTTCCATCAGGGATCCCACCAACATTGGAGGAGCTGCAGAGTGTTGTGAAGGATACTTTTGGGATTTCAAATGACTTCAGTCTTCAGTATTTTGACCCAGAATTCCAGGACTACTTCACTCTTCACAGAGCTGACCAGATAAAAGACAAAGACACTGTGAAGGTTGTTGGCATCACCCCAGTCATGCTAAGCTTGACTCCGGTTGATGACAGTTTTGGCGGCCCCTCTGGCCAACTGTCTGACTATGACTCCTCATATGCTGAGTCAGTTGTATCCAATGCAGACTCTGCTGCAACTACTTCTTCTCAGGACACCATTATTCTCAAAAGGCAGAAGACCACAGAACGTTGTGAGCCCTGGCCGAAACAGTTTCCCATTCCACAGTTTGCATATGAAACTGAGATGTACCTGGAAAGAGCCACTGAGGAGTATAAAAAGAATGGAAATCTTCTGCCCACCTCCAAAGTAAAGACTGATATTCTTGAGAAGTTGGCTGAAACTATATTTACATTTACGGCCTATCCTTCAAGTGCACAGGTTAGTTATGTTGCTGAGGCACTTGTGACAAAATACCCTTGTCTCAAGGAACCTGGCTCTTTCTCAGGTTATTATGGTTGGCAACAAAGCATCAAATACAAGATGGCCAATTATCGTACAAAACTTAGAGGGTTTGGTGTTCCTGAGTTGACATGCAATGCCATGAAACACAAGAGTCCAGGTGACCAGAAGTCTGCAAATAAAGTGAAAAAGCCTCGGAAAGCAGAGGTAAATTACCTTCCGCCATATCCAGCAGGTGAAGATGAGGACAGTCAAGAAGAAGAGAGAATTCAGTTGCTTACTGAAGTCAAGAAAAGAGACAACAACAAAGTGATAAAAGAAAAAATGGCTAAAACATTTGCACATAGACGACATGAAATTGTCAACCTGTCCCCCAGCATTGAAGACATCAAAGCCAGATGGCCAGCATTGTTTGAGGCATCTCATGTGAGTTCCAAATTCATTTTGGGTGGGCTTTTGGTTTTTTTTAATGTAATCTTTCAAACTTCAAATAATTTGAGGCTGCATCATGGTTTTTTTTGTCGTTCAGCTGCAGGATGAGTTCTACAGGATCACCCTGGTACACCTTGAACCCAAATTCATGTCCATGCTGGATGAGTACACTCCCAAACTGTTGGCCCTTTTCCATTCCAAGGGGGGAGCCATGGGATTGAAGTTGCAGGCTATCATAGCCAAGGTATTTTCCACTGACATTTCAGCTTGGAATTTTATTTAAAGAATTTTTTTGTCAAATTTCATTTGCATGGTGCACAGCTCCACTAATTTGTTTGCATGTTTTTGTCAGTGCAAGAGGACGCCAGGACGTCACTGATATAATTAACAACACAATTATGGGTTTCATGTTTTAATTGTATTTTAAATACATGTCTATTCTTAGTAAAAACAAACAAACAAAAAACAAACAAAAAAACACAAGTACAGGTATTGCTGGGTTTTTGTTTTGTCCCAAGAAGGAAAAACCCTTTCTGACGAACATAAACTAAATTAGATAAAAAACTAAAAGAATAAATTAATGTAATTTACTAAAACGACACATTTAAAGATTGAAGCTTACAAGCATGTTGACAATACCTCTGTGTTGACTGTCAGCACCCAGGCATGTGCATTAACATCAGCTAATTATCGCACATAATGTTCCATGTGATGATAATTTGATATTTAACAGTTTTTTTTAATACTGCCAATTCTCACAGTTTTGTCTTAATAAATGGTCACTTATCTGATGGTAATTTTTGGAATTCTTGCTCATTTTCAGTCACCAAGCAATCCTAGCAATGACATAACCAGAAATCTGGTTATTCGGTGCTTGATGGTGTACCTTGGGGAGTCCATTGATCAACTGATCAAAGAGTACAGTGTAAGTGTTGAAGTAGAAACATTATTCTGTTTTTGTTATTCATATGTGTTTGTCAAGTTTCAAATAATTTGAGGCATTATCATGTTCTATTTGTCATTCAGCTACAGGATGTGTCCAGGAAATATTTCATGTGTGCAACTACAGTCAGAAAACTCATGTGTTTGTTGTTTCAGGATGCTGATGAGGATGGTGTGTCACAAGATCTTTCTGAACAGAGGATGAAAATCTACAAAATCAAGGCTGTTGGATCTGAGGAGGATGACATTGTGCTGGAGGGTGTGAGAGTTATGCCTGCTCTGGGCAATTTTCCAAGAGCATGCGCAATGCTGGTTGAATTGACATATGCAGTCAATCTTGCCTATCCCAAAGAGCTAAAATACACCTTGGAAGTATTCCAGAAAACTTTCCTTGAACTGGATTGTGCTAAGCTCTCACCAAAAGTGAACAGCCTCAAGAACAAGTTATTGGCTTAAGTGAGGACTCTGAAAGAATGAAAGGGAAATAAGCTCACTGAAAACCTTTGGTTTGTCTTTGTTAGATGCAGCTATCTTTTCAGTTTTCAAAATAATTTCAACTTATTCATATCTTACCCAAATGACCTGCAATGTGTCAGGCTGTATTTGTGCTCTTCATTTTAATGTTTGTTTTTTATTACCTACAAGTTTCTTAGGAATATTCTGTTTGAAAGGCAACAAATTGGAGGAATCACTAGTGAAGCTTTTCTTTGTTTATAGTGTATGTTACTATAAAACATTAGTTTAAAACAACTTTAAAATTTAACAGAAGTGCAGTCCTGTAGCTGTAGAAATGTTACTTCCTCTTACATGTGTCTTAGATTTTCTCAGGTTAAACATCCAAATTGGGATAAAAGGTTGATTTACATTATTGATATTCCATGTACATGAGTTAAAAAACCTTTGTTCTACAATTATATTGAGTGATTCAATTTAACAAAAGATTGACTAACTAAAGTTTTTGTTAGTCAATCATAAATAAGTAACAGAGATAAAGGAAACGGTAAAGGATATTCAAATTTCAGGTTCATGTTGATATTACAGTCTAATCTAAAGATTAATTTCTTTTTTACAAAACTGGTTTACATTCATGCAGTTTATGTTGCTGTTGCTCTGTACACAAAGCTGTGTGATAAACTGTTTATGACACTAAAACAAATTTACAGCAGAGGAATGTATTTAGGAGATCAGGAGATTGTTGATGAGAATTCAGTGTATACGAGCAGAAAAATGTTATATTATAAATTACTGTGTTTTATTTTCCACAATAAAACAAATTACTGTGTTGATGTTTTCTTTGTGAAATTGATTCATTTTACTCAGAAAATAAGTTAAATTCATTTCATTTTCTCTTATTATTCAGTCATTATTTTTAAGGTTTATTTGGAAAATTATTGAATCCAATTTGAGTTTTACTGAAAAAACAAGAAGATTTCATTTCTTTGTAATGGATATTTTAGGAAGTTTTT
This sequence comes from Maylandia zebra, assembly GCF_041146795.1. Taxonomy (NCBI): domain Eukaryota; kingdom Metazoa; phylum Chordata; class Actinopteri; order Cichliformes; family Cichlidae; genus Maylandia; species Maylandia zebra. The sequence goes on along the minus strand of NC_135182.1, from coordinate 9,785,198 downwards.
ACTAAACATTTGCCAGATAGTTAGTAAATTCAAAGTAATTTTTCTCAGAGACTTATTTCATATCAATTATTTTTTTTGGTAAAGTTGGGCAATTTCAACCTTCAGTTTGAGATTTTGACCCTAAATCCAACACATATTTACAGTTTAATTCTATTAATATCTACTTTTGTTTTCTATTTGAATTTAATTAACATTTTCTCTACATTTTACATAAATCTTTTGAAATTAAAATCTACTTAATTATTTCAAGTGTCACTTTGTTGCCATAACTTTTTTAAGTAACCTCTAGTCACAGTTTTTACAGTGCAGATCCTTATTCCTTTTGATGGTAAGAAGCACCAGTGAAATATTCAGGCTTTTATCTTCAATAATTTTTGTGATATTAATGTTCAAACATTGCCTCAGATTTCAGTGTGTGGCCTCAAAGTGGGTCAATGGACCATCTTTAGAAAAAAAAATTGTAAAGTTACTGGTATACGAAACTAAAATTTCACATCACTCATTTAAGATCATTTTTATGCAACTCTCAGCTATCTGAGCAGAGGGTCCATGTTGATTTAAGATGGAATTACGCCCCTCTGTTGGTCTTCCATGGTCTCTTGTGTTCTGGGGGCCTCTGGATGTCTGGAGTTTTGATCTCCTCCATACCCGCTTCACACCCTGGAGGACGGGGCTGTGGCCCCCCCACACTCCCTAGCAGATCATTACATGGAGAAACCTTTGGAATGCAAGCATGCTGATCCACACAGGTATGCACACATGGGTATTCACAGACGCGGACTAAAGCTTTCTTGGCTGCTGCCTCAAAGCACACTGTGCGCTGTCTATCTTGCGTGCTGCACAATATCGTTTATTATTTAGTAAATATTGATATCTATGACTAGCTAGTTTATTGTGATGGTGCTTTGTTTTCTCTATTATTATGTTGCTCTTTGTTGTTTGCTGTCTCCTCTGTTTGTTTTTTTTGTTTGTTTGTTTGTTTTTTTCTCCATACAGGTGACCCAGGAGTTCTTTTTTTTTCTCTCTCTCTCTTCCCCCCCCTTCTCACCGTCTCTTCTCCCCTTTGGTTTTCTTTCTTTCTCTCCCCCTCTTTCTCTCATTCATTCCCCCTGTCCTATTTATTAAAAAAAAATTTAAAAAAAAATGACAAAGGATGAACTGAAGCTCTGCCATCACGTAATGTCGCATACTGCTGTTTCTGATGTCATTTGGAGAAAAAAAAAAAAAAAAAAAAAAAAAAAAAGTAATGCTGTTCAGACCTCTAAAGAGCAAAATGTTAACTTTTCCCTTTGCACAAGCTTGGGAGGTTTGTTAGCAGAAATGTAGTTTGTTCAGTTTGTTGTTTGTCATCCCTAAGCTATACTCTTCATTTCCCTCTTTCCCAGAGCATGGTGGAGATCATATAACTATGATGTTGAAGGATCTTAACCTTACAATATAAAGGTAAATATAAAGTTTATTTTAAGAATGTTGCCTACACACTTGGACAGGGTGAAGTTAGACAGGGCTGCTAAGTTTCTTTGGTTGGTCTGTAGCCTCAGTGAAATCTGGTTCTTTCTAGGTGGATTCTGTTTACTTTAGCTCATGTCCAATACTTCCAGCTTGTGTACAAAAGCCCAGCTGGCATAGATGAGAAGGATATTATTTAGCAGTTGCTGACTTTGGTATTTCTCAAAATGTCAATCTATTCTTCAGAGTTTAGGGAACAACTGGCCACACACCCTCTTTTCTCAGGGGTGATTCTGCCACTTCCTTCAAAAGTATCACACAGTCTCGTACCAGTAAAACCATAAAAGCTCTTATTTTCCATTTTCAGGAAGAAGAAGAAGACCGACTGCTGTGTTTTTAGCAGTCCTTTCTTCTCCTCTGCACACAGTTACATTTACAGTTATCAAGTGTGTGGCATTGGGCCCTTGCATTTCTGCCAGAAAGCATATGAGCTAGGTCCAAATGTGTTGCTCTCTTCAGAATCTGGCAGTGGTTTGAGGTGAGTGTATGAGTGTGTTTGTATTGATGCACCGAGTGGGTATGTGACCTGTATGCACAACTGTGTGCATGCATGTGTTTGGTTTTTAATAACCTAATTCCCTTCAGAGGAGAGTAGACAGGCAGTGGCCCAAGCAGCTGAGGAAGATAAAGCTCTCCGAGAAGGTTCTACTGCAGCACACACCCTCAGCACCCAAATCCACTCCTCATTTATCGCCCTGCTCGGCAGAATCTGTAAGAATATTCCAAATATTCCAGTGTGGGGAATCTCCTTAGCTGCTGTTTTTGCTGGCAATCCATACTTGCTTATGTTTTCGGCTCTGTGATTGACCGGTGTGCAAAATGACAGCCGTGTGTGTGTGTGTGTGTGTGTGTGTGTGTGTGTGTGTGTGTGTGTGTTCAGTTTACACACAGATTTGTGTGTATGCGTTGTTTGTGAATCTGGCCCACTCGCCCATTTTTACTGCTTTCACTGTCGTCTTCTGTGTTCTCCTTTATGTCAAACAATGTGAATGTGGCTTTATACTTACTAGACATGGAGTGCAACTATAGTGGGCATGAGAGTGGAAGCAGATGGAAAACCCTGGTCTTCCCCTTGTCCAAATGTAGCTAAAGCTACCCGATGCTAACTAACTAACTAACTAACAACTTATGTTGTTTAGCTTGTTTATTCAGCACATAGAAGTCCAAATATGATATACAGCAGATATAAACAGATCATATGTCACACTATGTATTGGACCAGTGTAGCGAGATACCATTGTTTTGTTGTTGTTTTTTTTACTGTACCTCTGGTAAGCATTAATCTTACCAGCTATGTGGAAACAGGACAGGAGATCAGCAAACGTCAGCACTGAATTGTTTGAGTCTTCAAACCGTTTTTTCCTTTCTTCCTTGAATTTCTCTCCAGCAGTTCCCACAAAGACGGAGGTTTCTGGTGTCTGAGATGACCAATATTTCAAAACTAGGAGACGGTTGCTGGCTGGAACTTTGACCTGCTGCACGTCCTTTCCAGCTCATTCTCTCTGCAAACTCAGTTTTTCATTGCCTTTGCCAACTCTCTCTTTCCTGTGCACCTTGCCTCCCAGTACTCCTCTCTTTCTTCATTTCCCTGACTAATCCACCTTTTCTTTGATAACCTCTTCCTTTAAGTATCTAACTTCATTTTTTCATTCCACCACCAAGTCTACTTGTCCTTTTTGACCATACACCAAACACCTTCTTGCCAGTTTCTCTGAGCACTACAGCTGTACTCCTCCAATCATCTCATCAACTCTTCTCCACCAATCAGAGTTGCTCTCATCTTCTGCCTAAACTCTGAACAATGTTCATCCTTCTTTAACTTCCCGTACTTAATCCTTGCCTCTGCTTTTACTTGCTTCCTCTTTTTGATGCTAAACTACACACTATCATCCAATGCTGCCAAGCTACCACGTTGCAGTCTCCTATCTCCTATCACCTTCTGTGTGAGTTGTTCACCCGTCTCCACCTTCCTCCACTCTTATATGTTACCCTATGTTCCTCCCTCTTCTTAATTTATATGTTCACCACGCCCATTTTCCATCCTTTTCCCAAAGTCCACTACCATCTGTCCTCCTGCATTTCTCTCCTTAACACCATACCTACGTAACACCTCCTTAATTTTAGCTGCCGCAAGTGTGACTCCACACAGAGTTGCAATGTACATATGCTTACTGGAATGGAAGTGTGGATACATGCCTTATTGTCTTTGGCTATATCCTCTTATGCACAGGTATCTCTTTTGTTTTGTTTTTTGTTTGTTTTTAATTTAGTTTTTGTTTGTTTGGTTGTTGTTTTTTTATTCTTTCCATATGAGCACTGTTTTGTCTCAATCCATATGAAAGTGCAAAAACACAACGTCACGTGCTCCTCACAGCATGTGTTTGTCAAGGTGGGAGGCCAGCAGCATTTTTCTGTTCCAGTCTTGGATGGGAGTGTACCAGGCAAGCTGCTGGTGGTACTGAGATCAGTTACCATCTGTGCTTTGAGTGGTAACAGAGCTAGCATCAGCAAGTAGGGAAGGGAGTCGATAAGAATTTAGTAATTCTGATTCCATTATCGACATCACTTATCGATTCGATTCCTTATTGGTTCTCACTGGCTGCACTTTGGGAGACACCACAATGTGCAAGTTATTTGCACGCTGTGTGGTTATATTTCTGTCAGGCTCAGGAGGGACTCACTAAGGGGACCGTCACTAAGGTTCACAATTTATTTACACGTAGACACCCATCCACGAGCCGGGCGGGCGGAGGGGGCCCGGAAGGAGGGCACAACGGGCTGGAGAGCACGGGCTTGACCTGGGAGACATGGAAAACATTATGGATACGCATGTTGCGAGGCAGCTTCAGACGGACGGATACTGGATTGACCAGGGCCTCAATCTCGAACGGACCGATGAATGCCGGGGAAAGTTTCTTTGACTCGGCACGAATGGGAACAAAGCGTGAGGAGAGCCATACCTGTTGCCCGACTGTATAGGCAGGAGCAGGGATCCGGCGGTGGTCGGCGAGCACCTTATTGCGCTCCGCCGTCCGCAGCAGAGCGGCTCGGGTGGACCGCCAGGCCCGGCGGCACCTGCGGAAATGATGTTGCACTGACGGGACGGTATGCTCACCTTCCACGGCCGGAAACAGGGGTGGTTGGTAGCCCAGCGAGGCTTCGAACGGCGACAGTCCAGTAGCTGAAGAGGTCAGGCAGTTGTGGGCGTACTCAATCCAGGGGAGCTGCTCGCTCCAAGTGGTCTGGTTGAGAGAGACGACACAGCGGAGTGCCGCTTCGAGCTCTTGGTTGGTACGCTCGGCCTGTCCATTGCTCTGAGGGTGGAAGCCCAAAGAGAGACTGACCGCGGCACCGATCTGCATGCAGAACTCCTTCCAAACCCGAGAGGTAAATTGGGGTCCCCGGTCGGAAACGATGTCCATCGGAATGCCATGAAGCCGGAAGACGTGGGTGGTGAGCAGCTGGGCGGTCTCCAGGGCTGTAGGGAGCTTCGGGAGGGTGACGAAATGAGCTGCCTTGGAAAAACGATCAACGATAGTGAGGATGGTGGTGTTACCTGATGATGGTGGGAGCCCCGTAATGAAGTCCAGCGCTATGTGGGACCAGGGCCGTCCTGGCGTGGGGAGCGGTTGAAGAAGCCCGGCGGGTGGTCGGTTGGGACGTTTGTTCCGGGCACATGTGGTGCACGCCATAACGTACTCCCTGGCGTCCTTGTCCAAGGAGGGCCACCAGAAAAACCGCTGGAGGAAGGTGATGGTGCGGCGGGCTCCTGGATGACAGGTGAACCGGGCAGTGTGGCCCCAGTGGAGCACCTGAGGTCGGACAGCACTAGGGACAAACAACCGACCGGGGGGGCCCGTGCCCGGGTCGGGGTCAGTATCCTGGGCCTCGCGCACGAGAGCTTCGATCTCCCATGTGACAACGCCAATAACACAGGTAGCTGGAAGAATCGGTTCTGGATCGGGGTCTCCCTCCGTACTGGAAAACTGACGGGAGAGTGCATCGGGCTTCACGTTGCACGACCCTGGTCTGTAAGTGATGGAGAAGTTGAATCTTGTGAAGAAGAGGGCCCACCTGGCTTGTCGTGAATTTAGGCGTTTGGCGGACCGGATGTACTCAAGGTTCTTATGGTCGGTCCACACGATGAACGGGTGTTCCGCGCCCTCAAGCCAGTGCCTCCACTCCTCCAGGGCCAGTTTGACCGCTAGCAACTCCCGATCACCGATGCCATAGTTCTGTTCTGCGGGTGAGAGACGACGAGAAAAGAATGCACAGGGATGGAGCGTACCTTCAAATCGCTGCGACAGAACTGCTCCCACTCCAGAGTCCGAAGCATCCACCTCCACCACGAACGGTTGCCTGAGGTTGGGCTGACGGAGGATGGGGGCGGTAGTGAACTTCTCCTTTAGCAGGGAAAAGGCCTCCTGAGCAGAGAGGTCCCACTGAAAAGGAACATTGGGGGAGGTAAGTGCAGTGAGAGGTGAGGCAATCTTACTGTAGTCCTTTCTGAAGCGTCGGTGGAAGTTGGCGAATCCTAGGAACCGTCGGAGTTGCTGGCGGTTCGGCGGTTGAGGCCAGTCCACCACGGCCCGGACCTTCTCGGGGTCAGGTTTGAGGTCCCCCCGAGAGATGATATAGCCCAGGAAGGCCACCGTGTCGACGTGAAATTCACATTTCTCCGCTTTCACGAACAACCGGTTCTCCAGGAGGCGCTGCAGGACCTGCCTCACGTGGCTCTCGTGCTCCGCCTGGGACTTAGAGAAAATGAGAATGTCATCTAGGTACACAAAAGCACATCGATCAATAAAATCCCTCAGAACATCATTAACTAGGGCCTGGAAGACCGCGGGCGCATTGGTTAAGCCAAAGGGCATAACGAGATACTCATAGTGTCCAATATGCGTGTTGAAAGCGGTCTTCCACTCATCTCCCTCCCGGATTCTCACCAGGTGGTAAGCGTTTCGCAGGTCTAGTTTGCTGAACACCGTGGCCCCCTGGAGTAGCTCGAAAGCAGAATTCAGGAGGGGAAGAGGGTACTTGTTCTTTACAGTGATCTTGTTGAGGCCGCGGTAATCAATACATGGCCGGAGCGTCTTGTCTTTTTTTGCAACAAAGAAGAATCCTGCCCCCACGGGGGAGGATGACGGGCGAATTAACCCAGCAGCCAGAGAGTCGTTGACATATCTCTCCATGGTTTCCCTTTCGGGCTGTGTGAGGCTGTAGAGGCGGCCAGAGGGGAGAGGCGCTCCAGGGAGAAGATCAATGGCACAGTCATAGGGCCGGTGTGGGGGAAGCGAGCCCGCCTCATCCTTACTAAAAACTGCTGCGAGGTCATGATAGACGGAAGGAACCAAAGATAGCTCTGGCGACGTTGAGGGCTTCCCGGGGGGGGAAGAGGGAGCAGACGGCGTGGCGGCCCGAAGGCAGGTCATGTGGCAGCCCATACCCCACCCCATAACTTGCTCTTTCCTCCAGTCGATGTGTGGGTTGTGTTGTGAAAGCCATGGATAACCTAGTACAAGCGGGGTCACTGGTGCCTTAAACACACAGAAACAAACGTTCTCAACGTGGTTACTGGAGAGAGTGAGTGTGACAGGTAGGGTGATGTGCGTTATGTCAGGCAACCGGTGACCGGACAGGGCGGACACGCGGAGAGGATGAGGCAGTGGCCGTGTGCCAATGTTGAGCTTGGAGACTAGCGACGCATCAATGAAATTCTGTTCTGCACCAGAGTCAATTAACACAGAGAGGGAATGGGACAACGACCGGAGGGTGAGTTTTGCAGGCAGCAAGAGACGGGGAAGAGGCTTGTTGCTGGACAGGTCGCCCACCAGTACCCTCTCAATTACTGGCGGGCGCCTCCTTTTGCCAGCGCCGGGCAGGCAGAGATGAAATGCCCCTTGCGACCGCAATACAAACACTCACCCGCGGAAAACCGGCGTTGTCGCTCCGCAGGAGGGAGTCGAGAACGTCCCAGCTGCATGGGTACCTCCTCCTCAGTTCCAAACGCTCCAGCCTCCCGTGCGTCGGGTTGGGGCTCCCGAGAAGCCAGAGGCTCGCGAAACTGCCGCCTTCGTGAGCTCTGGCGCGCCCGCAGGCGATCATCCACCTGAATACACAGGGACATTAAAGCATTCAGAGAGGCAGGAAGCTCCCGCATCATTATCTCATCCTTGAGCTCTTCGCAGATATTATTTAACAGAGTGGTCTTCAGAGCCTCAGGTCCCCATTTGGTCTGTGCAGCTAGGGTCCAGAAATCAACAGAAAAGTCAGCCATGCTTCGCCTACCTTGCTTCAGATTAATCAAACGATAGCCAGCTGCCTCCGTACTAGAGCCTTTATCAAACACCGACTTGAAGCGCGACAGGAAGTCGTCATAAGACATTCCGGGGCAAGCCTGCAGCTGGGCCTGGGCCCAGGCCAGGGCTCGATCACGTAGTAGCTGGGTGACGTAAGCGATCTTAACCCCGTCAGAAACAAACACATGGGGCAGTAATTGAAAGTGCATAGAACACTGCAACAAAAATCCCGCACATTTTCCATTCTCCCCAGAAAAAGCCTCAGGTGAAGGCAAAAGCTTATCCAGCGAAACCGCGGAGGCTACTGACGCTACCGCGCTAGCAGCCTGGGTAGCTGTGGCTGTTGTAGTGACGGCAGGAGCGTGCGTTACCTGGGGAGGGGCCGAGGGAGGCTGGTCCTCGGCCAGCGGAATCCGTTGGGCGAAGGCCTGCGTTAGAGACGCCACGTCTCCGCTGAGCTTCACCAGCATTTGTTCGTGTCGGTGCAGAAGCTCCTCCAGAGACATGGGGGCTGTCGCTGCCGAGGCTGGGCCTGCTGAGTCCATAGCGGTGGCTGGATTATTCTGTCAGGCTCAGGAGGGACTCGGAGGCAGACCGTCACTAAGGTTCACAATTTATTTACACGTAGACACCAGGTGCGAGTATATACAAGTGAGGGGGCACAGGAAGAGGGTCTCCGGGGAACACAGGCACGGGAAGGGAACGGCTATATACACAATCCACTGAAGCTCAGGTAGCTCGGGCTCCGGTCTTTAGGTCACCGAACGGCGGTCCTCAGGCTGGCGAGAAATCTGGCACAGAGAGGAAAGGCAGGTAAGTAGTGGCACGACAGAAACTCGGAAAAAAGGCTCAGATAGGTGATGACACTGACGAGTGTTACACAATAATCCAGCGAGGAAGCACTCCCAGCAGCTGCCTTAAGAAGTGAGTGGGATGATTGTTTGCAGGTGTCCGAGCCAGGGGCTGGAGCCGTCACGACTCCGCCCCGGTAGAGCGCAGTGCGCGGAAGGGGAGAGAGGGAGATGCAGCACAACAAAAACACTTGTAGCCATACAGAGTCAGCCGAGAAGGCACAGGGTCATGACAATTTCCATGCATGTTGGAGGTGTTTCCCCTCTTTGTTATTACAAGTGTTCAGGTCCTTACACCCTATGTGTAAAAAAAAAGCTTAATATTACACATATTACAAAGGACACTTTGCCTAAAAGTAATGTATTAGTTTACTTAATTACTCACCGGAGAAAGTAATTAGTTAAACCAACACAAGCCAACAAACTGCTTTCATTTTTCATCAACATTTTTATTATCCTAGAAAGTATTGACAATATTAACCATGTCACACACTGCTTACGCTGATTTTTTGTTATTAATATATTGTAATATACTTTTATTTTGATCTGAGCTCATTAACAGCTACTTTTTAGAAACCTATGTTCCTCACTGGAAAGCCACTACAAAGATGATTTTATGTATGAAGAGTATGAAGGGTTTAAATGAACGCCTTGAACATTTGCAGCAGTAATATTAATCCATATAACACTGGCTGTCCTGTCCTGCAGAGTAATGTCCCTCCATGCGTCACAGTCCATAAGCTTAGGTTCAAAGCTTGTATGAGCATGAAAATGGTGGAACAACCAAACAGCTGTCCATCCACCCATGTTCTGCTTGTTATCTGGATCTGTGGGCCGCAAGGCAGCAGCCTAAGCAGAGAAGTTCTGGTCTACTGAAAACACATGCCTGAAACAGCTCATCTAGGAGGCATCTGCCTGACAAAACCAAAAGAACCTCATCATCTGGAAAAAGCAAAACCTCTGCTGTTTGGATGGTCCTGGGAATTCTTTCCAAAATAGCTATGAACAGAATCAGTGACAATGGGCATCCCTGGCAGACTCCAACTATTACAGTGAACAGGTCTAACAACCATTAGCTGGTCAGTGTGGTTGCAAATTTTGCAAAGTGTGAACTTTCAGGAAACATTATCTTTGCAAACGAAAGGAAACTAAACACATTATTTATACCTGAAGGATACACAGAATGCATTTAGGCTAGAAATACAGAGTCTGCTCTCTTTGGAAAGAACCTCCTCTGAGTTGTCAACTGAGCATTTCGAAAGCTTACAAAAGAGCCTGAACTCTTACGAAAAAACAGTTCTTTGTAGAATCATTTACCAGAACTCCACTATTAAGCTGTCAGCATATTTGTCAAGCTGTTGTCTTTTTAAACCCACCCACCCGACTAACCAGGTCTGTTTCTGTTTGATGTGAAAAATGAACCATCCTTTAGATGAGTAAGAAGAAGCCAGAGGAGGAGAAAATGAAGTCATATGGTGAGTGTGATGGCAAGCAGTGGGAAGAAAGGAAAAGAGAGGGTGAAGAGCTGCAGGAGGTGCATCCTTGTGGCCCGAGGGTCAGATCATGGGGAATGAAAGTGATGAGCTCATTTAAAAACAGCTTCCTCTGTTGTTTGTACCACATAAGGAGTGTACTACTAAAGATGTGGAGCTCAAGGTCCCCACTGGGCTAAAATTTGGCATCTCCACAGGCAGATACTGTCTTTATCAAGATGTCAATAATAATGAGAATCCTCTGCGGTGTTAATCATCATTTACCGTACAACACGCGGGTTCTTGAAGGATATGATAAAGAAAGCAGGTCATATATGAGCAATCGATGGAACTCATAGAAAAGATATGGACACAATAATACAGTACTGTGCAAAAATCTTGATGCACCCCTCAATTCTTTACTTTATTTACAATTTATTGAAACATTCATGAAAATAGAGCATATAAGTGAAAACTTGACTTTGTACAGTTGTAATGAGGTTGAAAGTCAAAGAAAAACTGAAGTCGTTACAGCTGCAAAGGGTGAGCTAACATCATATTAAACACCATGTAAGGTAATAGCAGTAGCAATAGCACTTTTTCTGTAGAGCATCAGACATGACAGCTTCTATCCATCCATCCATCCATCTTCTTCTGCTTATCCAGGGCCGGGTCACGGGGCAGCAGCGTAAGCAGGAAGCCCAGACCTACCTCTCCCCGGCCACTTCCTCCAGCTTGTCCGTGAGAACGCCAATGTGTTCCCAGGCCACCCAAGAGATATAATCTCTCCAGCAAGTCCTGGGTCTTTCCCAGGGCCTCCTCCCCATGGGACATGCCCAGAACACCTCACCTAGGAGGCGCCCTGGGACCATCCTTATCAGATGCCCAAACCACCTCAGCTGGCTCCTTTCGATGTGGAGGAGCTGCGGCTCTACTCTGAGCCCCTCCCAGATGGCTGACCTCCTCACCCTATCTCTAAGGGAGAGGCTACCCACCCTTTGGAGGAAGCCCATTTTCTGCCACTTTCATCCACGATCTCATTTTTTCGGTCACTACCCACAGCTCATGACCGTAAGTGAGGGTAGGGATGTAGATTGACCAGTAAATCGAGAGCTTCACTTTTACACAGGCTTTATGACAGGTTCCTTCACCTTTAAAAGAGGGACAAGTTTTAAAATTCGCATTATGCTGAGCACATTTATCATATAACATGTGAAAATAATGTATAGATGTAATAAACAGTTGGGAAAGAAAGTATTATTCCATTAAAGTACTGCAAGATTATTATGGTCAGTACCTGAAATAAGCAAGATAGTAGTAAGAATGCTCACTATTCACCATATAGACATACCGTCTAACCCCTTGGTGTAAAATATTTATTTCTATTTGTATTTTAGAGTCCCAGTTAACCTCTTGGTTAGGTAATGAGTAATGTGAATCAGTCAGAAACTGACAAGAATTTTACCCCTTCGTCTCCCCATGGAGGTTAATCCTTGAAATGGATATAGTTCCATTTACTCACATGCTTTAAACTGGCTCATTACTTTAAATCTGCTGAGTGCTATCCCAGAGGCCCATTAACATTTCACAGGTCGAGTCCTGCTGGTGTAACAAGGGCACATCTCAGTGTGACGTCCTCCTCAGCTTGGCCTTTTATCCACTTACTGTACGCCACCACCTACATCATGAAAGGAATGTCAGCTCCTGGTGTATGTGCCGTTTAATTTTCTCTATTTTGAGAACATCTTTCAGTAATCTCTTATTCAGGTTCCTTGCTTGTAGCTTCCTCCCATCTTTGCATCAGTTTTAGCTCATTCCCTGATGCTACTGGTATTTCAACCAGTGCCTCCTTCATTAAACCATCAGCATTAACCGTTACATATTTATGTAAGTAAAGTTAGCATTATTAAACAGTTTATTACTTTGGACTTGGGGGTTTTATTAGGAAGATATATTAATAGCATGCACAAATAGAACCTGGTGCACTCACTCCTTCTCTTATCGATGTGGACGTTCAAAACACTAAATGAAACCCTGAAAGATTTCAGTTATGATCCTGCGGTGCATATGATAGCTTAGCTGACAAATGAATATCAACACAAGACAAACCTTTCAGTGTCACCATGTAATTTACATCTCTGTATCATCAACATTGCTGACTTTGAGGAATAGAGGGCACTTTCTGTCTCTACTTTATCTGTAGTTGTACAGCTTGTTAAAAAGTGACAGTAAGGTTTTCAACTCGCAACAGCCTGGGAAGAAAAAAGAAAAGAAACGCTCATTGCTTTAAAGACTTTCAGCTGCATGTGGCAATCATGCCATTTTTAGCATCTTGTAAAAGCACGCCACTACCGTTGCAAACGATTGACAAACAATAGCCTGGCTGAAAATCCAGCTTCATACTGGAGGCAGGCATCCACAATCAGATTTATGAAACGTGTACATCAGACTATTTGGTTCTTAGCAACTTACGTGAGTCATTCTAGATGAACAATTAATGCTTGCAGGCCTACAGGCCGCATTGTTCTATACAAGGGAGCACGTTTACCTCAAGGTGAAGTGGAGAAAGCAGTGATGTTACTACCTGAGCAATACTAAAGCAAAAGAGCAGGAAAAATATCCAACTGAAGAAACTGAATCAATGTTGGCTAAGGAGGAAGGAATAAAAATCACACTTTTGAAGACAGTTAAAAGAAAAAAAAATGTTACAAATAATGCAAAGCTTCAGGTGATGATGGATATCAAAACAAGCAATGATATTATGTCTGTGTTTAATATATGTTGTTGTTTGTGCAGCGGCACTTCAGGCTAACTGGAGTGTGACGTCATGCATGGTTATAAATAAGAGTTCATCAAACAGTGATGCTAATAATAGATTACTTTGTCTTATACAATGAATATACAGTATGTCTTTTCATTACCACAGAGGCTGTGTTTTTGGTAGCGTTTGTCTACAAACATGGTAGCTCGAGTGGGCTCATCTTAACAATCGATTAGAGTCTTACATCCACCCAAGGTCCTCAAGGTCAACTTCATGATTTCTTGGTTGAAACTTGGCAAAAAGGTTTAACTTGGAAATTATGATTCTTACAAGTTTGGTGCGTACTGTCAACATATTGAAAGTACTGTATAAAGATTTAAAATATCATGTCACATCTGACCTCTGACCTCTCTTTGAAGGTCAGTAGATTGACCTGAAGGTCAAAGTGATAATAATGTTATAGAAGCTTTTCAATACCATAACATAAAGGCATACAGGGAATGATATGTGGGGATGGCTTTCAGGTGTGTGTGTGTGTGTGTGTGTGTGTGTGTGTGTGTGTGTGTGTGTGTGTGTGTGTGTGTGCAACCTTTGTATGTTCACACAGATTTATATGTATGTGTTGTTTGTGAATCTGGCCCACTCGCCCATTTTTACTGCTTTCACTGTCATCTTCTAAACAAATTTAACAGAGAGAACCTTTTTGTGGCTGGTGGAGCGGGTGTGTAGGTGTGTCTCAGACGAACCAAATGCAAGAGCAGTAAAACAGGTTTCTGAAATCATGACAAAAACTGGAAAGCACCTTGTTTTTTATGGCTCACTTTCCAGCACACTTGTTTTTCAGTCTCTTGTTTCTTTGTGTTTCACTGTTTGCACCACTCTTCGCTTGTACTCCATGGATACTGTCAAGTTAGTAAATGTGTTTTTCCTAATCTGTCTATTTTGCGTCGCGCAGTGCGCCGGGCTCTTGAGGCCACTGTTAAATTGTATCTGCCGAATCCAAAACACACTCAGTGTAGCAGCGGTAAAATAATAAAAAAGGTAATGGACTCATTTTGAGCTTGATTAAAGTAGTGAATGACAATCAGTTTATGTAAGCTAGAGAAGGGTTTGTGTTTTTGTATAAATATGTAAACCCCGCAATTGAATGACTGCCCCACTGAAGGTCTCGAACATTATTGGATTTAAATGACACAGAGACAGCACACTTTAGGGAACAAATCAGAGTAAATGAAATTAAATAACTGGCCTCAAATATTTCCTCTTGCAGCTGTACCACTGGGTCATGATGCCTCAAGGTCATCATCACCTGAGTGTTTTCCAGCTGGAATGTGCAGTAAACAAAAAGTGTGAAATAACTCAAAACACGTTTTAGATGTTAGATTCTTCAGACTCTTTACTTTGATAACTGTTTTGCACACTCTTGGCATTCTCTCAATGAGCTTCATGAGGTTGTCACCTAAAATGATTTTCCAATAGTCCTGAAGGAGTTCCTAGAGATGCTGAGCACTTGTTGGCCCTTCACTGTTGCCTTCACTCCATTTCATCCCAAACCATCCCAACTAGGTTTAGGTCAGGTGACTATGGAGGCCAGGCCATCTGGCGCAGCACTCCATCACTCTCCTTCTTGGTCAAATACCCCGTACACAGTCTGGAGGTGTGTTTTGGGGTCATTGTCCTGTTGAAAAATAAAATGATGGTCCAACTAAACGTGAACTGGATGGGATGGCATGTCGCTGCAGAATGCTGCGGTAACCACGCTGGTTCAGTGCCTTCAATTTTGAAATAACCCCCAACAGTGTCACCAGCAAAGCACCCCCACACCATCACACCTCTTCCTCCATGCTTCATGGTGGGGACCATGTATGTAGAGACCATCTGTTCACCTTTTCTGCATTGCACAAAGGCACTCCAGTTGGAACTAAAAATCTCAAATTTGGACTCATCAGACCAAAGCACAGATTTCCACTGGTCTAATGTCCATTTCTTGTTTTTCTTGGCCCAAACAAATGCTTTCTGCTTGTTGCTTTTCCTTAGTAGTGGTTTCTTAGCAGCTATTTGACCATAAAGGCCTGATTTACACCGTCTCCTCTGAACAGATCTGTCTGCTACTGGAACTCTGTGTGGTCTCTAATCGAGCATACTGTTAACCTGCGATATCTGAGGCTTGGATGGATTTATCCTCATCAGCAGAGGTGACTCTTGGTCTTCCTTTCATGAGCGGTACTCATGTGAGCCAGTTTCATCACAGCATTTGATGGTTTTTGCAACTGCATAACTCCACACTGACTGACCTTCAGTTCTTAAAGTAATGAATGATGGACTATCATTTCTCTTTACTTAGTTCATTGGTTCTTGCCATAATATTAAGTCTAACAGTTGTCAAATTGGGCTGTCAGCTGTGCACCAACCTGACTTCTGCATAACACAACTGATGGTCCCAACCCCATTAAGAAGGCAAGAAATTCCACAAATAAACCCTGGCAAAGCACCTGTGAAGTGAAACGATTACAGGTGACTACATTATGAAGCTCAGTGAGAGAATGCCAAGGGTTTGCAGTGCTGTCAACGATGTAAAGGGGGGCTATTTTCAGGAATCTAAAATATAAGACATATTTAGAGTTATTTATCTTTTTTTCTTTGCTACATAATTCCATATATCTTCCTATATTTGATGTCTTCAGTATGTATCTACAATGTACAAAGTAGTAAAAATAAAGAAAAGCCATTAAATGAGAGGGTGTGTCCAAACATTTGACTGGTAGTGTATGTCAGATTGCACCAGTGTGGTGTAAATAAATCCCCCCTTGAATGAAATAACATAACACTCACTATGTGGTGAAACAGCTACGCTATTCTGACACGGAAAGCATCTTTGCTGTAATTTTCAGAAGTAAGAATACTGTGGAATTCACACCTTATAGTATATTAAAGCAGCATTAAGTGACAATTCAATTCAATTTTATTTATATAGCGCCAAATCACAACAAAAGTCGCCTCAAGGCGCTTCATAGATACAGAGAAAAACCCAACAATCATATGACATTTGGTAACAATACGATGTTCTGTTGGCTTATATGCAAACAAATGAATTCATTACACAGTATTATTGGAAAACAAGAGTTATGTTTGCACCTGATTTCTTGGAAATCTCTTTAATTGTGTCGGCTTGTGTTGCGAGGAAACATAACAATAGACTTGCATCACGAAACCAGGGAGAAAAAGAAAACTGCCACTCCACTCTACCACAAGATTCAGATATCAAACACAGCTATTTAAAGCAATAAACTAAAAAGGTGGGGTCTTTTCCACAAGTCCATGCACTCTTTTAATGATATCTTCCTGGAACAGCCGTGTTGGGAACAGGAGATTTCAAAAAGGCATTAGTCATTGTCTGCCTCGCTCTGACAAAGCCTTTAGACGTTACAGGTCTGACATTAAAGAGGCTCAGGCAATGAGTGCAGTAAACATTTTTACCAAAATTCCAGCTTGCTTCAAGAAACAAACATGCTCAGACAAAAGCTAAATTGTCAAGGCGCTGAAAGGAAACTCAATACTCCAGGAACAGGGTGCCTGAGCTTCTGTCGGCAAAGTGTAAAGAAACTGGTGGCCCCAATTTACTAGTTTCATCAACTTGAGAATGCCAGGAATATGGTCAGATGGAAGCAGATCATCTACTGTGGTAACCTCTCACAGGAACAGCCAAGGGAAGAAGACAAAAAGTATATAGTCATCACTGATTATGAGCAATCGAGAACAGATACTGGTTTTACAAAACTTATTCTGCAGATTACCTCATTTTTATTGATAGGTAACACAGAGTCTGGAAAATGATGTTTTTTTTCTGGATTGTTAGAAATTAACTGCTTTGTGTCTCTCCATAAAAAAGAAGTATATCTTTGATAAAAACTGTTCACTATGAAACTACAAAGCAGGTGCACCACGATGGCTGGGTTACCATGGTGACATAACCCACTTACCACCAAGCCACCAACCTCAGACACAAGAAGCCGAAGCTAAAAGTGCATCTGACTTCACCATGAAATGACATTACTGGGAGACAGATTACATCACAACCACTACCAGACTTTCTTTATGTGCTTCACCAAAGGATGAACACTACATTACTACCCTGTAATGTCATTGGTGCGATCACTTTTGCAGTGACTGAATGTTAAGTGATCAGCCAGTTGTCCAAAAAGTAAGGAGTGGGTTCTAAATGTTGAGACTGCAATGAAAATCTGTCTTATTTTCACAGAACCCTGGAAATAATCAGTGAAGAATATTTTCACACAGAAGTTCTGACATTGAGGACTATTGAGGTTCTGCTTTATCTCTGTGTCAGTAGTCAAACTGAACTTCCCTCTGTTAATTTATTTGTTCAAAAGGTCACACTTCATTGAGCAGTACCCTTCCAGTGAAGCAGCACTCAGAGGGATTAGATTAACTGCAGAGGCAGCTCACCTGTAACTAATATAGATGTTAACTCCACTGAAATCAAAACTATGCTTAAGTGTCAGAGATCAGAATCAGTTGTATCCAAATCAGGATCAGGAAACGCAAACATGAAGGTCAGTATATTACAAAGCAACTTCATACACTTGCATATACATATAGGTTCTGTAGGGATCTCAGAAGACGCTGTGCCACTTCTTAGGAGAAAAAACAAGCATTTCACAGAGGCAGAGAAACATGGCTGTGGTATTAATCCTGGGGGTGTTTTACTACTACAGGACCAGTCACCTGCTGCAAATCAACTCCACCCTGACTAAGGAGAAGCAGCACTCGATTATTCAGAGACATGCTCCACCCTTTGGTTTGCATGTGCACATTGGAAAAATTCACAAACTCTTAGAATGTTCAAAAGTGTTTTTAAACTGAGAAAGATGCTGCCTGAGGCTGAGGTGGTGTGCAGTGACAGGACGTCAGCAGACAGATTTATGGAGGAGTGGGTTTCCAGGGAGAAGGCTGACTGACTGGGATTTAGAACACAGACAGCTGAAAGTAAGTACAGAAAACAAAGCAAGCAAAATGACTGAGCTTGAATGTGTAACCACTTGAACTACTGTAACAATCAGTCAGATAGCCCTTAAGTACTTCAGATGGATGATTAGCTGTGCATATGGGGTCAATCAAAGATCCAGCCGGGACTAGGATTCTCACAAGACCTGACATCCTCAGGAAAACCTTTTCACACACAGATACACCAGGCAGAGTCAAACAGAAAGCAAGAGATACAGAGACAGAGGAAAGGAAGGAAAAGCAGAGGTCCACTAAAGACAAGGGGAGACCATGGCAAAAGAAAGAAAGAATATTAATATAAATATTCTGCAAAATGAATGAGGAGACAACAAAATCTGGGATCTATTTTTTCTTCTTCAGTGTGCCACAATAAATACAACTATATTCTGTTGATAAAATTGTAGAAAGAGAGTCCTAGATGCCTACATTACAACTATACTCATGTATAGAAGCAAAGCTTGGAAAATAAACAAGAAAACTGCAAACACCATCAATGCAGCAGAGATGTGGTTCATCAGGAGGAGGATGAGAATATGGTACACCAACAGAATGACTAATGTAGAGGTTTTAAAAAGTATCAAACACCAACAGATCACTTTGTAGGAACATTGGACAGAGACAAGCAAGATTCTTTGGACACATTATGAGAAGAGGAGGGTCGGAATGTGACGTTACATGTGAAAAAATCCAAGGGAAAAGAAGCAGAGGCAGAAGGAGAGAACCCATCAAAATACCAAATTTGGTTACCAAGAGGTATTGCCTCTTTGAGAGATAGGGCGTCTTGGAGGACCATTAACCCTAACCCCATTCAGCAAGACTCTTAAGAAGAATATAATCCTAAGCTCTGGATCATAGAAGTAAAACAACACAATCCAAAATTCTGCCAAATAGACTCCCTTTCATGTGTCTCACCTTGATTTGGTTCACTAGCTTCCTTTCCTTAACTTAACTTAAAACAAAGGATGTGTAAGACATTGTACTTTACAATAAAACATGTTTACAGTTTTACCTAGGCTGCAGTTTTTAGCTTCATCGCCTCACTGTGAAATCTTGCGCTTCAATGTAGCCGTCACACGTCCTAGTGAGTGTTTATGGTCCCATATTAGTGTCTGCATGTGTTGCTGTTTGGCAGTCAAACGGTTGGAGAGGCTATGGAGCCACACTTACATGCCAAAAGCCAACAGTGTGTACCCCGAATAGGCTGAAACTCGAGTGTCACTCCTGAGTTGAGTATGCCATTCATGCATCAGTTTTGTTTTTGTGCATACAAACACATCTACTGTTTGTATTGAGATAGTGGACTCTTATAGGTACCTGGGTGTTCACCTGAATAATAAACTGGACTGGAGCCACAACACTGATGCTCTTTACAGGAAGGGTCAGAGCAGACGCTACCTGCTGAGGCGGCTGAGGTCATTTGGAGTCCAGGGAGCGCTTTTAAAGACCTTCTATGACTCTGTGGTGGCATCTGTCATTTTTTACAGTGTTGTATGTTGGAGCAGCAGTTTATCGGCAGCTGAGAGGAAGAGGTTGGATAAACTCATCAGGAAGGCCAGCTCTGTTCTGGGATGCACCCTGGACCCAGTGCAGGTGGTGGGAGACAGAAGGACTCTGGCCAAAATAACATCTTTGATGGACAGAGTCTCCCACCCCATGCATGTTGCTGAACTGCAGAGCTCCTTCAGTGACAGACCGCTGCATCCTCGATGCATGAAGGAGCGTTTCCGCAGGTCCTTCCTCCCTGCAGCTGTCAGACTGTACAATCAAAACTGCTCCCAACAAACAGATGTTTACATCTGCGCTGTAACTGCAATAAGTTAATTAACCGATTCATACTACAACCTGCTTTACCTCTTATCTGTAGTTATTTTTATTTAATTTAATAACTGTACAATACTCTCTGTATATAGTAACCATTGTCCTTAATGTAAATATGTAAGAAAAATTGTGTATGTTTCTGTTCTGTGTCCTGTGTACTGTTTGTTGTATATGTGTCTTTCTGGCTGCTGTTACAACCAAATTTCCCCTTGTGGGACAATTAAAGGATTATTCTATTCTATTCTATTCTACTCTATTCTATTCAGCACTGCCATCTTGGATTGTTAACTCCGTGTTGGTGGGTTTGCTGCGACTTTCTGAGTTGGAGCTGGAACACAGCATTAATGCATGTTTATGGAGGCAGTAGGTCTGTCCACAATTAAAATCATCAAATGGATGAAGTGGTTATGTTCAATATTTATATCTGATTGAATTTTCTGGTTTTCTGGATACCCACCACCCCTGTGCTACCCATGTAAAGTCCTGGAAACACCCCTGGCATCAGCAGCATAATAGTCTCAAACACAACTCAAACCAAGGAGTCCACTGAGGATGTCCAGAACAAAATCACCACCACTAAAATGCCTGGGAAAGCCGAGCACAAGAATCTCTTTGACACGATGTTAAAATCAACATCAATAATATCCGAACGCAATAAAAATCTTGTAACGGCATCTGATTTCTGAACCTGCTGAAAATTCTCCCAACTGCTTCAGACAGACGTGCGCGCCTTCATGGAAGAACAGGCAGAGTGAATAATTGTGTTTTCCCCTCCTTCGTCTCTGCCACCGAGCAACAGCCCATTAAAATGTGTCCATTACATTTCTTCAGCGTGTCTTTCAACTCATCTGTCTGGGGACAAAGTACCGCGGGGCACATGAAATTGAGCAAACACCAAAAAGAGCTATTTTTCAATACAACATATTCACTTGGTGGTTGCCACGCCACACAGCAGAGCTGGAAATGCACACATGAACACAAGTGCAACGATTAATTTCTCTAATAGTTTTTTAAGATGTAACATGAGCCTGCCCAGCTGATTAAGTGCATGTAAACACACATGTAGATGAAAAAAAGGGTGGTTTATGTCCTTTGTTTGCCCTCTCTCTGGGAAGAAACACCAGATCGAGTTTACTCAGGTAGGCTTTTGTGTGTCAGACCCCAGCAGGCAGCATGTGATTATGTGTGACAACTAGTTTTTTTCTACTTCTTCTTCTTTGTGATTTCATTAAGCCGACTACCCCTATGAATATGAATGCCTTTGAGTAAAACCTACTCAACACAGTACCTCGTGTTTGGGAGTGAACTTCAGGAAGAAACTGAGGTGAAGATTGTTCTAAGGCCATCGTGAAAACAAACCAGAGGAACATGCTAATTCAGCCTCAGGCTTCAGCAGTATGTCGTGTCATGAACAAGGCCCAGTGGATTAAAACCTTGTGCGGTTTTGAGCCTTCAAGTGCTTACTTGTGCTCCTTTCTTTGTGACGTTATCATGGGACATGTAGACTCTCTGGGCAGCAGAGAGTCTCGTTTTTGTTTTTTGTGTGTCTTTTTTTTCACTCAGAGACACCATTTGCCATTCATGGTAAATGGCCTGTATTTATATAGCGCTTTTACTAGTCCCTAAGGACCCCAAAGCGCTTTACATATCCAGTCATCCACCCATTCACACACACATTCATCTCATACCTCCTCCTCTAAGCCCTTCTCACCGCCTCTTCCTCCCCGCCTCCTCCCCTGTCCCCGATAAGCACCCTGCAGACAGCACTTCTGCTGCAGCCAGCTAGACCGATGAGCTTCCTGTTTCTCTTACTCACTCACACACAATTATAAATGAATGCAAAGACAAACGCACACATCCACACACCTTGGTTTTGATTCATTGTGTCAGCCCGCCCCACCGGTAACCAAATTATTCATCTATCCTGCAGGCTGTGATGTCTATTGATCCGTCCCATGTAAACCATCATTGATTTCTCCTTTGTTAATAACAGATGAGCTGTTGTAGTCAGTATGAGGACAGATCTTTGGACCAGGAAGGCTAATAATGATCGCCTCCTGTGTGTTGCTTTTGTTTGCCCCAGGGACAAGATGAAACGTAATTAGTCTCAACTATACAAAACAAAATTTGTACGCCAATTACCATTGGCAGGTTTTGGGTCGGCACGGTAACACAGTAAAAAAAAAAAAAGTGTAGCGTTCTTGACTCTTGAGTGCTGAAACACAACTCATTGATCAAATTTTGAATTTTTCGGGTCAAACTCACAGAAAGGAAAGATACAAAAACATTAAAAAGTAAGACCGCTTGTTTTTGTATGAAGACTGTAGAGTCAGATGGAGAGACTGTGGAGCCTTAAAAAGGATGATGCATTCCACATGCAATACTTTTCCTAAAGCCTCCTAGTGGGGGAGTTTGGTTTACTCTGCTCTTGAAAAATGGAACAAGCTTTGCTTTAGACTCAGCCAGGGGCAAGACTTAATACTCCAAAACCCAAAACCAGCAGAGGATATCATTAAGCAACACTGTCATGATGTGCCTGTGTGATGTGTACCAGTGTGCTTCTTGGGGCTGCATACAGTGTTTCACACATCAGAATCAGTCCCCAGCGACAGGCTGTTTAAAGAGATGTGTACAGAGCAAATACAGTTAGTTCTGAAGCAAGTAAATTAAGCATTAATGGACTGTGTCTGCCAACAATTTGAGTCATAAACCATCTGTTTTTGAAAGCTAATCTCACATAGTACATTCAAAATTTGCTTGAAGTGCCTATATTAACATTTCTTTCTCTTCTGTCACAGACTCCTGCAGAAAGAACAGAAAAAAAAAATCAGTAGCTTGTAGAGATACCTTCAGCAGAAGTAACTTGAAGCAATCATTTTCCACATGACTTTATCAGTCTGTCGAGTCTTTGTGGAGGAATTTTGGCCTGATCTTGTTTACAGTGTTGCTTCAGTTCATTGAAGTTGGAGGGTATTTGTTTATGTACCGCTCTCCTAAGATCCCACTACAGCATTTCAATCAGGCTAGGGCCTGGACTTTGACCGGACCATTCGGACCACTTTGGCTCTTTTTGTTTTTAGACATTCTGTTGTACATTTGGGATCATTTCCTGTTGGAGAAACCAAATATATCGAAATAGAACAAAATTCTGAAAGATGCAGATGGTACTCTGATTATACCTCACTCCCACTAATCTCAAATCATCAAATTTGTTGAATATTTTCTACTCCAGCTTCACCAATTTGTATAAACATTTTATGGTTCAAACTTATACATTATATAATGATTGATGTTCATTTTAGCATCATATATCAAATTCCTTTTTAAAAGGCCTGTCAAGCCACTTTCATAACATTTTTCTAACACATTGAAATCTAAGGCAATGTTTGAACATGACTATCAAATACTATACATGTTTTAGGGGCTGTAGTATAAGACAGATAACAATAATTTTGAAAAGTGAGTTTTGAAAACGTAAAGTATGAGGCAGTGTTTTAACAGAACCAAAATATCATGAGATAATCTAATTTGAATAGAACAAAACTCTAGAGTTTTCTGATGGTATTTTAATTATAACTTGGGAAATAATTTGGTTAAATATCTGCATATCTTTCATTTTCAACACCTGAAAGTGGCAAATCCTCAGATTTTTAGAACAGCTTCTGTTAAACCATCTCCAATTTGCTTAACATTTTTCTGATCCACAGTTTGAACATATATAATGAGTGATGTGACATTTTAGCTTCATATATCTAGATATTTTTTAGAAGCCAGCTAAGCTGACTTTCAGGGCCCCCCTTATTTCGCCTACTTTGAAATCTGAGGTCATGTTTCGCAATATGCGACAGACTGGCGACCTGTCCAGGGTGTACCCCGCCTCTCGCCCTATGACAGCTGGGATAGGCTCCAGCACCCCCCGCGACCCTGAAAAGGAGAAGCGGAAGCGAATGGATGGATGGTTTGAAAGTGGGTCAAAGGACCATTT
Organism: Maylandia zebra; assembly: GCF_041146795.1. Classification (NCBI taxonomy): domain Eukaryota; kingdom Metazoa; phylum Chordata; class Actinopteri; order Cichliformes; family Cichlidae; genus Maylandia; species Maylandia zebra. The sequence continues at coordinate 9,761,481 of NC_135182.1, read as the reverse complement.
TTCAAAAAGATTTGTCTTGAAAAGCATTGGATATATGACATTAAATTTTACATCACTCAGTCAAACTTTGTCCCATGAAATTTGTATGCAAATTGGAGAAGGCTGAGCAGAAGGCTTGGGTGATTTGAGATGGACTGACTCTACTTTAATCTCTGGCTCTCTTCCACAGCATGTCTGTCATCCTGTCATCCTCCTCTCACCCCAACCAGTCGCGGCAGATGGCCGTCCCTCCCTGAGCCTGGTTCTGCCGGAGGTTTCTTCCTGCTAAAAGGGAGCTTTTCCTTCCCACTGTTGCCAAAGCGTTTGCTCACAGGGGATCATATGACTGTTGGGTTTTTCTCTGTATGTATTATTGTAGGGAGATCTGAATGCTTTTCTTACTTTGTATGCTTGTGTAGCCCTAATTTAGGGTTGTGCACATCACTTCCTTTTCCCTTCTGTTGCCCTAATTCAGATGTCATCACCGGGTTTCATTTCAAACAGGGACAACAAACAAAGAGGAATGTCTGCTGTCCATGTGCAGATTCACATCGCTCTCGTAAACCATTTTTAGCAACAGCAGGCAGTGTGTACAGTGCACACTCAGCACCAAACTGCAGACAGAAAAGGAGACTGAAAGGTGTTTAAATTGAACCTATTTTGTTTATCCTTTCTGGAATATATTTATATACAGTCATAGGGGTGGGTGTTCATCTTAAATATGGGAAGACTTGCAGTATTGAGACTGTCTGAAGGATGTCTGAAGGTAAGGCATCACATGACTATAAACAATTTTCCCCTAACTAACTAATATTCTAACTGACTAATATTTATTTTAAAACATTTACTAAAATGTCAGTTTAGTTATCTTAAGTTGGTTGGATTTTACAAAACCCACTTTGACCCAGTGTTCTGTCAGTGCTGGCCTGAATATGGAGAATAATGTGAACCGGCAAATTATTATTCTTTTAGCGCAGTTAAGCACAGTCTGTGTGTGCTTACATGGAAGAGTGCAGCTACCTGCAGTTTAACTGAATATGTGACACATCTTACCCTCGGGGTCACCATCTTGTTTATGTACTGGAAGGGAGGACCAAAAAACAATATTCAGCCAGTAGAAAGAGGATATGTCACACAGTACTGATAGTGACGCTAATGCTAGCTTAGTAAGAGCAACAGATTTTTACGCAGCATTAATGTTACACATGCAGTGAATCTGTAGTCTTCGGTGTAACAGAAGAGTAGTATTAAGTGGTTGGCTGGATGACAATTAAATGTAAATTTTGGCAAAACAGCGCTACAATTAAGCCTTGATACTCAGTTCCATTAAGAGCACATGCTGTGTTTAATTTGATACAACAGTACCCAGTGGAAATTCCCTCACAATGCAAATAAATACAGCATGCAGGTATGAAAGTGTACCGACAGAGGTATCATAAACTGAGGAACAATGTATGACTATGCAAACTGTGTTCAGTGTTCAAAACATTCAGTGAATCAGCCACAAAAAAAAAAAACCAACTAAAAATACACCTAATTTAAAATTGTCTCTTCCTTTCAGGATTACTTTGTTACGCACCTCTTTGTCACTTTTAGTTCACTTCCTTTTTAAGGTCACTTCCTCCTGCACTTGTGGCTCTGCATTGGATCTCCTCTGGTATGTCAGAACATCGTCCTCATTGTCATGCACCACAGTGCAGAGTGATTCTAATGAATGTTCTCCCTCAGACATTGAGAGTCTCAGGCTGAGGGACAAATTCACGCTGCAAGGCACAGCGAATGGTGGACGAATCACTCCAGATCATGCGTATTCCCGCTCAACTCTGGACACTGTGGACTGTGACTGAAATATGTTGAAAACAGTTCAATTTTTCTCTTCAATTCAATTTTATTTGTATATCACCAAATCACAACAACAATTACCTCAAGGCGCTGCGGAAATCCAGCACTCACCACCAACATTCACAGTTCAAGTAACTTTAAAAAGAAATTAACATTTCTTTCTCTGTGCGTGTTTAATAAACGTGGTGAAATCAGAAGGAACAATCCAAGTGGTCACAGCAAGGCCTCCAGGAAGCAATGAGGGAAGGGAACATAAGAAGGGTTCAGATGATTATGGGCTAGTTCCAAAAACGTTCTGGTCGCACTTCTCATACTGAATAAGCAAACCAGAAGAATGACAATTCATGTGATGATTCGTGGTTCATTGTCAACAAAGAAACAGAGCTACAATTACTATAATGACTTCAAACACAAAGAAACGAACGCAGTCAAATTATGATCTCATGAAATAAAAAAATCTATATACATACTTAAGTGTGCTTCCTTGACAGCTACGCACGGAGTGCTTACTCTGCTCTTTATCATAGAAAATTCATAGTTGAGGGCGAGGAGGCGATCTAGGAGTGAATAAAAACAGATTGTCAGCAGAGTTTATTGAGATCCTGTCACTGTTCAGCAGACGCTCCAGGGTAGCTGATGACTTCCATGAGATCACAGGAAAGCTGAAGACTTGAACACAGTCTCTGATCATACCTCCTCACATCAAAGGAATCACACAAAGAACACACACTGTATTCTTTATACTCACCCTCACTCAAAGTCTTGTCATTTTTACAGCCAGTGTTTTAGAAGTGATGTTACCGTCAAAATTACTTCTTCTTTTTTTTTACACATTCTAAGTCAATAATGAACTACTCACATCAACACAACTCTGTGTAACAACAGAGCACGACATGTATAATATATACAGTCAGGTATATAAGGTATATAAGTTTGTGGTTTTGCCTCTATACACCACCACAACTGATTTAAAATCAAACAGAATAAGACTAAAATGCATATTTTCAGATTTAATTCAGGGGCCTAACAAATGTTATGTATTGACTTTGTAGAAATTTGCAAAACAGTCCCCCATTTGTAAAGGCTAAAGAAAGTTAGGTAACTGACTGACAAGTAGTTTCATGACCAGGTGAGGCATGTTCATTCATTATCATGGCAAATTAAACAGAGACCTGGAGTTGATTGAAGCTGCATTTGGTAGCTGCTCACGGGAACTCTCAATAAGAGGTCAAAAGAAATGTCAGTACAAGGGAAGGAGGTCATTATTAGGATGATAATCAAAATAAACCTATCAGAGAGACCTCAGTAAAATCACATAATAGGGTGGGGCTAGGTTTCACAATGGTTTCACCTGAAACCTTTGCTGATTGTGACCCACACCTGTTTTCATACCTTGGCTCATGTGATTAGGCAGAGGATCAATAGGAGTTCCATGTCCCTCTCATGGGGACACTCCCATATTGCTCTTAGAACTGAGGAAGCTTCTTGGACCAGAGGTGAAATGTCTTCAAGGAAACTTAAAGAAATCCAGACACTTTTCTTTCCAAGCTCCTTAGACTACGATGACCTTCACAGACACATCAGAGACATACTAAAAACTTTAGGAGTGGCCAAATCAAAAATCCAGTTTATTCTTTAAAAGTATTAAGTCACTGCTCAACAATACCCAAAGCACCAGACAGTTGGTGTATGACCACAGATTTCTTGCCTTGGTCAAAAAAATAACTTCACAACATCTAGTAAAGTCAAGAACACTCTCAAGTAGTATCACTGTCAAAGTCTGCAATCAGATGCCTTTGTAACCCTGGTAAGATTTACAGCAATCAGAAGTACAGGGTTCTTTGAATGCATCGTAGTCCTTGTCTGATAGTTTAATTTCCGGGCTTGCCCTGAAGGCACCATCGGCAGCTCCGTGCGCGTGAAGGTGTGGTGTAGAGGAAAAAGGACGGCAAGGAAAAACTCCATGCTGCCGCGGAGCACGGTTTTTTCCAGTTGAAAGAGAGGAAAGAGGTTTAATTAACATTTGTGAGAGAGCTGTCGTTAGCGGTGAACCACAGACGGGTACCTACCTGAAAGGAGCCGGAGTATTTCTTCGAACTTTTTTGAACTATTCTGGTGAGTTAGCCTAGCTCACTTAGCACCGCTATTGCAGTTCAATGCACTGGAAAAAAATAACTAACCAGTCAGAATAGTAGTAAATGTGTTTAATGATGTTTAAGATGTGTTTTCATAGTATTGCAATGTTGTGACAGTTTTGTTTATTATGAGTGTCTAGTGTTTTACTTTCTTGGGCCTGCTAGTTCAGCCGCGGCCAGCTAAGTGGTTATGCGCAGTTCACGTGCAATAGCTGTGCTGTTACTGTAACTGCGGGTGATGCACAGTAATACCGGTGTGTTTACTTTTAATGTGTCACAAGATGCAAATTTATTTTAATATTTCAAAAAGAACCAAGGACATTAGGAACAAGGACATTTAAGGAATGTGGACATCTAACATTCTGCATATTTGTGTGCAGACTGGTTTTTTTTTTGAGGTACAGTTCCATGGGTGCCAAGTGAGGAGCTGGTATCGTGGGTCTAAGACACTGTTGCTGCTGTGGAGGCCTTCTCTGTGTCAGGACGCTACACGTTGATGCCTGCCGTACCAGGAGGGCGGTAGGAAAAAAAACAAAAGGAAGCCCACCTGAGAGATACCTTATCATTTTCTTTGCTACTTTTTCTCCGCCTGAGATTCAGGTCGTTTTCAGTTCTTAACCCAGGACAGTGGGTAACTGAATAAACTGACACCATAAGGAACTGGACACTCACGTGCTATTTTCTTTTCTTTTTCCTTTTCTTTGGGGTGTTGAAATATTGTGTTTCTTGTCTTACATCTATTTTGATTGTTTCAATTATTTTTGTGATGCATTTGAGATGGTTACTGCATTTGAAGATATCCCTACATTGAGGATGAGCAAAGGGAACTGATCCAAAAGGAAATATATAAAGCAAACTTTGTTTCATAAACCTGTGGTCGTGCGTGTTATGTGGGTTGGAAGTCTCATTGCTCTTACAGAGTTGCTACCGCCAATCTCCTTCCCAAACCTAGATTCGGATATTGTAGACATTGCACTTGGGCGAGCAGTATAGATCATCTCTTTATAGATAGAGGGACACACGTCCAGGTTACATAAAAAGTGGCGAGCCAGCCAGGAGATTGGTTAATAGTAGCTTTCTGATCTTCCACCCCACACTACGCACGTTTGAGATTTTTGACATTTGTTCCACCGAGTCAGGTATGGATATTTGCAACCGTTTTGAGGTTAATGGTCAAAACTCCCTGTATGTAACAGGTATAGGACCAGAATACACAGATGAGGAAATAACTGCTGTGTTCAAAGTTAATGGAGATATTTCTAAATTAGTGAGGATCCCTGACGAATCAGGACAACCAGAGGGTAGAGCCCTGGTCCAGTATGCATCTGACAGGTCTATCTCTAGAATCGACCCCATTACTTTGGGTACCGTACCAAGTCCAAAGGACCCAGCTGTGATGTGGTTTGCGAGGACCATTAGAGATGTTTGTCAGGAAGTGGTGGGGAGGGAGATAGCTTGCAGATACCTGGACGAACTAAAGTCTGTCGCAGGCAGTGGCAGGAAAGGTTTCTTGAATGTGCTTCAGGAGGAACTGCATGGGAACCAGGGCACATCACATGACGTACACAGTAATGCTACACAGCCCTATGCTGCTCAAAATGCTAACACACCTAATAATGATCAAAATGAGCCTGCAGAGCCCACACATGTTTATAGTGCATCTGCTAGTTTACCAACGAGCCCAGTCCACATCAGTGAGGATGTTTTTAACCCCCCCCAGATCCAGAGAGTGATTGTGGAGCATGTCATCCGAAGTGAGTCCACCACTTCACCATCCCCACAAATAAGGTTGCGCACCTTCTCTGGGCGGATGCCAAGGCCAAACGGTGAGGTGGACTACGAAACATGGCACACCCAAGTTGATCTTCTCCTTAACGATCCTTCCTTGAATGATGCTCACAAGGTGAGAAGGATTCTTGAGAGCTTGCTGAGTCCAGCAGCTGATGTTGTGAAGCCTCTTGGCATCTCTTCACCACCAAGTGTCTACATCACTCAACTTGATTCTGCTTTTGGTGTTGTGGAGGATGGAGAGGAGTTGTTTGCGGCATTTCTCGGCTCTAACCAAGATAGTGGAGAGAAGCCATCAACATACTTGAACAGGCTCCATAGCCTCCTCACAAGAGCAATTTCTAGAGGGGGAGCCTCAGCTGGAAATTCCAATGATCATTTGCTCAGACAGTTTTGTAGGGGCTGTTGGGATCAGAGCATCATCATCGGCTTACAGTTAGAGTGCAAAAAGGGAAATCCACCAACATTTCCTGAATTCCTCCTCATGCTGAGGACTGAGGAAGACCGCCGTTCCACAAAGCTAGATAGGATGAAAAAGCATTTAGGTGCTTCGAAAGCTAACATGTATGCCCACCATGTTTTTGATATGCCCTCTTATGACTGTGAGCCTGTCCCACTGCCTAACTCAAAACCGAATGAGACATCAAAGCTTGAAAAGAAAGTAAATGAGCTAACTAAACAGTTGGAAAAGCTAAACAAAAAGCCACCGAGCCTCACTCATGATAGTAATCCTCCCCTAGTGGTAAAAGCAAAGCGAGATGAAACCTCTGATATTGAGAACAAGATAGCTGAACTGACAAAGCAAGTTGAAAAACTAGCACAAAATCAGAGAGAGAGTACTGAAAAGACCGACTGCTTTGCAATCAGTAGTAGTAACATGAAGAGGGGCCTTAAGGTGCCTGGAATGCCGAGGCCGTGGTTTTGTTTTAAGTGTGGGGAAGACAACCACATTGCTGCTCACTGCTCCAATGAACCCAACCCCGCACTGGTTCGCAAGAAAAATGCAGAACTCCGGGAGAGGCAGGATAAGTTTTTAGCTCAGCAGGCTGCTTCCCCATTCACTTTAAACTAGTAGCAGCTCCTGTTGTGGGACGTCCAGGAGCTGCAGTTGATGATAACCCCTGTCCCAACAGATCAGTTGATGATGCTGGAACACAGAAGAAAGTCATAACCCACACAATGACTGAAACCTACCGTTGCACAGAGCGATCTATACCTGCAGGGCTTGTAGGTCCTCGTTGTGCGGCTTCTGTCTTTCTTGAGGGTGTACAGTGTGAGTCCATAATGGACACCGGCTCACAAGTTACAACAGTGTCCGAGTGTTTCCATAAGAACCATCTGTCTCACTTACCTATACATCCAATTCATGCCCTTCTTGAAATCGAAGGAGCAGGTGGACAGCAGGTCCCCTATCTTGGTTACATAGAAGCGCGTGTCACTTTCCCGCTGTCTGTTCCTGGCAGGAAAGAGGAGCTAGTCGTGTTAGCACTTGTGGTGCCAGAGTGTCAGTTCAACAGCAGGACCCCCCTGTTGATTGGTACCAATGTGTTATTACGACTTTATGAACAAGTACTTGAACAGGATGGTCCAGAGGTTGTTTGCAAACTCTTCTCTAGAGATTTTGCAGTGATCTTCCAGCATATTGCCCAGATCCATGACCTCAACAACCATGCTCATCCTGTCAGGTTACATGGTGGAAACCCCATCACCATCCCTGCAAAACAAAAGTGCTGCATCACAGGTGATGTCAGGTTGAAAAGGAACAGTCAGACCACATTTGTGCTTGAACCCAATGAACATCACAGGTTGCCAGGTGGCGTGTTCCTTGAAGCTGCTCTGATGGACATTCCATTTAAGTCTAGCTGCAAGGTCCCGGTCGTCCTGCGCAATCTTAGTGACCATGATGTTACGCTGCAGCCAAAATGCATCATTGCTCAAATATGTGCAGCTCAGCAGGTCACATCACTTGGACCAGTGAAAGGTGACTCTCATCACAATAAGCCTGACAGTGACAACCTCGAGTTCAATCTTGATGATTCACCAATATCTGAACAATGGAAAGATCGTATCATCACCAAGCTTAGATCTATTCCAGAAGTCTTTGCTGTGGATGACCTGTCATATGGTCACACCACTGCAGTGAAACATCACATCAGGCTACATGACGAGACTCCTTTTAAGGAGAGGCCAAGGCCTATTCATCCCAGTGACAGGGAGGCAGTCAAGGAGCATCTTAAAGAACTGCTTGATGCAGGAATCATTAAAGAGTCACAGAGCCCTTTTGCATCCCCAGTGGTCTTGGTCCGGAAAAAGAATGGTTCTATCAGGTTATGCATCGACTACAGGAAGCTAAATGCTCGAACCATCAGAGATGCATACGCTCTTCCGAACATTGAGGAGACCTTTGCTGCCCTTAGCGGTGCTAAATGGTTCTCCGTCATGGACCTTAAATCTGGTTATTACCAGGTTGAGATGGCCGAAGAAGACAAGCCTAAAACCGCTTTCACGTGTCCCCTCGGCTTCTTTGAATTCAATCGCATGCCTCAGGGTGTCACGAACGCACCAAGCACTTTTCAGCGCCTTATGGAAAGGTGTGTCGGTGACTTGCATCTCAATGAGGTATTGGTGTTTCTGGACGACTTGATTGTCTTTTCAGACACATTGGAAGAACATGAAGCACGACTCATGAAGGTGCTGAACCGTCTTAAAGATTTCGGTCTAAAGCTTTCTCCGGAGAAATGTCACTTCTTTAAGACGTCAGTAAAGTATCTTGGTCATGTCGTGGATGCACGAGGAGTTCATACTGACCCTGACAAGATATCCGCCTTGAGAGACTGGCCTCGTCCTTCAAATAGGAAAGAGCTTAAATGTTTCTTAGGCTTCGCTGGGTATTATCGGCGGTTTGTCGAAGGATATTCCCAGATAGCCAAACCTCTTAATAGCCTGACAGCAGACTACTATCCACCAAAGAAAAGGGGCAAAGTGTACAAGAGGGAACGCTTCACGACTCTTGTGAGCCCTAATGCACCGCTCGGTGAGGAGTGGACTTCGGAGTGTGAGAGTGCATTCAGAACCCTGATCAAGAAACTGACGTCTGCGCCCATCCTTGCTTTTGCGAATCCACAACTACCATATGTTGTACATACTGACGCTTGTCGCGATGGATTGGGGGCAGCGCTCTATCAAGAGCAGGAGGGGAAGCTCAGAGTTGTCGCGTATGCCAGTCGAGGTCTTTCCAAGAGCGAGAGAAACTACCCTACGCACAAACTCGAATTCTTGGCCTTAAAGTGGGCCGTTTGTGAAAAGTTCAGTGATTTCCTTTATGGGTCAAGTTTCACTGTGCTTACCGACAACAACCCCCTCACATACGTCTTGACATCTGCGAAGTTAGATGCTGCTGGTCATCGCTGGTTAGCCGCTCTTTCTACTTACCAGTTTACCATCAAGTACAGAGCAGGGCAGGCCAACCGCGATGCAGATGGGTTATCCCGGCGGCCTCAAGGTCCGCCTCTTGAGGATGAAGCTTTCACTAAAGAAAGAGAGAGAATAGAGGACATGAAAAAACGGTTCATGGAAGCAGGAGATGACATGGATCGTGAGGTGTTCTCTGCATTATGTCAACGTCATCTTGTGATGGTTAAAGATGAACGTCACCCTCATTCAGAGCAGCCTGTCATTGCGGAGTCTCTTGTTGTCGACCCTTCTGTAGTGCCTGATGTTTTCGATGAGGACACTTTACCATCCATGGCTAACTCTGACTGGTGTAATGCTCAAAATAATGATCCGTCTCTCTCACGTGTCATCACCTTTGTGAGGAGAGCTGTAAAACCCAGTTTCAGAGAGACAAACCTTGAACATCCCGATGTCAAACTTCTTTTTAGGGAGTGGAAAAAACTTGAACTCAGGGATGGTGTCCTGTACAGGAAGTGGTCTGAGCGAGGCGAACTGGTGTATCAGTTGGTCTTACCCGAACAGTTCAGAGAGAGGGCACTGCAAGGAGTGCATGATGATGTTGGCCATCTCGGTTCTGAGCGTGCACTTCAGCTTGCTCGTGCCAGGTTCTACTGGCCGAGAATGGCCAGAGACATCGAGGAGAAGTGCAAAAAGTGCGAACGCTGTTTCAGGCGGAAGGCTGTGCCTCAGAGGGCCGCGCCTTTGGAAAACATTTCTGCTACTTATCCACTTGAACTTCTTTGTATGGATTATCTATCCCTTGAGCCGGATGATAGAGACACGAGAAACATTTTAGTCATCACCGACCACTTTACAAAATTTGCTGTGGCGGTGCCGACTAGGGATCAGAAAGCCAGAACTGTTGCGAAGGCTTTATGGGAGAACTTTATTGTTCACTACGGGTTCCCCAGTCGTCTGCTCAGCGACCAGGGCAGGGACTTTGAGTCTAAGACGATCAGAGAACTCTGCACACTGATTGGAGCAGACAAAGTTCGTACCACCCCGTACCATCCCCGGGGAAACCCAGTGGAACGATTTAACCGGACCCTCCTTGGTATGCTAGGGACCCTGGAAGAAAGAGACAAATATCATTGGAGAGATTTTGTCAAACCTCTGGTCCACGCATACAATTGCACGAGAAACAGTACAACAGGCTATTCGCCTTACGAACTAATGTTTGGTAGGCAGCCCAGACTGCCGATTGATCTTGTCCTGGGAATCCAACCTGATATGGCAAGTCACAAGACCCACTCAGAGTATGTCAAGGGCCTTCGTCAACGCCTACAGGAGAGCTACTCATTAGCTGCTAAAAATGCCAAGAAGATGGGAGAGAAGAACAAGGCTAGGTTTGACAGGGAGGTCAGGGCAGCTGAACTCTTAGAAGGGGATAGGGTCTTAGTGAGAAACGTGAATATCAGGGGGAAACACAAACTGGCAGATCGGTGGGAACAGAAAATCCATGTTGTTATCAGACGGATTAGCGACAGTCCTGTTTATGTAGTCAAACCTGAGATAGGGGAGGGGCCACACCGTACGTTGCATAGAGACCTTCTTTTGCCGTGCGGGTTCCTACCTGTAACTGAGATCAGAGAGCAAAGTTCTTCCACTGACGCATCGAGGAAAATGAGACTGAGGGGCAAAACAACAAAAGGCGTGCAAGGAGACACTGATTGTCAGGAGGACGAGTCGTACAGTGATGAAGATGAACTGTATCCTAATACATGGATGCCAGAAATCATCACGAAGGGTCCTTTCCTGCAGAGGGAAGGAGGCTTCAATGAGCCTCAGCCAGTTTCCAGGGTATTAAACCCAGACACCCCTTCTTTTGTGCCCCAAAGTTCCGCACACTTACCTGAAAGACCTACTCACGAGCTTCAACCAGGAACTCCTTATGTTAGCTCTGAGAATAGTGGTTCAGTTACACATCCTACTTCACACTGTAGGACTCCGGACCATATTGTCATTGATATTCCTGTGACACAAATCTCACCTGATGAAGAGAACACAGATCTCATCACCACAGACCCTGTAGTTGCAGACACTGACAATGTAGTATCTGAGAGTCAAGAGTCCGAGAACGCAAGTGTCCGGCGTTCTACTAGGGAGAGACGTCCGCCTCGGAAACTCACCTACGATGAGCTGGGGGAGCCTTTAACCTTGGCCATTAGTTCATTCTTTCAGGCTTTAGGGGCTGCTATTTCACATGTGTCTGTACCGGTAGGGGCAGGTATGCATGCTGGGACTCATGCAGTCTAGAGGGGGAGAATGTAACCCTGGTAAGATTTACAGCAATCAGAAGTACAGGGTTCTTTGAATGCATCGTAGTCCTTGTCTGATAGTTTAATTTCCGGGCTTGCCCTGAAGGCACCATCGGCAGCTCCGTGCGCGTGAAGGTGTGGTGTAGAGGAAAAAGGACGGCAAGGAAAAACTCCATGCTGCCACGGAGCACGGTTTTTTCCAGTTGAAAGAGAGGAAAGAGGTTTAATTAACATTTGTGAGAGAGCTGTCGTTAGCGGTGAACCACAGACGGGTACCTACCTGAAAGGAGCCGGAGTATTTCTTCGAACTTTTTTGAACTATTCTGGTGAGTTAGCCTAGCTCACTTAGCACCGCTATTGCAGTTCAATGCACTGGAAAAAAATAACTAACCAGTCAGAATAGTAGTAAATGTGTTTAATGATGTTTAAGATGTGTTTTCATAGTATTGCAATGTTGTGACAGTTTTGTTTATTATGAGTGTCTAGTGTTTTACTTTCTTGGGCCTGCTAGTTCAGCCGCGGCCAGCTAAGTGGTTATGCGCAGTTCACGTGCAATAGCTGTGCTGTTACTGTAACTGCGGGTGATGCACAGTAATACCGGTGTGTTTACTTTTAATGTGTCACAAGATGCAAATTTATTTTAATATTTCAAAAAGAACCAAGGACATTAGGAACAAGGACATTTAAGGAATGTGGACATCTAACATTCTGCATATTTGTGTGCAGACTGTTTTTTTTTTTGAGGTACAGTTCCATGGGTGCCAAGTGAGGAGCTGGTATCGTGGGTCTAAGACACTGTTGCTGCTGTGGAGGCCTTCTCTGTGTCAGGACGCTACACGTTGATGCCTGCCGTACCAGGAGGGCGGTAGGAAAAAAAACAAAAGGAAGCCCACCTGAGAGATACCTTATCATTTTCTTTGCTACTTTTTCTCCGCCTGAGATTCAGGTCGTTTTCAGTTCTTAACCCAGGACAGTGGGTAACTGAATAAACTGACACCATAAGGAACTGGACACTCACGTGCTATTTTCTTTTCTTTTTCCTTTTCTTTGGGGTGTTGAAATATTGTGTTTCTTGTCTTACATCTATTTTGATTGTTTCAATTATTTTTGTGATGCATTTGAGATGGTTACTGCATTTGAAGATATCCCTACATTGAGGATGAGCAAAGGGAACTGATCCAAAAGGAAATATATAAAGCAAACTTTGTTTCATAAACCTGTGGTCGTGCGTGTTATGTGGGTTGGAAGTCTCATTGCTCTTACAGAGTTGCTACCGCCAATCTCCTTCCCAAACCTAGATTCGGATATTGTAGACATTGCACTTGGGCGAGCAGTATAGATCATCTCTTTATAGATAGAGGGACACACGTCCAGGTTACACCTTCATGAATGGAAATGCTCACAACAGGAAGGCAACGATATGGCAAGAGTATGGCTGCCAGTGACAACAGGCTACGACTGTTTATTGATGATGTGACTGCTGATAGCAAGTAGCAGCATGGATTCTGAAGTGTACAGAGCTATACTCTCAGACTGTGCTTCACAGTGCAAATGCAATAATATGATTATTATCAAAATGTGATCATTTGCATAATGACCCAAAGCATACTGTAAAAGCAACAGGCCATTCTTCAATGGCCAAGTGCTTTTTTATTGAATGCAAAAATGCATTCTATTCATCCTATTTAAATGTATGTTAGTCTGTCCCATTAATTTCGAAGTTGAAATACAAGACTGTAAAAAATGGTTGTAATTCTTAAAATACTAAATGGAAAACTTTTATTAAAATAAAATCTTGAATCAAAGCTGAAAGTCTACGCTTCATATTGTCTGATTTAAAATCCACTGTAGTGGTGTACAGCATCTTCTCTCGATCAGACTGTGTAATGCCAAAGGCTTTGAAGCATCAGTTATCTGTCACATGCACTGTTCCCTGAAACATCACTTTCTAGCTTTGCTGTTTTGTGCTTTTAATGGAGACAGTGATCAGCTTCCCTCTGACCAAGATGGATTAGAGATGACAGTCAATCTGAAGACTTCAGTCCTTGCAAGAATGCAATTTTGTGAACAAATTTTCAAAGTAAAGATTCCAGAGAATCTCCACTGTAGGAGCGAGCAGAGCGGCTCCTTATCAGTGACTGAGAGATCGCCATTGGCAGGGCCACCAAAACTGCAGGGCCACCAAAAATGACCATAATCTCACAACTAAATGGGAAATAACTGGTTAGTGGGCCTTTAGCTTTATTGGCAGTGATTGTGTAAACTGCTTTGTGCAAAGTAGGGTGAAAAGGTGTCTCAATTTACTAAAGAATTTGTACAACATGTCCCACATATAGTTTTTAAAAGTTAATTCTACCTTTTCCTAAAGTCAGGCTTTTATTCAAAAACAGATCTTGGAAAAGCAGAGAAGACAATGATCACAGGTGAACTGCATGTTAAAGGGTAATTTTGCTTGACCCAATGGAGAAAACTTCAAGTCATATACAGACTTCTGCAGAATAGGAAATGGAGCGTCAATAAATAACTGGGCGAGGCCCGTACAAAGCAACTCTCACAAGTCTTTCAATTTCACACTACGGATAATATGATGTGGAGTCCTGCAGGACATCTAAATCTCACAAGAAATGAGATGTGGTGATCTATGGACTAGCTCAACCTAACCATGACTGATTGCAGTGGAATGAGCATTTTAACAGATGTGATGAAAAAAAGAAAGCATGTGAGAAGGATAGCAAACAAAGACTGTACGAAGGTTTTTTTTTTAGCTATCTCACTAAGATATTTACTTAGTGATGAAGTTGGGAAATTGCATTAATGAAAATAATATTTGTCCTTCACATGCACAGGTTGAAAAGGTAACATGCAGTTGGCTTTTTCTTTTTCTTTTTAACTTTTGAAAGAAGTGTAAAATGTCCCACAGCACCCATACAAATACAATTGTTGTTCGACATTGAGCTCTTTGGGCTTTGGTCACTTAGCACACACTGAAATGCACAGCTTTGGCTCTGCAAAATACTGCAACTCTAAATCAACAGCTACAATGTGTCAGACAGTAGGACAGTAAAGCTGTGGTAATACTTGTTTCTATTTGATATGTTTTCATACTGAGAGCCTGCAATTCAGAATCTTACAATGGAGCACTGTAAGAAAACAAAATCCTATACATCAGTTTGTGTGTGTATGTCTTCAGATCCTCTCTGAATCATGAACAGTGACTTCTGAATATTTACATTTTTCAAAATATTGTTTTTATTCCATGCATTTCTTTAGCTTTATTTCTTCTGATTCAAAAACCGTCAGCACTCAAGAAACAAAACATTAACTCAAAAGGCAGTTTAAAAACTTTACTCCCTTGGAAACACAAATAATCCAAAAAGTAGGGATTTCAGGGAAACGTGGAAGAAGGAAACACACTACTTAGAAGGACATGACAAAGCACACTGGGAGACTAAGACAATAAACACACACCAAGTAACTGGGAGATGGGAAACACTAGGGAACACTAGATATCAATAATATCATCAGGATAATCAGAAAAACTAGAAAGGGAAGGTGAAACTGGATACCAAACACACAAGACAAAGGCTACCAAAATAAAACAGGAAATAACTGAATTAGTGAATGTCACAGTTGGAGATCTGACAGCACACTGGGAACAGCGGGAAGGTAATCTGGGAGAAGGAATATCATATCATAGCCATAACTGGAAGCAAAGCGCAAAGTACAAAGTACAAAGCAGAAAAGCACAACAACTTAGAAACAATTCAAAGATAACCCATCAACGAATCTCACAAGTCTAAAACACAAAACCTTGGGTCAGTGACCCAGGGAGCATGACACCAAATGCTGATTGTTGAGGCTAATGTTTAGAATGTCAGTAAATGCATAATTCCAGCAGGTACTATCATGTGACATTACAAACAACATCTGTTCAAAAATATATAAAAATGCCACTAATACACAACTGAAAGCCACTTCTAATAAGATAATGGACAAAGGTACCATTAAGTAATAGACCCCAGCATAAAAAACGTATAAAATGTTGAGACTGGTATCAGTAAACTGTTCATTGACAGCATACAGTGATCATGCTGCAACATTAAAACCATGTGTATAATATTGCGCAAATACTTCTTGAGTTGCCAGAGCAGGTTCGACCTGTTAGATGTTAGAGCTCTGTGGGTGTGCTGAGAGTGTCTTGCACATGGAGGTGGGAAGCTTTGGGTTGGGCTGCTCTGAACTGGCCTTGATCACATTGAGATGTTTCTCAACCTACCCCCGAAATTTTTTAAGAGTCTTGATTTGGAGAGGTGTAAGTGTGCTTCATGGCTCAGTTAACAGTGACCTTAAATCTGTGCTGTCCACTAACCTTATCCAACGATCTCTTGTTTCTTAAGCACTTATTTCTTAAATCCAGCTAGACAGACAGTGTAACATCTATGTCAGTTTTTGAGAGCAGGGCTCAGTGGTGTTTATTAGCCTTTATACAGTATGTGCAGCATTTCATGTCCCCTTTAAGGCTAACCACACATGGGAATCAGATGGGAACAAAGACCTTGCATACCTGCACCAACTCGGATCGTTGGTTCTCACTGGTATGAATTAATCTGACTGCTTCATTGAAATTTTAAAAAATAAGAACAAAAAAAACCAAACCGTTTTATGACAAATGTTCTAATGAATATTCATATAGTACACACACAAAATGTAATGATCTCATGCACTTTCACCTGCAGCCCAGAGGAACACATACCAGCCTTTAGCCTCTACAAACAGTGATGGGAATTGTACACCCTGGTTTTTGGTGGTTGTCTGTGTGTATGTTTCTGTTCTGTGTCCTGTTTACTGTGTCTGTTTGTATATGTGTCTTTTTGGCTGCTGTTACAAACAAATTTCCCCTTGTGGTACAATTAAAGGATTATTCTATTCTATTCTATTCTATTCTATTCTATTCTAAACTTTAGCATAGCAAGTTGTTTTTGTATTATTATTATTTTTTGGAAATGCAATACTGAATTGGTTAAGCAACACTTCCAGTAAATATTGAAGTATTTTGACTACAATAGCTCAGCATGTGAGGTCCCTTGGCTCTATAATGAGCTGGTGTAATTAGTGATACAATTGAGAAGAAGTCTTTCATCGGCTCTGAATTGCTACACAAACTGAAAAAAAAAGCCAGCTCAGTTTGAGTGTCAAGATTTGTGTGCACGTGTACAGTAATTGTCATGTAACGATGTATGGCAGGCAGAGGTAGGACATGGGAACAAGACTGACTGGGGAGACAGAAAGGGAACACCGAACTTGTAGACAAGAGTTAAACAAACATGAAGACGAGGCTGACAAAACATGGAACATGGAACACAGGAGACGCATGGAAACAGAACCTAAAGGCCAGATGACAAAACTAAGAGCAGAAACTACAAATATAACACAAAGCAGAAAAACAACTCAAAAAACCAGAACCTGGAATATGCAATATTAAATAAACCAAAAACACTGGGTCACAGACTCAGTGCCATGACAGAAATACTACACCGTCATTCAGCAGAAAAAATCTATAATACATCAGCTTCAGGTGTAATTCTTTCTTTTTTTAGACTGGTGAAAGAGTCTGAAGAGCATCAGGTAAACACACACAAAAAACCCCGCACACACACATACAACTGCTGCCCCACCAGCCGAGTCTAGAAGGGTGTGTTGGTTAGAGATAAGATTTCCTCTGATGTCCTGATTTCTCTTATTCCTAAGCCAAATTGCCTCCTGCTCATCACCTCGCAACATCCTGACTTCCTTGCCTGCACACACAGTCTTGCGTGATCAGCAAGGGCACTTTTTGAAAAAATTATTTTTATTTTATTTATTTTTTGTCAAGACCCACACAGAAGATTTTAGTGCAACCTAAGCAACCATGCACCAAGGGAATAAAACAATACCTACAGTAATTGCTCTGGGGCTCATTTAATTACATCTAGTCCTTTTTGTTGAAAAACCATAAATAAAAGAACAAGCTCATCATCTTGGGTTTACTAACTCTGCTTAATTATTCACACGGCATTAATTAGGCAATCGGCTGGCAATGTATTTATCCCACCAGAGCCCCATGAAATATGAATAGACAGCGCTTGTCTGTATGTTGTGCCTAGACACTAGCTCAGTTTCAGGCTGTATTTTGGTGGTAGCTGATTAAAAAGCAGTTTAAGATTATGAGAACTGCCATGACAGAGGATAAAAGGGCAAACTGATATTTTATTTAAAGTGTGTCAAATTATGATTGTACACAGTGCTTGAAACAGTGTTTAGAGGTTGTTACTATATTAAGTTTCAGTCTTTCTGTTGTTACAGTATAATGTTGTGATGCAGTTTTCACTATAAATTGCAACAGCTTCTCTCCATATAGAAATGAAGCAGCTGGAAATGTGTACTCATGAACTGTATCCTTGCATCACCATTAGCATTTTAGTAATAATGTTACCCCCTATTATAGCAATCACGCGATAAGCATCTATGCGTTTCAGTTTTACAAAACAGATCTACTGTCATTGTGGATGTTAACACTAGTGGTTGAACTAGGTGTTTTTATAAAAGGGACTGAAGTGAGACCATTAGTGATGTGCAGCCGGCAAACAAGCTAATGTTTGATTTGTTTTTTGTTTTGTTTTTTTGCTTGGCTGGTAGACCAAGTAGTCAGTTCTTTTGATTACTAACTCTTATCATTTGCTTATGCAGGCCATGTAGAAGAACACGGCCTGCATAATGGTAAATTTAGCATTGTTGAAGATTGCAGAATGTTACTTAAGCTTTTAAGATAATGACTATTTAAATATGTGGATGCATTCATTAAAATGACAGACACTTAATAGACCATTGGCTATGAGGGTTGGCCAAACTCATATATTGAGACTTTAAAGTGGATTCCCGCTATGAGGGGTTATGACTGTCCTGCTATCAGGCCATAATGATAATAATAATAATGACAGAAAAGTGCATTTATGCAGACTTTGTCTAATAAGGGAATTACTCACAGTTTATAGATCTGTGATTGGGCCGCAGGGTACGATTTGAAACTTTTAAAAAACAAAGCAAAATAAAAACAGTAAATAGACAGATGGACTGACCAACCTAGAAGTGATAAGAAAAATAATGAGGTTTGCATGAAATCAGTGGAATGTGGCTTGTGGATTTTTACAAAACAAGTTTATTTTATTTTATTTTTAATAAAGTCTTTTGTTGATCTTTTTTACAAAATGGGTAACTTTATTACTGAATAATTACCTCAGAAAGCATTTTCTTTATGTTCCTTTATTTTTATGTAAAAACATAAATAAATAATTCCACACACAATAATAAAAAATACAATTCTGTGTCATCAGGTTACATTACATCATTTTCATATCATTTTGCGCCCCTGTGAAATCACACATAGACATGATAACATGTGAAGGAAAATTCACAAAGACAAGACAAGACCTTTATTAGCAGAGCAGGAATTCAAAACAACACACACTGACCAACGTGCTAAGAAGCAGCTGGCTTCTTTTGATACTCTACCTGCCTCATGTGAGTATCTGGAATGACCCAAGTCTGAAGGCTAACGAAGCCAAATGAAAATCTAAATATATACATAAACCAACACCAAACCAAACTACAATAGAAAGAATGAATTTTCGCATATATACAGATCTCTGTGAATAATTAAATAACACATTTAATCAGTTGGATATTAGAAATGTTTTGTTTAAACTCCTCTAACCTGTTACTTTGGTTTGCCCCAGGGGCTCTTAATAAGCAAGTGATTGAACTTCTTTTACTCTTTTGCTCCACATCCTGCTGAAAACCAGGAAAAGGTGAGCACTGCTAACATCTATATTAGCACAGTTTTTTTAATAAACTATGAAATGCTAACTGAAGTTTAACAAGCCAAATAATTGTCGTGAGCAGTTCTGATTAAGGTTTTCTTTTCAACGCAGGAGGGCCAGCCACACTCTGTTTGTCCACCTTCCATAATCTGTCAGTGCAATAATGCTCAAAAGAATCAACTGAACTCAATAAAGAATTTCTCAAAAAATAAATGTGTCTGTGATTAGACTTTCTGTATTGATTGTCCATAAACTAGTAAAAAATAAAGGTCAATATAATGGAACCCCTGGTCTCATTAGATTTTGATCAGTGATTTCTGTATATACTATCATGGCTGCCACAGTGAGACTTGGGTCACTTCATTCAGTTAAAAACCGTTTAAGCAAAGCTATTTGAAAGCAGTCCCAGTCTGTGGTGGCCATACCTCTGACTACTGCTGAGCAGCAAGGTTAGATAAATGTCTCAGGACAAATGGGTTTGCATTTAGACCACCATATTTTAAAGATACTCAATAGGGTGAGAATTCAAAGCTATTTTAACTTGGTGAGTCTCCAATAAGTGATTACTTGTACGATTCAAATTGGCACAAAAGCTTTGTCACATGTTCCCAGGACAATTTCTTTTTTGTCCAGGCAACAATTCAAAAATCTAAATATTCACTTACAATCTGCAAACTAAAGAGGCTGGATCCAGGAAACAAAGATTCATGATTTGACAGAGGATAATTCCTCAAATATGTGGGCTGTTCATACCTAGAGCCCATTGTAACTTCAGGGTCTTGTTTTGTACAGATCCATTCATTATGTAAAACAATTAGGCACAGGCTCAGCCCGGACAACTAGGGAAAAAAGTTAGATTTTTTTTTTTTTTTTTTAGAAGAAAATTTGTTTCAAAAATAGTTGCTGATTATTCTTTGACAAATTTAAGCTTTATGTACCTTTAATCATTAAAGAAAAAAGTTAGACGTGACTTCTTGAATACTCAACTTAAATAATATACTTCCTAACATTTGCGAACATTCTTCATTCATACTACTCGCTTCCGGGTGGGAACTCCATTGAAAAAGTCCAGAGGAAACTGCGGGTTTAGAGAAATCTTTACGGCGCCACCGGTCCGCCATATTGGCTCAAAGCCTATTAACCTGACAGGGGAACCGTGAGGAAAGGCTTGGCGCCAAGATGGAGGATAAGGGAGCAGTTTCATAACTCCCGTGTAGGAGGAGCTTGGTTTTCTGGAAGCTCTGTAGAGCTGAGCGTCCGGGCCAAACGGGCGATAGTGGGAAGAAATAAAAGGTAAACCAGAGGCTGCAAAGTCTTGTCAAGCCGAGGTAAAAGACGAGGAGTGCGACGCGCGTGGTTTTGTACGCCAAGGACTTGAACCAGGTCGTCCGTTACACTACAAGAGGACTCTGTGTATATGCGCGCGCACACCCCCGAAAACACTGAAGAGTAAACCCGCAGCTGTTTGGGATGTGAAGATAACCGTAACCCACCTGGTTCAGCGCTGTAACCCGAACCTGATGCACAACACTGCCTTACCGGCTCGTTTCGCCCTCTGTCAGCACAACACTGAAAACGGTGACCATGTCTACGTCGTTACGGGGATTGTCACGCTGGTGAAGTAGTTTACTATGTTGTTTGACAACCCTGTGAGGTTTGCTTTTTGAAACGGGGGGGCACGATACCGGGAAAGGCGGGGCAGAGCCCTGGAATACGCAGCTCTTCCCTGTGCCGGTTCACTCGCAGCGGGGGATTTTTATTTTTTGGGGGGAAGCGGGTACAGGGGGTCGACGAAGGAGGCAACAACTGGGATTTGGAAACGTTTCTTTGCAACTCTTTCCCGACTTACCCTGCTGCTGGCGACACGAGCGGCGTTTTGTCAGTTATTCCTGACACTGTCGTCTGCCCGTAGCACTCCTTTTAGGACCATAAATTGAGGTTTGGGACGCATTTCTTTTTCTTTTGGTGGGGGGGTGGGGGGTGGATAATTTTTCCCCAACCGGGGTCGGACTATGGCGGACGACGACATTCTCTTTGAAGATGTGTACGAGCTCTGCGAGGTCATCGGCAAGTAAGTGTTGCTCTGCTGCTTTTTTTGTTGTTGTCATTTTGCAGTTTTTCTCGTTGGCTTTCCGATTGCCCCCCTCTGATGTTCCTGAAGATCTGGCACACGCGCTCCTGCACGCGCAGCCTGAAGCGTCCCCGTGCGCGCCCACAACAAGCGTGGCAATATTTGTGTAGGAACTAATGGCGCGTCCTTGGTCATCAGAAGTGAACGTAAACAGACCCTAATCCTACTTTTGCGCCCTATGTAGCACTATATCGTTCTACAGAGGCGCAAGCCTCCCCCGAAACAACTTATCACGGGAGATGTAATTGTCTCTTTATGATGCCACGAGCTCATAACACCAAGTTTTATCGCCCTTATTCCCAGATGAAGCTAAAGAGCCGTTGTGCCTGCGTGGGTTGTGTGTTACAGTTGCCCATACACGCACTACTTGGCTACGCGGCTGTGCTTTGACTTGGTGGCACTTGTCAACTTGCTGCAGAGATTAAAGGGCAGGGCACACACCATCCATGAGTCATGCTGTCCGCACATCTGGCGAGCGTTAGTGACCGAAGGTCTAATCCAGACTACTTGGGAGTAACATTCCCTGCACGGGTAAGCTGATAGCAGTGCATGCATTTTGGGAATGTTTTTGCACAGAGAAGCTGTATTTCTAATTACCCTTCTGAGGAATGGGATCCAATATTTAAGAGCCGTTATGCTCACACTATATTAATAAAAACTGCGAGGCTTTTGTTGCATCTTCTGGGACTGTTACAGTCGCAGTATAAATGAGCAGTAAGACCACTTTAAACTCTCAAGATAATATCTTCGTTGTTAAATGTGGCTGGAATTTCACAAAGTTTGGTGTAATTACTTTTGTGTAATCCTGTTTGGCTGTAACAAAGCTGGGTATATCATTAACCGTTATCCCTGTAATTATAATCTGTTGCAAACCAAGCAGAATGTATTGATGGTATCAGTGTGTGAAGGCAGGTGTGGCTGTGAATGTTTCCATGCTGCTGTTGAAATTACTAATAACCAGCTCTACCCACCAAATAGATGGTCCGGTTCTTTCTTTTCCTCCTCCAATCTAACAATCTGGATTCTGTAGTCCTTAACCTTCATGGTCTTTCAGTTTCGCTTGTCTTAATGGCTGCAGCACTTAAAAGCATGCCTGGGGCTTCCCAACTTGTCATTGCAACGCTTCATAAAGGAACTGAGGATGGTAAGAGAAGAGAAGCGGCTGCTTTGTTTTGTTGAGTAGTGGGAATCTGAGGGGAAAAACTGTTTCTGCTCTGAATAACTGAGTGTGTCATCCAAACGTCTGGTGCTGAATGAAGCACTTCATTGGGCGCACAAACAGAAGCTCCGTGTGAATCAGTTGCTTGGCAGGCCCAGGCAGACGTAGTCAGTCAGTCATGGCAGGGCTGACTGGTTATGGGACTTCTGCTGTGTCACAGAGATGGTTGGCTGTGTGACGGGGTGATAAGACCTGCAGCGCATGCACTACATGTTTAGGCAAGCCTGAAAACACAGAGTGTGTTCTCTTTATCCCCATACAGTCACAAGCAATTTCTCCCTCACTCCCCCCCCCTCCCCCCCCGAAAAAAAAATCCTCCTGTCCTCATGTAAAAAATACAATCATTAAAAATCTTGAGCCAGGATCTGAGACAAGCGGCTTTGAGTCAGCCGCACATAGACACACTCGCCCCCAGTTTTGCAAAGCGCAGCCCTTCCTTAGTGTTTCGGACAGTCTGTGATTTACAGTTTGCATGAGGAGAGACAGCGGCCCTTTTATCAGCCGACCTGCTGTTCTCCGTGTGGAGGGCTGCTGCAGCCACAGCTTCTTTTTAAGTCTCCACTGAAGCACCAATTGCGGCTTGTCATCCTGAAAGAGACGGGCTTGACCGGAGGAAAACCCAACCAGATGACGACACCGCAGTCAGCAAAGGCATGACTTTTAAAAAGCCTGACACCCTGGATTCTCGTGTGTGTGTGTGTGTGTGTGTGTGTGTGTGTGTGTGTGTGTGTGTGTGTGTGTGTGTGTGTGTGTTTTCGGCAGGGTTAGACCCACATACAATTCAGAATAGCCTAAAAATAGGCTATTCTGAATTGTGCTCAGATAACACTGTGTGTGTCCCAGATCGTGTGCTTTGTTAGGTTTAGGGATGGTCTGGAAAACGTGCATTGTTTGAAGAAAATTTTGTACCACGCTTGTATTTCATTTTATTTTTTTTCTTAAGCATGCTGACCTCGGACAAAAGCCTGTCACCCACGCGTGCGTGAGTGCATTGTGTGTACATCTGTCTTGTTGCTGTCACATTGATCCCGCCTTCTGTGCTACTGCATTCTGAGGCATAAAAACAAAAGGATGGGGCAAAGGAGGGAGTAAATAGAGTTGTTTGGGGCTGGAAGACGAGAAGGAGCAGAGGAAATTTGGGTTGGAAGATGAGAAAAGAGAGGCTGCGTTGGAGATGGGATGAGCGAGGGAGCAGGCGAGGGCAGGGGCACAGTAGACGGAGGCAGTCCATTAGTTTGAGTCACACATTAAGAGACATCCTGTGCCTTCGGGCCGTGCTCTTTCCGAGTTCATCCTTGGAAGAAGTTGTCCGTGTGTGCCTGTGTTTCTCATGGCAGGGGGCATAACACAGCAGTGTGCATAAAACAATGGACTCCAAAGAAGAGGCTATTTACCATTGTTTTGTTTTTTTAAATCCTTGCAGCTCTAAACTGTACTGCAGTTAATGCTTGATGACAACAGAAACATGCTAATTTCAATGCATCCAGCCTATGATGTCATGCTGTAGCTGCACGGTGTGGTCTGCGCTGTATTAACAGCACCGATGCCACAGTCACAGGCCATTGAGAGTTTATGCAGCGAACCATAGGGTGTGTGTGCTCTGACATCTCCTCTGTTAATGAAGCCCGAAACAGGAGCTAATATTACCCAGCTGAATTGATCAATGGGCTTCCTGTCCTGAATATTTGGCCTTGCTGTGGATTCAACAGTGGATATTGTTCTAGAACATACATCACCGTGGAGCCGATCCGCTCCACTGTGAATAAAACAAATTACCCTCCATTTGCATACCTCATAGCCTAGGAGGACACTCGGGGGTGCTGTACAAAGCCTGAATGTCATTATAATTCTCAGCCCAAGGAGGTGTGTGTTAAAGTTTGTGTGTGTTTGGTGCCTGTTGTCAATTCTTGCAGTCGTGTGGTCTTATGTGTCCTTTTTTTGAAAAGAGGTGACAGGGAGTTTTAGCCCTAAGGCCTGGCTCCATCTCCTGTGCATGTGTGCCATTCGCCTCATGGAGTGAAGTGCCACTGCTCTGTAACCCACAGGGAATGAAATACCTGCTAGTTCACTGTTTTACTGAAGACCTTTTCTGCTTCATGTGGAAGGAATTATGGTAATAACAAGGAGGTCTGGTAAGTCTCCCTTGTCCTTGCACTTTCCTCCAACTAACCAGATTACTTAATTACATATTTTAGAGGCTGTGTTTTGTGGATTTTTTCCCCCCCACATTACCCGTGTTAATTAAGCATGTGCAATGCTGACCTAGATCAGGACAGACCCATTCCCTACAGGAGTTGAGTTGTTCGCGGCCTTGTGGTTGGTTTTATTAAGTGGTTACAATTGTGGCTAGCTTCTGCTAGCTAATGTTGAGAATGACCGGTGGGCAGTATTAGTGTGGATCAATGAATTGGCCAGAAGGGTATGACAAAGAAACAAACACAGTCATGGCACTGCAAGGCCCATGGGCTATGAGTCAGTAGGTCAAACGCTGCTTTGTTTACATTGTCAGAAAAATTGCATTTCAAAAGGCATCCTTCTAATAATGGGAATTAATGGCACTTGGGTTCACAGTTCAAAGATTATTCCCCCAAAGTAAAAAAAATAAAATAAAAAAAAAATAAAAATTGCTTGTATTACTGTTGACATGCTTCCCAACACAACAGCTATTTGCTATGTGTCACTTCATTGAGTTTAAGTTATTGAGTGAGACATTAAGACCTGTGTTTGAAGCATATTAATAGAATAATTTGACAAAAACTGAGCTGCTGTGCAGTGCAGGCAATCCAAGGAGTTTACGGCCAAGCTTTCGCAGATGAAATTCTAGCGTTTAATTCTTTTAGCTGGCTTTAATTAGAAGGATTCAAGTTGCATAGTCCAGAGAGAAATGGGTGATGCCACAGTTGCTTCCCCCCCCCCCCCCCCCCCCCCCCCCCCCCACAGGGTGTTTGCTGTGACTGTTCTTTAGCACCTTTTCCATAAATCCATTTTAATTGGGAGACAACAAAAGGTAGAGAATAACATCAAATTACCAAAAAAGGTCATTTTGACAATTTTTAAATAATGTGTCAACAGTAATGGTTGTGACTGAATTGGGACCATGGCCTTGTGGGAATACATTCATAGTGTTGTCTCCAGGGCCTATGCCTGCTGCACTGTTTGTGTGTATATGCAGGCAGCTTGTATTATGTGATCTTTGCCTCTCTGTCGGGTTTTGGAGGGAAATATCTGCTGAAAGGCTGGTTCCCGCATGCACAATTAAACATAGATGATTTAACAGAGATCTTGCTCTGAACCACTAAAACATTTATCTGTCTTCATCAAGCTGGGGAAAACACCCTTAGCAGATCCTAGCAGCTCTACATGTGCAGCCCTATGTAAATAAAACTACATTTGCTATCTTGTTGAAACCACCCTCACAAGAACAAGGTTTCTTGATGTCACACAATGGCTGCCTCCTGGACAATGCCTAGTTTGTGGTCACAGGTATGGCTTTCACACTGAGATGTAGAATTTCTTCGAGTGGTATTCCTCTGTTTGAGAGTAAAGGAAACACTGATGGGGGTGAACAACATTTGATGAATATTTGAAATGCCCTCAGCCTAATGACCTGAATCTTAAGACACCAAGTACCACCGATAGCTGCCTACTTTAAGTGGATTGGATAGATTCTTATCTGTTGCCCCACTCTGAAAAGATAAATGGATCTTGCATATTTCAGTGTTGCATTCCAGGCTCGTGTTTCTAAAAAAAATAAAATAAATAAAAATGCTTTTTTAGGGTAGACACAACCTATTCTCTACTAAACAGTCAGTCTGACAGGCATGGATGGAGTCACAGGTTCATTTTAGGTTAAATACAGATGTTTTTTCACATCACTGGGGTGTCATGTATGCATAGCAGTACTTTAGTGCAGCATAAATGAAGCTGTTTTCTAGGGACCTCTTTGTACTTCTTGTTTCCAGATGTTTGCATAGTGGGAAGGGAAAAAACATGCCACCTGACCTTTTTACTAATAGAGCAATCAGTCATGTTCTTGAGATGACACGAAAGAGAGGCCTGTTTTTATGTGGTCACTTTCACTGTTGTCAGATTGCAGGAGTATTTCACTTTCCTTAGCAGTTGCTTTTAGGACTAAAACATTCATACAGGCTCATCCTCCTGCCGTGCCTTGAAATTTGGATTGAAGATCTCAAATGTTTCTATAACTCTTGGCTCCTGGCTCGCTTTACAAGTGACAGCGATCTCTCATGGTAGCATGTTCTGCCTGGAAATGGTCTAAAATGGGAATTTAAACTTGCTGTCAACAGTTATTTAATTTGCTTGGCTTCAAAACATTGGATAATTTCCTTAGTAGAAAGACGTGTGTTTATCATCACAGACACTGGTATTCAAGAAGGAGGATGATCATTTTCAGTGCAGTAAGTGCCTAGATTTTGCACACATTACTAAGGTAAACTCCTTTTCTTGGTTTCCATATTTCCTAGTTTGTGTCTTTTCTTCATTCTGGAAGGATCAGCTGTCTTAGGGTGTATCACTATAACCCCAATACCAAAAAACCTGGGACATTGTGCGTTCTGTTTTTAATTTACATTTTGAAAAATGTAATATAGAAAACATCAAATGTTTGAACTGATAAAAATGTACAATTTGAAATTGATGGCAGCAACATGTCTCAAAGTTGTGAACAGTTTTACACTTTGCCTCGGTTCCAGTCTTTTGTTACTCCTGTCCCAACTTTTGAGATGTTGCTGTCATCAGATTCAAAGCAAACTAATATTTATCATGTAATAGTAAATATTGGATTTGTTGTTTTCTGTGTTCTATTGTGAATAACACAAGGGTTTTGAGATTTGCAGTTCTGTTTTTATTTACATTTTAAACGCTGTCCATTTATTGGACTTGGGGTTGTATATTCATAGGCTGTGTTCACACTCGTAAAAGAACGCGTTGAAGAGCCTGTTTAAGTGCCAAAACATGCTGGTTTGAAAGAAGTATAGTCGGAGCCACCAAGTCAATAACCATTCACATAACAGACACTTTTACCTCCCGTGGGGAAAAATGAACTGTTCTTACTGCAGTCAGCCAGCTTTTTCTCACAAAGAAGAAGTAGACCTTAATCTACCAGCCTCCAGTGATATAAAAATAATTTTACCTGGCAGAACACAGAAGTTGTTCATTTGCTGGTGCCTTGATTGGACAGTTATTTTGTGGTATTTTATAATGGGTGATTTTTGACCCCAAACGAATGCAATAAAATCTAAAAGTCCCACAAAGCAAACAAGCAACCCCCATTTTCTGATGGGTGAAAATGTCAACTTTTGGTTGTAGTCTAATGCTGAAAACAGCAATTTTTTAACATGCTTCCAGAAGCCAATAAACTGTCAAGTTAGAGCTCTTATTCATTGATGGGCAACGTTATCTCTCTCGCAAAAGAACTTTGAAAACAAGTTTGAGGCACAGAGGTACTTGCATAAACCTTTACTAAGAAAAGATGCACGTATCAGTATAAATGATATGATCCAATTCTGTATCCTATTTGAAAATAATGATACAATTTAAAGCATTGAGCAGTATTGGCCTAGAACTCAGTAGGAAATTGCTGGTAGCAAATTGTTTGACTTTTGGAGTGATGAGGATTGTTTTTACATATTGTGAAAGGGTTTAATTTTCTTGGTAAGCATGCCGACCTAATCAGCTCCAGTCTGGTAGGAGTATCCACAGAAAATCAAACAGTTAAGTCACAATTAAAGACAGTGTAGAAAACACTGGTCACTGTTTTTTAGCTTGATGGGACACCTGTACCTCACAGACATATTGCACAGAAAATAGTTGCATTGAATAGAATAGCTTTTTATTTATTTTGCCACTTTGCAAAAAATTAATTTGTAAAGTGCACGGCAATTTTCTGTTAGATGTTTAGACTCTTACGTCAGGAAAACCGTTTTAGCATCAGCACCATAATATTCCATGCTCTCTCTCTGGACATGGGCATAAACCTCATGACCAGATTTGAAGAATTCACAAATAATAATAATGATCTGACTTTCAATGAATATTTAACAGTAAATTAAAAAAAAACAACCCTGCTATACTAGCAGGAAGTTGTTGTAAAGCGATTTATGTTTAGTTGAGAGAGGGCCCTCAGTGTTCAACCAGCTGTCTTGTCCCTCATACCTGCCCTGAGTCCCAGATGAAGGGCACTGAAGCATGGCAGGCAGTGCACACAGTCACATAAGACGTACCCACCAGTTAACATGTGCACTGTTTTGTATGTGTGAGCACATGTGCCTCCAAGTCAGGAGTTTGCGGTCACAGCAGGTTTCTGTTGGCTAACAAGGCTAAAGTGGCTTCATTAATGCATTATTAATGCAATATCATTCAGCTGACCCGCATGTCCGAATACCCTCCCACAGAGCTTTCATGTGTGTATAATTAGGTTTAACAGCAGGTTATAACACACAAAGGTTCATTTACAGAGGTGATGACATTCTTTGGAGTTACCAAAAGCTGCTGATGCAGTAAGTGATATTTCAGAGCTTTACCTTCACATCCTTTCTTTTGTTTCGGGTTTATTTTCACTGCCCTCGTGTCAGTGTGGGGACCTCCTCAGTCTAAACCAGTTTCCATACCGTATGCCAAAGCACACACTGTCACCCGAGTTACAGCTGAGCCTGAAGGAAAATAAAACACCCACCTTGTAACACACAGGGAAAAGGCATTTCTGCTGTTTTTGTAGGAGTAGCAGAAAACGGTGTTCATTCTTTGAACCAGCACAGACTATCAGAAGCCACTGGCTCAAAAATGTGTTTACTGGTTTCTTGCAGCAGCCAAATGAGAGCTGTGCCTAAATCAGAAAAACTGCTGGGCTTAATGTCTGACATGTGCTCTCAGTGACAGTTGGTCCTGTTTGTTCAGTGGAGGAGGAAGGAGGAAAAAAAATGTAGGAAGAGAGAGGTTAGACTTACACACTCGAAGCGGGAACCCTCCTGTGCTAAAGATGGTTTGCAGATGTTGAGAGACTTTGCAGTGATTTCATCTGTGTTCACTTTCATATATGACACAAAAACACAAAATCTACCTGTTGCATAATTCAGGCTAAGATGTAGTGTCTTGCCACACAAAGAAAAATTGCACAAGCTGAGGACAGTTACAGAGGTCACAAATAACAGGTCTGCATTATGTGTTTACTTTCTGGGAGACATAACAAGAATCACAAGAACCTGGAATGTGTGCTGTGTCTGTGATATAATGAGAGCTGAGAGGTAGAGCTGTGCTGGTCACGATGTAAAGCTGTGCTGCTGCTGTGTTTAAGTACCTCATAGTGTCTTAGCATGCATATTAAAGGAGCTCAGAGTCATGTGATGTGCTCAAATATCGTGGTTCTGGTTAGGATTATAGCAAAACTAACCAAACTATTTTTGTCAAGGTTCAAGCATTAGGGGGATTACTTAAGGGGACAGTGTAGGGTGGTGGTGGGGGAGGGGGGGGGCTGCTTGGGAGAGATGATTGTGCAAAGGCTTTGGATTGTATTGGAGAGAATAGTAGATGCTAACA
Source organism: Maylandia zebra (assembly GCF_041146795.1). Classification (NCBI taxonomy): domain Eukaryota; kingdom Metazoa; phylum Chordata; class Actinopteri; order Cichliformes; family Cichlidae; genus Maylandia; species Maylandia zebra. The sequence goes on along the minus strand of NC_135182.1, from coordinate 9,731,266 downwards.
TTTCCTGTGGAACTGAAGTGTATTTGTGGCAGGGGCTTCTTGTGCAAAGGCATATTGATGCTTTATTAAATAAATTCATGCACGATATGTGTACATCATGACAATAACAGAGTAATAATCAGCAACTCCCTCTCCACTCAGTTCATTATTCTGTTGATGGATTCCAACACTGTCGTCTCATATTGTGAGAAGGACTGCAGACCTTGTGTTGCTCTGTAGCCTCAGTAAGCCAGTCCGTGCTCACTGCAGATTCTGCTTGGAGTGGTCTGTTTATTTCACAGTGGACTTGTAGAGAAGAACAAAACCTACACTCTATCTGCAGTCCACAGTTGGAGAGCTTTGTCCAAACATGGCTCAAAAGACTCTAGAGAGTAGCTGACATCAATGACCACTCAAAATAACATTGTAGATGAGCTAAATAAAACTTTGACAGTATTGCTGATAGATTAAAAAGTAAGATTTTTGTTTAAACCTCTTTATTTGTATCATCCACTAATATACTTCCAACTGTTTTATCAGCATTAAACAAAAATACAGACATGCTGAAAGACTAAGAAGGCTGCGGACATTTGGCCCTTTAGCACACATACTGTAATTTTACACTCTGTGTGATATCAGAATTTAACACCATCTTTAGATAAGTGGTCGTATGAATTTGCACTGAAAAAGAACTGGACCTAGGGTGGATCCCCGAGGCTTGCCAGGCTCAGTTGCAGCAAACTGCTGAAAACTTTGTCAAGTGCACAGCAATTTCTGTTAGATGGATAGAAGTCAAACTGTTTCCTGCCTTAAGGCTTTCTCTTCTTAGTGGCAGGCCTGTGGTTGATGGAGATGGACATGAAAGCCTGCTGATATACTGCTGTTATACATGAGGTTTCCCCCCCTGCTGTATTAAGCTAATGCTCTATAAGTGTTTCTATAGAGCTACATGACTAGAAACAAGAATTACTCATTAACTTTACGGTTAAATATCGGCCCACTTTGCTCCTTATGTGCTTTCTGTCTCTCAGATCCTTCTGTTCTTCACACTGTCTCTCTGATGGCTGTGTGCAAAATGCAGGTTTATTTAATTAACCTCTATTTAGCGAGGCAGGTCTATTAAGAAGAAATTTATACTTTCAAGTCAGGTGGAGGTGGAAAACATTTGCATTTCTCTTCTTCAGTGAGCTGGTGCTGTGTTGATTCATTTAAATGTACTGTGTGTCTCAACACTTAACAGGATAGAAGTGGTGATTCATGTATCTGTCGTAAAGTGAAACAGAAAAAGCTGTTGCTAAATGGCTGAATTGTAAACAAAGAATTACAGGGCTGCACCTTAGTGTAGGAATGACCTTTGGCAACTGATAATTCATTCTTTGTTGGATCACTGTTGATCAAACAAACTCAGATCCACCTTTTATATGTGTTTGAGTTTCATTTAAGATGAATGTCCCAGGCGAGCATATATTGACATAAATTCAGTATTTTGACAAGGGTTGAGACAAAGTTTATCATTTAAATGTGTTTTCTTAATAAGCAGGAGAGTGGCCATGAATTTCTTTTTAAATCATTTGAATAGTCAATGTTTTAAAAAAACAACAACAAACAAACAAAAAAAAAAAACTGGGAGAGTTTTTACCTTCACAGGTGGGATGTAACACTTCCACCAGAAGGTGGTGATTAGTGTACCTACAAAGCCCCAATCAACAATAAGAAAAGAAAGTGAATTTGCTCTCACTACCAGGCCTCGGGAAAACTCACGTACGCACAGGAAAAACATGGAAGACCAAATACTGCTGCAAAAGTTTAGAAATTCATTCAGAAAATTACTCAACGTTCAAAGCACCTGGTAAAGCTAGCTCATTGCAGGTCTGCCACTATTATGTGTAGTCAGATCCTGGAGTCTGTTAGTCTGACACTTAATTCTTTACAAACCTATAAAGACTTCTAGGCTCTAACAAGTTACTACTACATTAAAACTGTTAATTGGACAAACACACACAGAGCTACCTTGCTTTGCTGCCCTGGGGGATGAGTATGAATTTGTGTCTAAGATCTACATAGCCGTTAGTTAAAACATTAGCATTTACCATTCAGATCAACCGATTTTCACTTCATATTTGATTTTGTGATGGGCCTTGTCACATGAAGCTGGTTGTGTTTACTTTAGTGCATCCAGTTGTTCCAGCATCTGGCTTAAATGCCAATTTAATTTGTTTACACTGTAGCCGATTCATACCTGACTACACACGCGCGCGCGCACACACACACACACACACGTCTGTATAGCTACAAGCTGTGTTTGTGTTGTATGTGCGGCATGTTCACATGCCTGTGCTCTGTGGCTGCATGTGCAGTCTGATACGTTCTGATGGTGGCCCCAGTGTAAATGAGAATAGATGAGCTCCATTTATTTCATTCAATTAGTCTGTGTTGTTTCTGTGTTTAACATGCTTTTGTCTGAATGGTAATAACGGGCACCTGAGAGAGGAAGTGCTTGTGTGGTTGGAAGAATGAGAAACCCTGATCACACTCTTGCCACCCTGCCACCCAAACAATGGTGGATATTGATTAGATGAACATTGAAGATGAAAGTTGACTTGAAATGCACAGACAAAAAGGAGGCAGGATACTTTGCCAGAACTGCTTGTCAGACGGTACCTTTAAAACCACCCTGCTCTCACATATATTTCCATATCAGATCGGAGGAGAATTGGGGGTCTATTCAACCACACATCCACGCC